>NC_091282.1:719014102-719339102 GCF_032444005.1 Ranitomeya imitator | reverse complement strand
GGGAGCGCAGCATCAGTGACATCACCTCTATTCACTGAAGCTGTTCTCGAAGCCGGCCTAAACTGCTGTGGCTTCAGGACTGTGGGAAAATGCCAGGGATGAGGTCACAGCAGTTCATGCGATTCTGTGCAATTCTTGTCCGTCAAAATCTGACCGATTTTTTTTATACGGCAAGTGTGACTCCAACCTTAAAGGGATAATCATTCGAAGTTTGAAAATTGCTCATTTTTTTAATTTTTGTAAAATTACTGATATTTTTATAAATAAACACAGAAACTTCCAACATAAATTTACCATTATCATAAAGTATAATGTGTCATGAAAAAACAGTCTCTGAATCAGTGGGAGTTATTACCACTTAAAGTGACACTGGTCAGATTTTAAAAATATTGCCCAGTCACGTAAGGTACCTTCACACATAGCGATATCGTTAACGATATCGTTGCTTTTTGTGACGTAGCAACGATATCGTTAAGGAAATCGTTCTGTGTGACAGCGACCAACGATCAGGCCCCTGCTGGGAGATCGTTGGTCGCTGAACAAAGTCCAGAACTTTATTTCGTCGCTGTATCTCCCGTGGACATCGCTGGATCGGCGTGTGTGACACCGATCCAGCGATGTCTTCACTGGTAACCAGGGTAAACATCGGGTAACTAAGCGCAGGGCCGCGCTTAGTAACCCGATGTTTACCCTGGTTACCAGCGTGAAAGTAAAAAAAACAAACACTTCATACTTACCTACCGCTGTCTGTCCCCGGCGCTCAGCTTCTCTGCACTCCTCCTGTACTGGCTGTGAGCGTCGGTCAGCCGGAAAGCAGAGCGGTGACGTCACCGCTCTGCTTTCCGGCCGCTGTGCTCACAGCCAGTACAGGAGGAGTGCAGAGAAGCTGAGCGCCGGGGACAGACAGCGGTAGGTAAGTATGTACTGTTTTTTTTTTTTACTTTCACGCTGGTAACCAGGGTAAACATCGGGTTACTAAGCGCGGCCCTGCGCTTAGTAACCCGATGTTTACCCTGGTTACCCGGGGACTTCGGGATCGTTGGTCGCTGGAGAGCTGTCTGTGTGACAGCTCTCCAGCGACCAAACAGCGACGCTGCAGCGATCCGGATCGTTGTCGGTATCGCTGCAGCGTCGCTTAATGTGAAGGGGCCTTAAGGGGTTAAATGCACTATTGTTTTTACTTATTTACTTACAGAAAAGTATATGTTCATTGTGTTTCTGTGTTGGGTTTTGTCTGTTTGATGGCCAGTGTGAACATGTTCCTATGTTGCATGCATACCAGCTAGTACTCCAGTTAATTTTTTGGGGGTTTAGTTTTTTTTTCTTTTGCGGTATAGAAATAAACTGATCAGTTAGATAAGTATGCATTAACTTGATGTCCTTCTCACCACTCGATATGCCTCTCTTCTGATACGAATGACCCCACTGCACATGGGTAGCCACACATGCCTTTATACTTTTTAAAATTTGCAGAAATTTATTTTTGTAATGTTCCCCATGCAACCTATTAGAAATACATTTTTCTCTCTATGTGTGTGAAAATTCATAAAACCGTTTTTTTTTTCTAGAGGAAATCCTTTAACTAGCAAATGGGCCATGCAATAATGTGCAAAAATGAGTTATACAAACTGAAAACCAGGGTGTAAAGAGGAGCGTCATCTGAGACTAAAATAAAGACAGATTTTATGGTATTTATGTCAGTTAATTTAACTGCTGGTAGGGGCTTCAGTGGTAACACGAGTTAGTTCCACTGTTTAACCTTGCAGGATTAATTTATGCTTTATGACATCAGTGCTTTATCATTCGCTCCTTGGGAAGACAGTTATCTCATTAGCTGGAATTTAATGAAATGCAAGGATACACTTCTTAATTTCAAAGATTACTATAACACAAATCGATTGTAAATCTTTGCCCGAGGGACCCTTAGGCATTCACCTGTTTAACACCCTTTACAAAGTGGCCAATCTCAATATCTCAACCAATGTATAAAAGCCAGAACCCCAGACCAGGGTAATACCATTGCTGCAGAACTGGCGCTCAGACAGGTTTGACAGAATTCCGGATCTATTTTACCATAAAAAATATCATTTCGTATTTATCTATCACAGTTCTATATTTTCCTAACCAAAATATAATTGATTTAAACTGTAATAAATAAAATGATAGCCTACTTGGTAATGATGAGTATGTTTTTTCCTGGTCGATATACAGTACTTAGAAGGGAATTTTTATAAATTGTTGTTTTGCACTGAAGCAAGTCCTCAGTTAATGCAACGCAAATAGTCCTGATAGTTTATGGCAGACAATGCCTTTACAGAATAACATAACTTTTATATTTTATTATTGTTATTGATCAGTCTTTGCAAACTTATGAATGTTTCTAACATAGTTAATGACAATATTTTGCCTCCTTCTTTCCTAAACACCATTCTGGAGTGCTGTTTTAACTGCCTGGTTGAATCTACTAAATAATTTGCTTTCAACTACTGCTCAGCAAGACCCCTACTTTATTTATAATGTATGGCCGGGTTCACACTAGCGATGAATACAGACGGGTGCTATGCGATAGAACATTGCATAGCACTCGGACCAGTATTTATCTATGGGGCAGCTCACATCACCGTTTTTCTCAGCTGTTTTCAACGTGTGAGTGAAATCGCAGCATGCTCAGCTCACTCGCACCCATATAAGCCAATGGGTGCGAGTGAGACAACGCACATCACTCAGATATCATCCGAGTGATGTGCGATATACGCCGACGCCAGCAATGGAGGAGATGGAGAAATTAGTTTCTCCGCCTCCTCCGCAGCTGTGCTCCGATCTGCTCTGTGCAAAAGGCTCAGAGCACAGACGCATGACACTCGGCTCCTGCTCGCAGCAGAGCAGGAGCCGAGGGTCATTAGTATGGTGCATCCGATGCTCTTGCATTGGATGCCATACGCTAATCTGACCCCGGCCTATGGGAAATTCCCTGTCTGAACCCCTCTACCCCCTTCCTCAATACTCAGACAGGGAAAGTATGGTACTCTGTTTATAAATACAGATCAGATTCTTGCTCATTAGCAGATAAAGCAGTCCCTTACAGAGCTTGAAGTTAAAACAGCCCTGCAGTACTGTGTTTGGGAGAGAAGGAGGCCAAATAAAGTAATAAAGTATATATAATATATATATATACATACATATATATATATATATATATATATATATATATATATATATATATGTATAATTTTGCAAACAGATGACTAATAACTCAATAAAAGAGTTGAATTACCTTAAGGGGGTGGTCCAACATGCAAAGCCATTTTCATCCTAAATCCCTTTCTATTTAATGCCATAATCTAAACTATTTTCTATAATACTGGAATAAAAAATTCCATACTGTTCTCTAGCTACACTATCTAACGGTTTTTCTTCTTTTTTCACTTTTCCTTTTTTGACGATGCTTCGTTTGAGAATTGCAGTGCATGCTGGGACACTCAAACGGATTGTTACCTTCCCTGAAATGAAGCGTCATCAGTGACACTAGTTTCAGGGCCTGGACTTGTCCCTGCATGCTGTACAACATGCACAATGACAGTGCTCTTTCTATATTGACTTGGCAACAGAGAGCACTGTTAGTGTGTGTTCTAAAACTAGCCAGCCTGCAGTGACCAGCGCCACACCCACAAGTGACAACACTTACAGGGGCAATGCTGGTCTGTACAGGCTGGCTATTCTGACAATGTTTTGTTGCTGGCTTGCTACTGCTGATCTGAGCCAGCAACAGAGAGTGCACTGTCATTGTGCACATTGCACAATGCACAGCGTGCAGGGACTAGCCCAGCCTGGTTACTGCAGCCTGTACCCCTTGATTACTCTTCATTTGAGTGTCACAGCATTCACTGGGATTCTTAAACGAAGCCTTGTAAAAAAAAGAAAATAGTGAAAAAGAGAAGCAGTTAGATAGGGTAGTTAGGGGATGGTAGGGATTTCTTTCAATTAGAAAATAGTTTAGATTGTGGCATTAAATAGATAGAGATTGAAGATAAAATAACTTTATATGTCAGACCACCCTTTTAACCTGTTCACCACGCAGCCCATTTCTGTTTTTAGCGTTATCGTTTTTTCTCCCCTTCTTCCCAGTGCCTGAATTCTTTTATTTTTTTTTTGTCCAAAAAAACATATGAGTGTTTGTTTTTTGTGGGACAAGTTGTACATTTGAATGACACCATTCATTTTATCACATAGTATACTCAAAAGAGGAAAAATATTTCCAAGTACGGTGAAATTGTGAACACAATTCTGACATTGTTTTTTGGGAATTATTTTTACAGTATACATTTTATGGTAAAATGACAATGTAATATGATTCTCCTCTTTGATACGATAACGGCAATACCCAACATTTCCAGTTTTTATATTATTTTAGTGGTAACAAAATCAGAAGTTTGCAAAAAAAATTTTGCCGTTGTCACCATTTTCTGAGAACGTTTTTATTTTTGTCAATGAAGCTATGTAATAACTTATTTTTTGCAGGGCGAGACAATGTTTTTATTAATCCTATTTTGGGATAGATGTGACTTTTTGGGTGCTTGTTACAGCATTTTTTGGGGAACTGCAGCGACCAAAAAACCCCGTAATTTTGACATTCTAGAATTTTTTCCATTTACGGTGTTTACTGATCAGGTTAATTGTTTTTATATTTTGATAGAGCGGACTTTTATGAATGCGGGGATACCACATATGTGTATTTTTTATATCTTTATTTTCATTGGGGGGAAATGGGGGTAATTTGAACTTTTATTAATTTTTTCACACTATTTTTTTTTTCTGCTCTTGTTAGCCATCTTAGGGGGCTTGCAGATGCGATAATTTTGAATGACATCATTGACTTTACTATATAGTGTAGTGGAAAACAAGAAAAAAATCCTAGTGTGGCGAAATTAAAAAAAAAAAAAAAGTGCAACTCCACAACTGTTTTTTTTTTTTTTTTTTTTTACATATTCGCTAAATGCTAAAACTGACCTGCCATTATGATTCTACAAGTTAATAAGAGTTTGCAGATACCAAACATGTCTAGGTTCTTTTTTACTTTTTTCTTAGTAGTCTTGAAGCTGCGGTCTTCTGATCCTGATGATTTCAGCCCTGCTATGTGTAGCAGAAATGCTCATCTGCTATGAATGCCGGCCACTTGGTGGTGCATATAGCAAATTGGCAATGACAACCACAGGGGTCTCCTGTAGACCCCGTGTTCTGATACCAACCCATTGGCATCCTGCGATCATGTGACAGGGGTGCCTATTGGCGGAGCTAGCGACGCTGTCTTAGATTGACAGCGGCATTTAGCATGTTAACAGCCGTGAGTGGATGGTGATTCCACCCGTGGCTGTTAGGGGCACATGATAGCTGATCAGATCATCTTTCATGTGCCTGAAGACATGCGTGCTCAGCGCTGGAGTCCACATCCAAGAAGGGAAGGCAACCTATGACATACCTATATGTCATAGGTCATAAAGGGGTTAAAATGTAAATTCCAACGACAATCAGTTGATCAAACAGAGGGGCCGTTGAGGTGAGGGGTAAATTGAGAATAAGTATTTTTTATTTTGTATTTTTAAAAGTTTGATGGCCCTTTATAATTCAACAAAATGGCAGCCGACTACCATTTTGCTGAACACATAGTGAAGTGAATTGAAAAAAAAATCTGTATTTTGGAGAGTGTGGATTTTTGTAAAATTCAATTTGCATTCAGTTCCACTTTAATAAATTTGCACGTCTTTAATTAAAATGTCTATGATTACCATAGTTCCACGACTTCTCCTTCTATGTGCTGTGATTGTAATGTTGATGCCTGTGTGCGTATGTGCAGTATATATACATAACATACATATTTTCAGCAGGATTATATTTCCAGTACTGAAGAAGTTAACCAGAGGAGGCTGTGATCATTAATACACAATGAGCAGGACATTTTAGACATCATGTAGGTAGCTGCACCCGTCATCTCAGTTTAGAAATCATTTATCCCCACAAATATATTTAAAGTGCACCTGTCACTGCATATTAACATTTTCTAATGCAGCAAGATATAAAAATACCCAAATACCAGGATTGTTATGTGTCTCTGTAATACTTGCCTTTTAAGTCTTTCTCTTCCCTATTCTGTCGACCTCTCCAAACTAATGTTAGTCACTCCAAGTTTGAAAAGGAGCTTCTAGTTAAAACATTTATGTACTGTCACATACTTAGGAAGGGATCAAAAAAGCCATAATTTCCCTTTTAATTAACTCGGAATTTGGGATCCATAATGTTTTGTGAGAAAAATCATAGATCAAAATTATCTAATGTTGGAAGACATTTGAAAACCTATTCCTTATCCATGCCATGATAGCAATGGGAACTTCACTGAGCTAACAAAATACACTACATGGACTTAAATTTTGGGTCGACTGCACCTACAATAGCTTTTATGACATCCCGTTCTTAGTCTATTGACAATATTATGGAACCAGTTCCCATTTGCAGCTAAAACAGCTTCTATTCTTTTTGGAAGGTTTTCTTTAAGATTTTGGAGGTGTCTGTGGGAATTTTTGCCCCTTCATCCAGAAGAGCATTTGTGAGGTCAGACACTGATGTTGGAGAAGAGGACCGGGCTCACAATCCCCATTCTAGTTCTTCCTAAGGTGTTGGATGGGGTTGAAGTCAATGATCTGTGGGGCCAGAAAAGTTCTTCCAAATCATACTCCCCCAACCATGTCTTTGTGCTCCATGGCACAAAGCAAGGCCCACAGTCATAGGGAATAGAAAAAAGCCTCCATTAACTGTTGCCAAAATAGATGGAAGGTACAATTGTCAAAGATGTAGTTGGTATGCTGAAGCTTTAAAATTTTCCATAACTGTAACTTGGGGTCCTTAAATTTCCAATATTGGTAAGGCTGCGTTCACATATTGTGGCTATTGTGTAGTTTTTTTTTTACTACAGTTGAGGGAAAACGGCAACTTCTATTTTCCAAAATCACTAGAAAAGGATCCAGCAAAAACACATACCATGGATGCAACATGTGAACACAGCCTTTAGTCCTCAAAGAAATGAATGTGTATGAAAAAACGTTTAAGTTTCACCAGAAAACTTAAGAAAATTTTCATCTAATTTCCATCCTTGTGCCATCTGTGTGACAATTTTTTGCGTCCGTGTGACAGTTGCTTTCATACATCTACATTGAAAAATGTACATGATCAAATACAGTTTCCTATATTAATGAAAAACGTTTTTGTAAAACTTGGATGCCACATGGATATTCTGTGTGTGATCTGATTTTGTTTACGCAACCATAGACGTAAATGGGTGAGTAAATCAAAACAATGTCCTATGTAAGAAAAGGCACTTCGTATAAGATATGACAACAAAAAAATCCACATATGTAGGAGATATGAGAGAGCAAGAAGAGATCTGAAGATAAAAATAACATAATCATCTTTATTCAATTATATTATTAAAAACACCATATAAAAAGACAGAAACTGAATAGCCGTATGAGGACGTCGAGCAAAAAATGAAGGAAAAGGTGGAGGGGGGGGGGGGTGCAATTGGTAACAAAATAATAATAGTGCAGCGACTCCCCTTAGGTAAATAACCAACCACACTATATAGGTGAATCCACCCAAAAGAAGCTGGTGGCGAAATGCGCGTCGGGGTGAGGGGTCGCTACTCGCCAGAGCACATCTCGAGTGGCATGCTTATGTTATACAGGTAATAAACATTGATTTACACCATTCATCTTTGACAAGTTCTGGATCTGGCTGCATTATTGTGGTTATTATTAGCGTTTACTTCTCAATTTAGCCAGCTCTTGTTCATGATATTAGGAGGGATAGAGCAGATCCTGTTATGCTCCTGTCTTACTACTAGTAATTTTTTGCCTGCATGACTGCTACTACAGTGAGGGTCTTTTGGGTGCATTCATCTATATATTGTGGTTTGTTATTTACCTAAGGGTAGTCACTGCACTAGAACTTACCCACTTCTGTTACCCATTGTATCACCCCCTTTTTTTTCATCATTTGTTTTGTTTGGTGTCCCCATACAGCATTTCTGGCTTTGCCTTTTTATATTGTGTATTTAATAATATGATTGAATAAAAATATTTATTTTATTATTATCTTTGGACCTCTTCTTGCTCTCCCATATCTACTACATATGTGTATTTTTTGTTGTCATATCTTGAATGGGTGAGTGTCATCCAAGACTCCACCGAAAGTAGTTCATGTTGCAATTTTTTTTCTCACAAACAGTCGGACTAGGGTCTCGTTCACACGGCAATGTTTTTGGTCGAAGTGCGATCCGACAAAACATTGGATCACACTTGGACCAATGTTATTCTATGGGTTCAATGACATGTCTGATTTTTTTTCCCCGGACTGCCACAGTCAGATGAAAGAATCATTGCATGCCTGAGTTTTATCCGATATTTGGATCACACTCGGCCATGCAAATCAACGAGTCCTCTGAGTGTAGTCCGATTTCCACAGATTGACACAATGGACAAAATGGTGAAATTTGTTTCTCCATCTTCTCCTCATAAAAGAGAATCGGATCACGCTTTAATCAGAGTTTGATCAGAGTGTGATAAACATATTCATCCCAATTCCCTTGGATAAGAAAATACACGGTTGTGTGACATTTTCCTAAGAGAAAAATCGGTCATCTGAATAGTCCTATGGAATAACATAGTTCCGTGTGCTGTCTGATCAAAAATCGGTTAGAACACTTCTGATCTGCACAACCGTCTGCACGAGCCCAAAGTCAGAAGTTTTATAGCTGTCAGTCTATGTTAATTACTCTGAAAGAGAAATTTCCATTTTCTTTCATGTCTACAGACATTTTTGAAAGAATGACAATAGGAAGTGCAGCTATATTGATTTTTTAATTATCTTAGATTCTCAAAAAGTGATGGTAATTTTGTAAAAAAAAAAAATTTCTACATCTAAAAATATACATACATGCTAGCCACCTTAGGGAGAGACCCAAGTTGGGCTAAATGTAGCGGGACGAAAGAGACCGAAAAGCCCTCTACTTAAAGGAAATACATAGTGGATGCTTTCCTGAAACGGAAAGTACTTGCAAGCAGCATAATACAAAGAATAGCAGGTTTACCCAGAATCCTTTGCAGTAGGCGGAGCTATGCAAATCATCTCTTTCCACCCCTGTCTAATCCACAGCGCTTGGAACCGCCAAGCGTGCAATGCTGCGGATTAGTTTCTAAATTTACACAGCCAACCAATTCCTACCTGTGGACACGTGTTTCGGGCTTTAGGCCCTCATCAGCACAGGGCTGGAATTGGTTGGCTGTATGGAGTGGGGCTCGGTGAGCAAGCGATACATACATGCTAGCCACCTTAGGGAGAGACCCAAGTTGGGCTAAATGTAGCGGGACGAAAGAGACCGAAAAGCCCTCTACTTAAAGGAAATACATAGTGGATGCTTTCCTGAAACGGAAAGTACTTGCAAGCAGCATAATACAAAGAATAGCAGGTTTACCCAGAATCCTTTGCAGTAGGCGGAGCTATGCAAATCATCTCTTTCCACCCCTGTCTAATCCACAGCGCTTGGAACCGCCAAGCGTGCAATGCTGCGGATTAGTTTCTAAATTTACACAGCCAACCAATTCCTACCTGTGGACACGTGTTTCGGGCTTTAGGCCCTCATCAGCACAGGGCTGGAATTGGTTGGCTGTATGGAGTGGGGCTCGGTGAGCAAGCGATACATACATGCTAGCCACCTTAGGGAGAGCTGCTTGCAAGTACTTTCCGTTTCAGGAAAGCATCCACTATGTATTTCCTTTAAGTAGAGGGCTTTTCGGTCTCTTTCGTCCCGCTACATTTAGCCCAACTTGGGTCTCTCCCTAAGGTGGCTAGCATGTATGTATCGCTTGCTCACCGAGCCCCACTCCATACAGCCAACCAATTCCAGCCCTGTGCTGATGAGGGCCTAAAGCCCGAAACACGTGTCCACAGGTAGGAATTGGTTGGCTGTGTAAATTTAGAAACTAATCCGCAGCATTGCACGCTTGGCGGTTCCAAGCGCTGTGGATTAGACAGGGGTGGAAAGAGATGATTTGCATAGCTCCGCCTACTGCAAAGGATTCTGGGTAAACCTGCTATTCTTTGTATTATGCTGCTTGCAAGTACTTTCCGTTTCAGGAAAGCATCCACTATGTATTTCCTTTAAGTAGAGGGCTTTTCGGTCTCTTTCGTCCCGCTACATTTAGCCCAACTTGGGTCTCTCCCTAAGGTGGCTAGCATGTATGTATCGCTTGCTCACCGAGCCCCACTCCATACAGCCAACCAATTCCAGCCCTGTGCTGATGAGGGCCTAAAGCCCGAAACACGTGTCCACAGGTAGGAATTGGTTGGCTGTGTAAATTTAGAAACTAATCCGCAGCATTGCACGCTTGGCGGTTCCAAGCGCTGTGGATTAGACAGGGGTGGAAAGAGATGATTTGCATAGCTCCGCCTACTGCAAAGGATTCTGGGTAAACCTGCTATTCTTTGTATTATGCTGCTTGCAAGTACTTTCCGTTTCAGGAAAGCATCCACTATGTATTTCCTTTAAGTAGAGGGCTTTTCGGTCTCTTTCGTCCCGCTACATTTAGCCCAACTTGGGTCTCTCCCTAAGGTGGCTAGCATGTATGTATCGCTTGCTCACCGAGCCCCACTCCATACAGCCAACCAATTCCAGCCCTGTGCTGATGAGGGCCTAAAGCCCGAAACACGTGTCCACAGGTAGGAATTGGTTGGCTGTGTAAATTTAGAAACTAATCCGCAGCATTGCACGCTTGGCGGTTCCAAGCGCTGTGGATTAGACAGGGGTGGAAAGAGATGATTTGCATAGCTCCGCCTACTGCAAAGGATTCTGGGTAAACCTGCTATTCTTTGTATTATGCTGCTTGCAAGTACTTTCCGTTTCAGGAAAGCATCCACTATGTATTTCCTTTAAGTAGAGGGCTTTTCGGTCTCTTTCGTCCCGCTACATTTAGCCCAACTTGGGTCTCTCCCTAAGGTGGCTAGCATGTATGTATCGCTTGCTCACCGAGCCCCACTCCATACAGCCAACCAATTCCAGCCCTGTGCTGATGAGGGCCTAAAGCCCGAAACACGTGTCCACAGGTAGGAATTGGTTGGCTGTGTAAATTTAGAAACTAATCCGCAGCATTGCACGCTTGGCGGTTCCAAGCGCTGTGGATTAGACAGGGGTGGAAAGAGATGATTTGCATAGCTCCGCCTACTGCAAAGGATTCTGGGTAAACCTGCTATTCTTTGTATTATGCTGCTTGCAAGTACTTTCCGTTTCAGGAAAGCATCCACTATGTATTTCCTTTAAGTAGAGGGCTTTTCGGTCTCTTTCGTCCCGCTACATTTAGCCCAACTTGGGTCTCTCCCTAAGGTGGCTAGCATGTATGTATCGCTTGCTCACCGAGCCCCACTCCATACAGCCAACCAATTCCAGCCCTGTGCTGATGAGGGCCTAAAGCCCGAAACACGTGTCCACAGGTAGGAATTGGTTGGCTGTGTAAATTTAGAAACTAATCCGCAGCATTGCACGCTTGGCGGTTCCAAGCGCTGTGGATTAGACAGGGGTGGAAAGAGATGATTTGCATAGCTCCGCCTACTGCAAAGGATTCTGGGTAAACCTGCTATTCTTTGTATTATGCTGCTTGCAAGTACTTTCCGTTTCAGGAAAGCATCCACTATGTATTTCCTTTAAGTAGAGGGCTTTTCGGTCTCTTTCGTCCCGCTACATTTAGCCCAACTTGGGTCTCTCCCTAAGGTGGCTAGCATGTATGTATCGCTTGCTCACCGAGCCCCACTCCATACAGCCAACCAATTCCAGCCCTGTGCTGATGAGGGCCTAAAGCCCGAAACACGTGTCCACAGGTAGGAATTGGTTGGCTGTGTAAATTTAGAAACTAATCCGCAGCATTGCACGCTTGGCGGTTCCAAGCGCTGTGGATTAGACAGGGGTGGAAAGTGATGATTTGCATAGCTCCGCCTACTGCAAAGGATTCTGGGTAAACCTGCTATTCTTTGTATTATGCTGCTTGCAAGTACTTTCCGTTTCAGGAAAGCATCCACTATGTATTTCCTTTAAGTAGAGGGCTTTTCGGTCTCTTTCGTCCCGCTACATTTAGCCCAACTTGGGTCTCTCCCTAAGGTGGCTAGCATGTATGTATCGCTTGCTCACCGAGCCCCACTCCATACAGCCAACCAATTCCAGCCCTGTGCTGATGAGGGCCTAAAGCCCGAAACACGTGTCCACAGGTAGGAATTGGTTGGCTGTGTAAATTTAGAAACTAATCCGCAGCATTGCACGCTTGGCGGTTCCAAGCGCTGTGGATTAGACAGGGGTGGAAAGAGATGATTTGCATAGCTCCGCCTACTGCAAAGGATTCTGGGTAAACCTGCTATTCTTTGTATTATGCTGCTTGCAAGTACTTTCCGTTTCAGGAAAGCATCCACTATGTACATCTAAAAAGTAACTTTACAAAATCTCAGTAGGGAAAAGAAACAATTACATAATACATACTGATTAATACACATTACTTTTAACATTTTGTGTTTAGATAATTTTTAGGAATCAGCTTTAATAACATTCAGGGTCACATTCACACTTCTGTATTTTCGCTTTTGTTGCCCATGAAAAAAAAACAATGGACAGCCCTTGGACCAATGTTATACAATTGGGCTGTTTGGGTGACCATTTTTTTTATTTAAACAGATTGAATGTTTGGCGAAAAAAATTACAGTATGGTTTAGTCTCGCCAGTATTTCGGATGAGACTCGCCTATTCAAATCTATGGGTGGGGAAGAAAAATCAACAGATCAATCATAAAGCATCTGATTTTTTTCAGATACATTGCCAACATTAACATAGAAAACTGTATTTGGCGCCATACGGATGACAATACGGAGGAAAAATCGTCCCTTTTTTCTGTTTTTTTTTTATATGGTCGTATAAACTTAGTCTTACAGTGCAAATCTAATCCCCTGTGATCAGTATACAGTAATTTTTTGGAGGGGCAGCATTGTTGCCTGGTCCTAGAAAATGAGATCAAACCCAAATTTTTACTATACAAGACAGGATGCACAGAACCAGTTGTTTTTTCCCTAGTGCGAAAACCTTTTTTTTTTTTTTACTTCAAATTTAAAATCTGTGCAATTTATTTTGTTTGTGACTGACTGGCAAATATAAGTGATCTTAAATATTTTCTGAAATAAAGCAGTGATACATATTTTTTTTCTTTTTACAGATGTTATTGGATATTTTCACTTTTTTCTGAAATGCTGATTGAAAATAATATAAAATAAATATGTTTTTGTCTCCTAGTTTCCATCAGCATATTCACGCAGAAGCTTTGGGTCCACATTTTTATTGTGTTTTATGATCTTGCTGGCTTGCAATGTAATTAATAGACACAATTTAGGATGATATATTACAATATGAATTTGCTATTGAATTTTCTGATGCTGAAAGCGTTAAGTACAGGTTGAAGACTCTTGTCAGTGATTTGGAACCCATGCATTTATGGTTCTTTGGTAGTAACAAGACTCATGAAATGACAGAAGCAGTATGGCAGTAATTCCATGTAAATTACATTCTTAATGATCTGTGTCCATAGCTTCAAAATGCTGCATTTTCTTCACTAGCTGTAATGCTTCTGTTCCATTGACATCCAGCCGAGTTGCATTGTTAACACATACCTACCAATTTAAAGAAAAATATAGTGTTCCTGCACTTAGCTGCTTTAATCAATATTTTATGTGACCCAATAGCCTCCATTTATTTTCCACAAATGTGCTTTAGGTGGCACGCTATTACACAAACAATCCACTTAAAGCAAGCAGAAAAGCGTCAACAAATAAGTAAATTAATGGGGAGAAGACATCTAGCACATTGGTACAGGGCCGTACATGCTTTATCTTTGCACTGTGTTTGATATATCCAAGATACAAGAAATATTGAATTACCACATTGGTCTCTTATGACGATATTTAATAGGTGGTGACCAGAGTTATTACTAAAGGTTTTCAGAAATGTCACATGAAAGAGCAGCTTAAGAGATGACAACTGATTTATTTATCAATACTAAAGTTCTCCATACACCTAGAATTGTCAGCCGAACACTTTTTTGATCAACATTTCTCACCCAATTTTGCCCTACATACAGTCTTCAACATTGAAATTGTAACATCGAGAAAGAAAAGTTGTGGAATTATGCAAATCACATGATGGATAGACATGTTAATGATGAGAAAATGGAAGCAAAATTTTGAAAAATGCTCACTCTTAAAGGGACTCTGTCACCTGAATTTGGAGGGAACAATTTTCAGCCATAGGGGCGGGGTTTTTCGGGGTTTTTGATTCACCTTTCCTTACCCGCTGGCTGCATGCTGGCTGCAATATTGGATTGAAGTTCATTCTCTGTCCTCCGTAGTACATGCCTGCACCAGGCAATCTTGCCTTGCAAAAAAGGAAACTTTTTTTGCATAACTGTTTTACTGGTTCAGTTTAACAAGTGTGCGTCGGACAAAAATGCTGTCGTTGCCTCAAGTTCATTTCTATGTGTGTACTACTAACCAACTTAGCATTCTTCATTGCAGCATCAGTTAGCCTATTGTGTGTCCAATAAATATGAGTCTAGTCATCCTTTTGAAAGGAAACTGTTATGCTGTGATGGTTTTCCTTAAGGAAGGGGGGCCTTAAACTGTCCCTAGAATAGGGACCCTAATTATCCCTGTCCCGAGTCCCCTATCTTACTACGCTCCTGTTAAACCGTGATCTGTTCCCACCCCATGAGGCACGGGACAGAAATGTAAGGTAAACAAGACACAAAGACAAAACAGGGATAACAGAAAACCTCTATCATACAAAAGCACTAACCAACAATAGGGAGGTGGATAACAAGAGGGAGGAAAAACCTAAATGGGACCAGGAACGATGAGACAAACAAAAGTGTAGTACTGCAACAACTCTACTCCAACCATTTTGCTATAGCACACAGCACAGGAAGATGAACCTTTCACCAACAGGGACAAGAAGGTCTCGCCAGATTTTATAGGAAGAGGTAATGACCGGATCAGAAGCAGCTGAAATAGAGCTGCATGTTTCTGATCAGCATAGAAAGGGTCATTAAGTTCTTCAGCACCAGAGGAAATTAAATCCATTTATTGTTTGACAAAAATCACACCATCTCTAAAGAAGACTTGCGAGTCATTACTCGACGTGACAGTCTAACTCCAAGTCTTCCAGTGAGATTTGACACCCTGTGACAGAAACCGAGCCTACATATCCAAGTTCCCAACAAACAATGCCAAACCATCTTAATTGTTCTGGCATTTGTGAAAGAGTTCAATGTGTAGAGCCTCTATAGAAGATACCTAGCCTGTGCCCAAATTATTTCATGAAAAAAAAACTCTGCCAGGTTTTTACACAAAATGCTAAATTTTTCCCACAATGAAATTTATCATCTTCAAAACAGTGAATAATTTTTTTTAGGCGTGGATGACTGGTGACCGCATGTCGGACCAAGAGAACTTTCTCTATTTCCCGCAGAGCCAATACTTCCACATGTGTGCAACCCTTGTGCACGTCAGGGCTCGAAAGGCAAATTGTCAAAGAAAAATTCTTGCAATTTTGTGTACATGCATTTTTCTTTAATATAATTCTTGACTTTTGTCTAAATGGTTAATGATTTTTTTGGGCAGCATTCCCCCGCATGTGTGCATTACAGTGAAAATAAATAGGCAAGGCAGCAGCAGCAATTATAGTGAACATAACACAATAATTATCTGCCACTGCATCAACCTTATGCACATCAGCAAGAGACATAGTATCTGAAAAGTCAGGTTCAGTTATACCTGCACTGTATCCATTCTCAGTGCAGCCGGTGACTTTGTCCCTCCCAAATGGACTGCAAGAATGAAAAACCTAACATTTATCAAAATAAAAGAGGCATGCATCTGTACCTACTATCATTCACCTACAACTGATACCAGTGATTAAATTTGCAAGACTATCAGTATGCCTGTCAATTATCTGGCTTCTACGCTATTCTGTTGCTACTGGTTCCAATGGCCAATGCTCAATCAGGTACTGGCTCCCCGTTGATCGTGTTGTCTATGCTTTAGTACAGGTGCTTAGGATTCCAATCCTGACCCTACACTGCCAGACATATCCTTGCTTGCCTCGTTTTATTCTTTTACCTTGCAGATTCTGCCATTGCTAATGCCACTGCACAGACATGTCAGTCACACTTCTCATGGCTGTACCCTATATTTTATACAATACTGCTGCGTGGAAGTATTGAGGGTACATAAACATGAAATTGCTCCACAATAGTGCTAATTTGTTGATAAGCCATTGTCTCTTCACTTCAAAAATTCTAGTCTGCGCTTGCTCCCTTTAAAAAAAATGGATAATTTTTGGACTGCTTGATGAAACGCCTTTGTAATTGTTTAAGAATAGAAATAATATTGAATATCTCAATAGGAATATACTCACCCTCGGACGCGCCCTGCTTATTTCCGGCAGCCTTCCTTCCTAAGAATCAGCCCTTCCAGGACCTTCGGTGACGTCGCGGTGACGTCGCGGCTTGTGATTGGTCGCGCGAGCGGTCACATGGGCGGCCGCGTGACCAATCACAAGCCGCGACGTCACCGCGACGTCACCGCAAGGTCCTGGAAGGCTGATTCTAAGGAAGGAAGGTTCCCGGTTAGTACCAGGGCGCGTCAGAGGGTAAGTATGGCGATATTTTTAATTTTAATTCTTTATTTTACACTTAAATCTGAATTCCGATACCAATTCCCGATATCTTAAACATATCGGGAATCGGTATCGGAATTCCGATTCCAGATTCAGAAGATCGCCGACTTCATGGCCGACCCCACACAGGGGTCGGGTCGGGTTTCATGAAACCCGACTTTGCCAAAAGTCGGCGACTTCTGAAAATTGCCGACCCGTTTCGCTCAACCCTAGTCATAACTGCATCACACGGTGCGCACGATAACATTTTCAAAATTGCTGCCAAAAACGGCTGCCATAAAGAGTGCCGCGAGGAGAGCAGGAAAAGATGGGCCTGCCATCGTGGGCAGAGCCTGGAAAAAGATCGCGAAGAGGAAGCGGGCGCCATGCAAAGAGTTCTGCAAGTGAAGAAGCCGGAAGACCCGGAAGGAGAACTGGGAGGAGTACCTGACCGCGCGCAGGAATAACCTCTACAGACTCCGGTGGTGAGACGTCAGGCCTGCTTGAGGTTAGCACGGGGGAAGTGATATGTCTGACCCGGGAGGAGAACTGGCGGCGGTCGCAGCCGCAGGCCCCATGATGCCCCCAGGCCCCACGGTTGGCGCAGCCACAGGTCCCATGATGCCACCAGGCCCTGCAGGGCCCGCAGTTCCAGCAAGCAGGACAGACCCCGCCGCAGTAATGGCTCCAATAATGCCGCTATCTATGCCCTATATATCAGGAGCGGCCTGGTTGCCACAATATTCGGGGGAGTCCCACACACTGAGTGACTTTAAAGAAAGACTCTGCAGACCTACATCTCCAGGTCCAGGAACTGACCAAAAGTGTGGCTGACCTAACCAAAATCGTACAGTCCATGCAAGTGCCCCAAAAGAGAAGATCCAGCTGGCCTCCAGTCCAGGAGGATGCAGGCCTGAGGACCTGCCCTAGAACAAGAAGAAAAAGTGTTATTAATGTAATGTTGTTCACTTGAAAAAATGTTTTCACTTATGTTATGTAGCATTTAAGAAAGAAACCATCCATAAAAGGAAGCAAAGTTATTTTCTGCACTTGTACATATGTTCCTGCAACGTTTAAGAAAACAACCTCCTATAAAGGAAGAAAAGTTTACATAACTTATTGTAATGCATATTTTATAATTTTTGCAAATGTCTTTAACCATTCATTATCTTTTTGTTTTCCCAGAGTCCAGGAGTACTGGAGTGTGATGCCCCAGGGTCCTGGTTGTCACAATGGCATTGCTTTCCTCACGGGGAGAGTGATGTCATGCTTGGAAGCGATGGAGGATTCCTTTTAACAGGTAATTAGCACATACAACACCATTCTGACTTCAGGCCAGAAGAGGGAGCTTTACACCCGACTTCAGGGGAGCTGCTCTCCCTGGTCGGGAGGAGGAGTTAGTTGCTGGGCAGTTGCCAGGCATTTAGGAAGAGTTTGCCAGTTGGTGCCTGACAGGAGACTGGAGCAGTCTGAGGCAGAAAGACAGGTGAGGGGCCGTACAGCCTGAGGTGCTGTAGCTCCTAGATAGCGAGATACAGAAGGAAGAACAGCCTTTAGCTAACGTGCTGGAGCGTGAATCACAGGAGAGTGACAACAAGGGAGAATAGATGCGACAGGGCTACCTCCCTGATAGAGCGCAGATACTGGTAACCGGAAGACCGAGGTTGTGTCATACTCTAGGAGGCACAGAAGAAACCAGTAGGACAGCTAGACTACACGTAACCTGTCCACCCTAATGCCCAGGAGAAACAGGGACACATAGAGCCCGGATCATGATAGAGACTCTGTAAAAAGGCTCGAGTCACCTGTCATACCGGTTTGTGTCCCACTTCAATAAAGGACAGAGATAGCTGAGAGGACCTTGCTAAGAAGTCATAAGCAGTAAGGGACTATAATACCACTGCGCTAAGAGGAAGGCTTTTAACACCACCTGGTAATGCTGGACTCTGAACTCTCTTCCAAGCCGGCGAGATCCTACCTGTACCTGTGATCTGGTGCCCTGGACTGTGGCTGCCTGCTACCATCAGTAAACCAGGTAAAAAAGACTGCACAACTGTGTCCTTTGTTCTTTACTGCACCATTCACCATCTTCCATTTATTCACCGGGAGCCCTGGGGATCTACTTCACCTGTGGGAAGTTATACCATCTGGCTGCCATAACATCTCCCCAGAGGACCCCTTTAAGCAGCATTGGTCATCCCTGACCGAATACAACAGGGCGTCACGAACATTTATTATTTTGCGAATCCCTTTAAAGACTATCCCTTTAATATGGGTGCCCGGGGCCACGGACTGGGTTGCCGCTGCCGTGACACATCCCTTTAAGTAACGGACCCAGTACCCCATGGCCCTGCCGGGCGTTATTATAGCGCCGTAAGTAAAGGGAAATATTTGAGTGTTGGGTTCCAAGCGCTGATGTCTTTCGTTTTGCATCTGCAGATGTGCTCCAGGGTACCTGTGTTAATCACACAACCTATGATAAGAGCTATAAACAGAATTACGATGTCATGTGGTACATCGGGTGCTGGGGGGCCACACATTCTAAACTGCTCGGGGACCTGGCTACACTTAATCCACCCCTAGCAGGCAAATACTGTACGTATTCATCATGTAAACCCATGAGGGAGGCATCTGGTTGACTACAGATTTATTCTGTAGCAGGACAACGACCATAAATATCCAGCCAATGACTATCTTAAGAGTAAAGTAGAACAAGGAGTCCTGGAAGTGTTGATCCGGCCCCCACTGAACCCTGATCTGAATATCATTGAATCTATCTGGGATTACATGACGTGACAAAAGCATTTGGACAAGCGACATCCACAGAAGGTCTGTGGTTCGTTCTCTAAGGCTACTTTCACATTTACGTCGGTACGGGGCCATCACAAAGCGTCGGCGCACCGTAGCGACGTACGTTTTTGAGTTTGTGCATAACGTGAGCAGCGGACGCAGTATTTCAACGTGTCCGCTTCTCATTCTAAAGTTCCGGGGAGGAGAGAGAGATCTCCGCCCGGGCATGCGCAGTTAAAAATGCAGGATGCAATGTACAAAAAAACGTTCCCTTGAACGTTTTTTCAAAACGACGGGCCGCCAAAACCCGACGCATCCAGTGGACGACTAATGCAACGTATGGCCATACGTCGCAATGCGTCGCTAATGCAAGTCTATGGTACAAAAACGTATCCTGCGGGCAACTTTGCAGGATGCATTTTTTTCTCCAAAACGACGGATTGTGACGGTTCCAAAACAAAGGAAATGTGAATGAAGCCTAAGATGTTTGGAACAACCTCTCAAAAACTTTGTGCAAGTACAAGTACCTAGAAGAACTGATGTTTTGAAGGCAAAGGATAGTCGCACCATTTTACATTTTGTTAATATATAAAATAAAATGTTACACACATCTATTTTTTAAAGCATTGTTATTTTGCAGCATTTTTTCTACATCTTCCTAAGACCATTGCACAGTATGATAACGCTGAATAATGTCAGAGATGGCAAGTACTTTCCACCTTGGAGCTAGACTTTTCTAATATGCAAAGCTTATTTTGTTGAGCAATACGACAATGACTTCACATTATTCACAGATAATTTATCAGGCATAAAATGCACTGATCAGACATTTGTCAAACTTGACAGATACACTCAACAAGCCAGTTCCTACTATACAGAGGCCAATGAAACTCTATTGTCATAAATCATTTGATGTAGATCCAGTGAAAACTTATGGAAACAAATTATTTCCTTCCTTCAAAGGCAAATCCCACTGTGGAACATATATCCTTCTTTATTTATAAAGATCCTATAAACGTCTCTGAAACAAACAACCGCTTGTAGAGCAGGATCTTGTCAACATGAAGGAAGACAAATGATTCTTGTACATGGCTTTCCCATGAACATTTATATGGACAGTGACAGAACCTCCCTGTTGCATTAATTCAGATGGTTGAGAGATACCAAAATGGGATGTGAATATTTTGATCTGATATTTCGGTCAGCACAGCAAAGGAGAGGACATGTATGCGATCATCTTACATTGCAGAACAAAGAAGGAATAAAGCTATTGCGTTCTTTTATGAAAACCATATACCAACGGAAACCTTCCATTTGGGTAATATCTAGATGATTTCACTTAGTGTCTGGGGTGTTGTATCTTCTACTGAGCCTCATGTCGGAGCTTCATCTTCTGAGCTTCATGTTTGAAAGACATTTAGGACCTCAATACATATTAGACTAATGGTGATTGAACCAGCTGATATTGATAAGTTTGGCTAACAGTTTTATGTGTATGGAGACTCCGGTTCAATTGATGGTTGAGAGAGATATTGCATCTGTCCAATATTTGGATGTCAATCGCATTGTTCTCCTGGAGAGAAGCTGGCAGAGATAACAGTTGGCAACTTTCCTGTGTATGGGAGTGTCAGCTGAGGTGGTTGACTGAGGAACGATTGGCCAACGCATCGTTCATCCAATAGCCATCTAGAATGTATAGCCAGCTCTTCCATATCAACCAAGTTTTACATACACTGGAGCACTCACTCTGCTGAGCTCTCCTGTGTTCTCTATGAGACAGCAGCTGCCAAAAGCCCCAAATGGTGGTTTATCTTACCAAGAACAAAAGCAGTCCAAAATTGGACAAGTCACATCCTTTTCACCCTGCAGGGTTGGCAACTTTGCTTACTTATTTTGTCTTGACATTGCTGCATGCCGGAGTTTGTTCTGATATTCAGATCGCACTTGGCTATGCAAGTCAATGAATCCATAGGAATTATTGGACTGCACTTGGATGACATCTATGTGCAGTCCGACATCAGCACACTCACAGAAAGGAGAAGATAGAGACATTTTTCTCTATATCTTTTCCTCATCCAAGAGAATCCGATCACGCTGTGATCACACTCTGATCAAACTTTGACCAGTGTCGTTTGCATAATTGATCCAATCTTATCAAATGACAAATAAAATATTCTTGTATAACTCTAGCCTTAGGGATATGGCCACTATTGTGGGCCAAAACTAAATGTAAAATGTCAAGTGGGGGCATTGTTTTGCTTGTTACCCGATTTTTAATAAAACATTCCCTGACAGTAACTCATTGACAACACATTGTATTTTCAGGTTGTATTTAATTAAAGTGTTACTCGAACAGCTAATATACCGATAAAATATGTAATGTAGCAAATGTAGAGCCGAAACTTTTTTTATGGACACCTAAATTTATTTTCTGAAGAAGTATCATAAAGTTAATGAAGAACTCAGCAAATGGCTACTTGAGAATAAGTACATGATTAGTGTTGAGCATTCCGATACCGCAAGTATCGGGTATCGGCCGATATTTGCGGTATCGGAATTCCGATACCGTGTTCCGATACTTTCAGTATATCGGATACCGGAAGAGGAAGTTCCCATAATTCAAACAGCCAGAATTCAGCCAATGAGGAATGATTAGAAGTGTGGGTACATCCTGTTCTGCATGGTAGGCATGTAACTACTGGCATGGCTGTGATTGGCTGCTGAAATGTCATGATGCACTATAAAAGTCGCTGCCGCCATTTTGGGTTCACTCTGCTGTGAATTCAGTTAGGGACAGGACGCTGTGTTCTGACTGAGGGCCAGTTTAGAGATAGCGATTTGCTTCATTGTGCTTTACCCAGGCTAATTTAGCAACCGCTGTGTGAGAACCTTGTTTTTGCCTTGCAGCGCTGTTCACAGGTGTTTGCAAGGTGTCTGTGTGAGAACAGCTCACTCTGTAGTCTGGTCTGCAGCCACCGCTGGTTGTAGTCAGCTCAGGGTGCATCACTGCCTCATACCATTCCATTGTCTGTTTTTCAATTATTGCAGCCAGTTGCACATTTGTTCAAATTTATCCTATTAGTGGCTTCCCATCTGTTAACAACAAGATTGTAGGAAAACAATATAGGATTGCATAGAGGAGCTTTTTTGGCCTTTCAGCGCAGTTCACAGCGGTCTGCACAGTCTCTGTGTGAGTGCAGCTCACTCTGTAGTCTGTTCTACCAGCCACAGACGTTTGTAGTCAGCTCAGGGTGCGTCACTGCCTCATACCGTTCCATTGTCCGTTTCTCAATTAGTGCAGACTGCTGCACATTTGTTCAAATTATTCCTATTAGTGGCTTTCCATCTGTATCCTGCTAGATTGTGGAAAACACTATATAGGAGTACATAGAGGAGCTTTTTTTGGCCTTGCAGCGCCGTTCACGGCTGTCTGCATGGTCTGTGTGTGAGTGCAGCTCACTGTGTAGTCTGTTCAGCAAAAAAAATTAAAAAATAATACAGTTCACAAACACCCCACTTTACAGTTGTGTAGGCCACATTAGCTCATATAAAAGTCTAGTCCACACTTTTGAAAATTAGTGTTTCTTATACCTGTTAGGAGCTGTTCAGGAATAAGCACAGTAAGCCCTTAGTACTTTTCTGCCTATCTTTATCAGTCTACCAAGATGAAGAAGGCAGGGAGTAAGGCACGTGGGCGTGGGCGTGGCGCAGGGAGAGGACTTGGGGATTCTGTGCCTGCTGCGGGCACCCGTGACTCATCATCACCCAGTTTCAGCAGAGAACAGTCCTTCATGCACAGCTTTGTAGGAGATCGCCGCACCCCGCTGCTGCGGGAAGAACAAATTGAAGCCGTTGTCGGATGGATAGCAGCTAACGCATCGACTTCAATTAGTGCCACATCCTTTCAGGCACAGAGCACTGGAGAGCACCCATCTGTCTTTTCACCACCTGCCAAATTGCCCAGGCAGTCAGAGAGCTCAGGACAGGAGCCATCTCTACTTCTGTTCTCTGAATCTCTTGGCTTGGAAAGAGGGGCCCAGCCAAGCAACATTGAAGAAATGGAAGAAGAGGCAGTATGCAGTGATGCCCAACAGCTTTGTCTCTCTGATTCTGAAGAGGTGGGTGGGCCAGTGCCTCTGGTCAGCACACCTCAGTACGCATCTGATGATGAGACTCAGGTGTCACTTTCAGGTGCGTACTGTGCTGCCGAGACTACCCAGGAGAAGCAGTTGGTGGAAGAGGGTAGTGTAGATGATGAGGTCCTTGACCCATCATGGTGTGAGGTACAGGAAGGTGGTGGGAGCAGCTCTGTAGAAGAGATTCCCCAAACGGCCCAAAGAGGGAGAGGGAGGGGGAAGACTGCGGTGCCTGTAGCCTCCACTTCGGCACCCATTAGGAGCATGGCTCTTCCAAAAGCCAAAACAGGCGCTCCCAAGACTTGCAGTGCCTGGTCCTTTTTTGACACAGTTGCAAATGACATTTGCTTGGTCAAATGCAAGCTGTGTCATCAGAAAGTCAAACGAGGGAAAAGTGTCAGCAACCTCAATATCACAAATATGTGGAAACATGTGCGGACCAAGCACGTGGTGGAGTTACAAAAACACACTGAAGACCTAAGCCAACCTACAGCGGCACCTACCACCTCTTCAGCTCGTGTTGTAGCCTCTTCCTCCAGCTCACACACAGCTGGTTCGGCTTCCTCACAGGATCGCCATGGAAGAACCTCTGGCACTGTTGTCCAGAGACCCAGTGTAATTCCACCCACAGCACCATGTTCCCAGTCATCCTCACACTCCCAGCCCACTCTACAGCCATCGGTAGCACAGGCATGGGAGAAAAGGCGGCCATTCTCGGAAAACCACCCCCAAGCACAGGCTCTGAATGCTGGCATTACAAAACTACTGTCCCTTGAAATGCTCTCATTCAGGCTGGTGGAGACTGACACCTTCTGTAACTTGATGGCCTTGGCAGTCCCACAATACAACGTGCCTAGCCGCTTTTATTTCAGCAGGCAAGCCGTCCCTGCCCTGCAAAAGCATTGTGGAGGGAAACATTCAACATGCTCTACTAAACGCCGTCAGTAGCAGGGTCCACCTCACCACCGATGCGTGGATCAGTCACCATGGACAGGGACGATACCTTTCCCTCACTGCCCATTGGGTCAATGTTGTGGAGCCAGGTACAGATCTTGCGAGTGGCGCTGTACGTGTTCTGTCAATTCCAAGGATTGCAGGAATCAAGTCTGTACACATTGCCTCCTCCTCATACTCCAGTTCTTCAGAATCATCGTTGCAGAAGCCGTCACAGTTTACCTCCACTTTGACCTGTGAACGCTTACCTGTTATGACCGATATGAGCACAGCTGTGGCCAAACATCAACAGGCCGTACTGAAATTAATTTCTTTGGGGAATCGAAGACACACAGCACAGGAGCTCTGGAATGCCATCAAGCATGAGAGCGACGTGTGGTTTGTACCAGCGAATCTCCAGCCAGGCATGATAGTGTGTGACAATGGCCAAAATCTGGTGGCAGCTCTGGCCCTAGGCAACCTCACTCACATCCCATGTCTGGCACATGTGCTCAACTTGGTCATGCAGAGTTTTTTGAGGGACTATCCGGATCTTGCTGCACTGCTGCACAAGGTCCGCCTAGAGTGTGCTCACTTGCGTTGTTCCAGCATGGCAAGATAACGCATTGCAGCTCTGCAGCGCCGATCACGCCTTACGGAACATCGCATCAAATGTGACCTACCCACCAGGTGGAATTCAACATTACATATGTTGGAGCGGTTGTGTGAGCAGCAGGCAGCAGTAATGGAGTACCAGCTGCATCAGGCGCAAAGAAGTTGCACTGCGCGCCGTTCAGACTTCACAACCACGAGAGGGGCCACTATGAAGGACATCTGCCAGGTTTTGCGTTCCTTTGATGATTCCACGTGGATGGCAAGTGCAGATGATGCACTAGTCAGCATGACGGTCCCCCTTATCTGCATGCTTGAAAGAACACTGCAAGCGCTAAGGGATGATGTTGTGGAAGAGGTGGAGGATGAGGAGTCACAAATGCCATCTGCTTCTGGACAGTCTGCGCAACGTGATTCCTCACAAAGACCTTGGCAGGGGACACTTTGTGAGGAGGATGAGGAGTCTTTTGAGGAGGAAGACATCTCTCCAGAGGATGGAGTTACACAATTCTCCAGTAGTCAGTGTGTAGAGCGAGGGTGAGGTGATGCTGAGCAGGCAGAGGTCACGCCTCAAGCAGGGGACAGCATTTCTTGGCCAGTTGGCAGTCTGCAGCACATGGTTGATTTCATGCTGCAGAGCCTGAGAAACGACCGCCGTATCGCCCACATTCTCAACACGGCTGATTATTGGGTGTACACCCTCCTAGATCCTTGCTACCGGGACAACTTTCAAAGCCTCATAACATCGTTGAACCGGGATTGTAAAATGCAGGAGTACCAAGACACACTGGTGCAGTCCATCATCTTCTCCAGTCCAAGCGAGAGCAGTGCTGCTAGTGCTTTACAAAGCAGCTCTGTGCGTCGAGGCAGTGGAGGAAGCTCTGCACAAAGAGGGAGCAGAAGCAGTGCCTCAGCACAAGGCAAGACCAGTATGGTCCAACAGTGGCAAAGTTTTGTGTGCCTGCCACAAATGTCTACACCATCACAGACGGCTCCAGTCAGCAGGAGGCAGCGTTTCCGTCAGATGGTGACAGACTACATGGCTTGCCCTCTCAGAGTACTCCCAGAAAGCTCTTCCCCCTTCAAGTTTTGGGTCTCTAAGCTGGAAACATGGCCAGAGCTTAGCCACTATGCATTGGAGGTGTTGGCTTGCCCTGCTGCTAGTGTATTATCAGAACGCGTCTTTACTGCCGCAGGTGGTGTACTAACAGACCGTCGCAAGCAACTATCCTCCGATAACATTGACCGGCTTACTTTCCTGAAAATGAACAAGGCCTGGATCTAGCAGGAATTTGCCACTCCTCTTCCAGATTAAATAATTGGTTGGCAACAGTATCCAGGTCTCCTGTTGTGTTCATGTTTCTACCACCTGAACTGTAATCCCTGGGCTCCAAAACTGCCAGTTGCTGCTCAGAAGTGCCGTCTGCACAGTCAACACATGACCCAGTGTTATTGGGTTTCAGTAACGTCAGCTGTTCCCCTGCTGTGTGTGCGGCAATAACTAAAGTCTGCTCCTGCTGCTTTCCCTGGGCTTCAACACCGCCAGTTGTTGCCCGGAAGTGCTGTCTGCACAGTCAACAGTCGCTCCTCTGTTATTGGGGTTTAGTAAAGTCAGCTGCTCCCCTGCTGTGTGTGCGGCAATAACTAAAGTCTGCTCCTCCTGCTTTCCCTGGGCTTCTACACCGCCAGTTGTTGCTCGGAAGTGCTGTCTGCACAGTCAAGTTGCTCCTTTGTTATTGGGGTTTAGTAATGTCAGCTGCTCCCCTCCTGTGTGTGTGGCAATAACTAAAGTCTGCTCCTCCTGCTTTCCCTGGGCTTCAACACCGCCAGTGGGTGCTCGGAAGTGCTGGCTGCACAGAGAAAAACACTCGCTCATGTGTCAGTGGGGTTCAGTAACGTCAGCTGCTCCCCTGCTGTGTATCCGGCAAAGTGTCCTGTGACCGCCACTCTTTCACAACAACAGACATTAAACTGCCTCCAGTGCAGGCCTCGGCCTACACTCTGCTCCTCCTGGATTCCCTGGGCTCCAATACCGCCAGTTGGTGCTCGGAAGTGCTGGCTGCACAGAGAAAAACACTCGCTCATGTGTCAGTGGGGTTCAGTAACGCCAGCTGCTCCCCTGCTGTGTATCTGGCAAAGTGTCCTGCGACCGCCACGCTGGCACAACAACAGACATTAAACTGCCTCCAGTGCAGGCCTCGGCCTACACTCTGCTCCTCCTGGATTCCCTGGGCACAAACACTGCCAGTTGGTGCTCGGAAGTGCTGGCTGCACAGAGAAAAACACTCGCTCATGTGTCAGTGGGGTTCAGTAACGCCAGCTGCACCTCTGCTGTGTATCCGGCAAAGTGTCCTGCGACCGCCACACTGGCACAACAACAGACATTAAACTGCCTCCAGTGCAGGCCTCGGCCTACACTCTGCTCCTCCTGCTGTCCCTGGGTTCCAACACCGCCAGGTGCTGCCCGGAAGTGCCGTCTGCACAGTCAACACTTGCTGCCGTGTTCTTGGGTTTCAGTACCGTCAGCTGATCCCCAGCTGTGTATCCGGCAATGTGTCCTGCGACCGCCACGCTGACACAACAACAGTTAATAAACTGCCTCCTGTGCAGGCTTCAGCCTACACTCTGCTCCTCCTGCTGTCCCTGGGCTCCAACACCGCCAGTTGCATCCTGGAAGTGCCATCTGCACAGTCAACACTTGCTGCCGTGTTCTTGGGTTTCAGTAACGTCAACTGATCCTCAGCTGTGTATCCGGCAATGTGTCCTGCGACCGCCACGCTGACACAACAACAGATTTTAAACTGCCTCCAGTGCAGGCTTCGGCCTACACTCTGCTCCTCCTGCTGTCCCTGGGCTCCAACACCGCCAGTTGCTGCCCGGAAGTGCCATCTGCACAGTCAACACTTGCTGCCATGTTCTTGAGTTTCAGTAACGTCAGCTGATCCCCAGCTGTGTATCTGGCAATGTGTCCTGCGACCGCCACGCTGACACAACAGCAGATATTAAACTGCCTCCAGTGCAAGCTTCAGCCTATGCTCGGCTTCTCCTGCATTCCCTGGGCTCCAACACCACCAGTTGCTGCTCAGAAGTGTCTTTGGCAGGGTACTCCCTTCCCTCCTCCCCAGCCCAGTTCCAGCACGCCAGCTGTTTCCGGGTAGTGACAAGGTCACTTTGCCTTCAATACATTGTCCTGTCGTGTTGCGGTCTGGTGAGCCGACTCTATGGTGCCTGCAGTTTAGGTGCTTCCTATGTGGGCTGCGGGAACTGGCAATGAAGGCTGGTTCCGTTGTGCCCATAGAACAAGCTCCCCCTGTTGGACTGAGGGTTTTCGGTAACTACGGCGGCTCACAGCCTAGCAATTTTTTTTTTCCTGTGGACCTTCTGCTGCCTATCTGAGTTCCAGCTCCATTAGCTTGTTCTTAGGAACACAAGCTTGAATAGGTCCCCCTGGTTCCAGTACCATTAGCTGGTTCCGGGCAGAGCCTTTGGCTTAGGTGCCTCCTTCTGGGTATCCGAGTTCCACCAACGTCAGGTGGTCCTTGGTAGTGCTTTCTGGCACGGGTACCTCCTGCTTAGTAACCGGGTTTCAGAAACATCAGTTGGTCCTCGGTTGTTCCATTGGCTCTTGTACCTTCGGCTAGCCATCCGGGTTCCAGTACCGTCAGCTGGTTCTCGGCAGGGTTGTTTGCTCTTGTACCTTCTGGTCCCCATCCTGGTTCCAGTACCGTCAGCTAGTTCTGGGCAGAGCCTTTGGCTTAGGTGCCTCCTTCTGGGTATCTGAGTTCCACCAACGTCAGGTGGTCCTTGGTAGTGCTTTCTGGCACGTGTACCTCCTGCTTAGTAACCGGGTTCCAGTAATGTCAGCTGGTCCTCGGTAGTTCCATTGACTCTTGTACCTTCGGCTAGCCATCCGTGTTCCAGTACCGTAAGCTGGTTCTTGGCAGTGTCTTTTACTCTTGTACCTTCTGCTCCCCATCCTGGTTCCAGTACCGTCAGCTGGTTCTGGGCAGAGCCTTTGGCTTAGGTGCCTCCTTCTGGGTATCCGAGTTCCACCAACGTCAGGTGGTCCTTGGTAGTGCTTTCTGGCATGGGTACCTCCTGCTTAGTAACCGGGTTCCAGTAACGTCAGCTGGTCCTTGGTTGTTCCATTGGCTCTTGTACCTTCGGCAAGCCATCCGGGTTCCAGTACCGTAAGCTCGTTCTTGGCAGTGTCTTTTGCTCTTGTACCTTCTGCTCCCCATCCTGGTTCCAGTACCGTCAGCTGGTTCTGGGCAGAGCCTTTGGCTTAGGTGCCTCCTTCTGGGTATCCGAGTTCCACCAATGTCAGGTGGTCCTTGGTAGTGCTTTCTGGCACGGGTACCTCCTGCTTAGTAACCGGGTTCCAGTAACGTCAGCTGGTCCTCGGTTGTTCCATTGGCTCTTGTACCTTCGGCTAGTCATCCGGGTTCCAGTACCGTCAGCTGGTTTTCGGCAGGGTCTTTTGCTCTTGTACCTTCTGATACATTTCCAAGTTCAAGACCCTAAAGATGACGACCCTGAAGACCGAGAAGCAGAAGAACAAGAAACTGCAGAACAAAAAGCAGAAGAACATTAAGCATAAGAATAAAAATCAGAGCAAAAGATATTATCTAAATTATAAGCAAAAGAAGACTAAGCAGTGTATGGGGGTGAGTCCGTTCCTCCTGATGGTGCCCCTGGAAAAAACCTGCTGCTGCAGGCCAAACTGAACGCGGACAAATCCTGTTGTAAATCTTTTGTGACAGGCAGAACAGAAGGTGTAATCTTCAAACTTTTATAGATAATAACTACAGGAAGGCCTGGCTATCACAAATAAGAATATGATGAAGAAGAAAAATATGAAGAAGATGAAAAAGTTGATTATGAAGAAGAATAATAGTTAAATAAAAAGAATATGAAGAATGTAAAAAAAAATAATACGAAGAAGGTGAAGAAGAAGAAGATGAATAAGGTGAAGGAGAAGTTGATGGAAAAGATGCTGCTGCTGAGGATGATGAAGAAGAAAGTGTGGGAGAAGTTAAAAAGAAGGTGAATGATCAGCATGGAAGTAGTGAAACATAAATATCTGACTAAATATAAAAAATCGTAACATAGTCAATAGCTTTGTAACTCCGAACGTCTTAAAAAAAAAAAATTATTCCTGCTATTCCATTTGATTGGGCTAAACCTCTATGCCTTTAATGTCTCCTCCACCTCCCCCAATACATCCTACATTATTCTTAGTTGTTTTTCTTCATGTAGAATTAACCTACAAGGAAAGAAAGGGTTTATTTTAATTCCGATATTTTGGTCCCATTGACTTGCATTGGAATCGGGTATCGGTATCAGCGATATGCGATATTTTTCGAACATCGGCCGATACAATCTGATACCGATACTTATGGATATCGGAAGGTATCGCTCAACACTATACATGATATAATTGCGTTATCCAGGCAGATAGCAGAAGGGCATACAATGAAATATTATAAAATTTAGCACAACTGCATTAAAAAATTAGAAACATTTTTTTTTTAAAGCATTGTGTTACTAAAATGCACTGCTGATAAAATAGCAATAAGGCCGGCGCCACACTGGCGTATTGCATCCGATGCGAGATCATCGGACGCGATATGCTAATGACACTCGGCTCCTTCTCGCAGCAGAGCAGGAGCCGAGTGTCATGTGTCTGTGCTCCGATTCTCTCGCACAGGGAGGATCGGAGCACAGCTGCGGAGGAGGCGGAGAAATGAATTTCTCCATCTCCTCCATTGCTGGGGTCCACTTATAACGCACATCACTCGGATGATATCTGAGTGATGTGCACTGTCTCACTCGCACTCATAGGATTATATGGGTGCGAGTGAGCCGATAGTTTTCCTCGGTCCGAGACAATCGCAGCATGCGAGGAAAACGGCCGACAAAAAGTCGGCTGGTGGGAGCTGCCCCATAGCTTAACATTGGTCCGAGTTCAATGCGATTTTTTATCGCATTGCACTCGGCCGTTTAAAACGCCAGTGTGACGCCGGCCTCATTAATCCTGGGCACGGCCTAGGGCCGTAGGACTGTAGCAAGACAGTTTTGAAAGTCGCGCTTTTCTACGATTATACATTTCATATATTGATTATCACAAATTGCCTCTACCACATGGAGAAGTAGTGATAGATATCTACAATAGTTCATGTAACACTGGTAAAATGTAGAAATAGAAAAATATCCAGCGTGTTGAATAAAATACAGACGTCTTTATTGAAGAATTAAAAATTCGCACCAATGTGCATGGGCAGAAAAAAATGTGAAAATCTAGCATACGCGTTTCGGAATTTAATCCTTATCCATTGCGTACTATTTTAACACTGAATAGTTTTTTATGTCATATCTTGTGCAGTCGTGGTATAGAAACACTAATCACATGTCATCAAGTTCTTACTTATACAAGTGAAACTTTGAAGATACATATAATACATGGTACAAATTCATTATAACTAGTGATGACTGAATATACTCATTACTCGAGATTTCCCGAGCACGCTAAGGGGTCCTCCGAGTATTTTTTAGTTCTCGGAGATTTAGTTTTCATCGCCACAGCTGAATGATTTACACCTTTTAGCCAGCATAAGTACATGTGGGGGTTGCCTGGTTGCTATGCAATCCCCACATGTAATCAAGCTGGCTAGTAGCTGTAAATCATCCAGCTGCGGCATAAAAAACAAAATCTCCGAGCACTAAAAAATACTCGGAGGACACCCGAACGTGTTCGGGAAATCTCGAGTAACGAGTATATTCGCTCATCACTAATTATAACCAAATTAATACATCGAAAATTATAACAACATTTAGATGATCCATATATTTTCCTACTTATCACATAATAGTTCATCCTTTTCTCCATTCTCAATTCAATATGTTGGAGTTTAATTCATGCTGAAGGGGGTCAATGGAAATCTGTTAACCAAACATCATATCTGGTGGAAGGAGAAAGAAAGGAAAAAAATATATATTTTTTTCTCCTTTCCCCTTCCTCTTTAAAAAATATTATAAAGAAATAATTTATACAATTATTTATCACAATTTTAGTTTGCAATATTAATAATGATATATTAAATCATGGTAAAATATATCCGTAAAAAGTCAAGGATGGTGGAAGTCTAGGTGCTACCACACCCCCACCCTGACACCCTTTAAAGATTTGTATTGTGATATAATGCATTGCACTGTTTAAATGTGACTTTAGCTGTTTTACAATTTGCATGAACCTAGTTGGGGAATAGATAGAGTTAATAGTTGGGACTAGCCCAGAATGGGAGGGACTATGTGTGAAGACAGACGATGACTTCCTGACAGTGAGTTGGTTAGAAACCAGTGTTCAGAAAAGACAGAGCTAAGGTGTGACAGTTGGCAGGCTGACATGTAAAAGTGTATTGTGTGTGACAAGGGAAGAACTCAGGATATCATATAATACATCCTAAGGACCAAGGAATCGTGAACAGATATTTGACGGAGAGATTTTACATATTGGAAACCAGTGTCACTGGTGTGTCAGGTGTGAAAGTCATCCTGTATCTGGCTGTAGAAGGTCTTTGCAATTAGCTCAGGCACCTTCTTGATTTTTTTATATCTCTGTTGTGGAGCGATATCCCTCTACCTTTAGGACCCAACGATTACCTCCACCTTCTGCTGCTAATTAGAAACCTGTGCTAAAGGTTTACATTCATTCCGTGTCTGCAGCATGCTGCTGGTGTTAGCTCTCTCATGTCTCTGTCTAGTTGGATGTACTAACAGTTGGTTAGTTCCCTCTCAGAGTACTCTTGGAGCATTGCTGGTGGGATATCTTGGTTGTCTTCTCAAGCTACGTGTCCTCTTGTTTGTCTACCCACTTTGTCTTTAGTTTTAGTGGGGACTGACTAATGTAGACCCCATCCCCTTCCTAACCAAGGCCTATCGCTAGGGTCAGGCAGGGATTAGGTTCCTCCTCGGCAATAGGTGCAGAATCTGTATAGGGATGGTTAGGGCAGTCAGGGTGATTTTAGATCAGCCTAGGGGTCTCCACTCCCCACTTTCCTGGTATTTGGGATCCCCCTCCCTCTCACCTTTGTTGTGCACTTATCTGTCACCCAGCATGACACCCAGGTCAGGGAGGCCTTCTAAAAGGTATGAAACTTAATCCAGGGGAAGTAGAGGGCCCACTTAAAGGAGATTGATAGCAGAGAAGGAATTGTATCAGCAGGACTTTAGTGAACAGTTATCTATGATGAAAGTAAACTCAATTGTGTATATTTGTCAAGCTGTGATTATACGTAAAGAGGGAATGGAGCCCTGCACTGTCCCTAGACCTGTGACCCTAACTATCCCTGCCTCTAAGGGTGAGGTGGTTTGGTCACCATCCTTACTGTTCTCCTCTTATACTCTAAGCTGTCCCCTCCTCCTCTCCCCCAGGAGCCCATGGACAGAAATGAGCAAGGTTAACAAAAAGCAGCTAACATATAAAACACTCATCAAAGGCAGAGAGGTATATAAGGAAGGGCAGACATGTACAAGCCAAGTGGAAATAGGACAATGAGGAAAGCACACATCCAAAAACAGCATGCAACAGCTTCCAGCAGCAACTACTATCTACAACTCAGCACAGCATCTCCAAGGAGCTAGGAAGTATACTTTCACTAGTGAGGAAGAGAAGGTCTGGCCTGATTTTATAGAGAGAAGAAATTACCTGGTCAAGAAAAGCTGTGAGATGGAGCTGCAAGTTTCTAATCAGCAATGAAAGGGCCATTAATCTCTTCAGCACCAAAGTAAACAAAATCATTTACTATGAAACACAAACACACAGGCTAAATGGCAGATCTGCGATTCACACTATATACAGTCATGGCCAAAAGTATTCACACCCCTGCAATTCTGTCAGATAATACTCAGTTTCTTCCTGAAAAAGATTGCAAACACAAATTATTTGGTATTATCTTCATTTAATTTGTCTTAAATGAAAAAACACAAAAAAAAATTGTCCTAAAGCCAAATTGGATATAATTTCACACAAAACATAAAAAAGGGGGTGGACAAAAGTATTGGCACCCTTCGAAAAATTATGTGATGCTTCTCTAATTTGTGTAATTAACAGCACCTGTAACTTACCTGTGGCACCGAACAGGTAACTAAATCACACTTGCAGCCAGTTGACATGGATTAAAGTGGACTCAACCTCTGTCCTGCGTCCTTCTGTGTACCACATTGAGCATGGAGAAAAAAGAAAGAAGACCAAAGAACTGTCTGAGGACTTGAGAAACCAAATTGTGAGGAAGCATGAGCAATCTCAAGGCTACAAGTCCATCTCCAAAGACCTGAATGTTCCTGTGTCTACCATGCGCAGTGTCATCAAGAAGTTTAAAGCCCATGGCACTGTGGCTAACCTCCCTAGATGTGGACGTAAAAGAAAAATTGACAAGAGATTTCAATGCAAGATTGTGCTGATGTTAGATAAAGAACCTCGACTAACATCCAAACAAGTTCAAGCTGCCCTGCAGTCCGAGGGTATAACAGTGTCAACCCGTACTATCTGTCGGCGTCTGAATGAAAAGGGACTGTATGGTAGGAGACCCAGGAAGACCCCACTTCTTACCCCGAGACATAAAAAAGCCAGGCTGGAGTTTGCCAAAACTTACCTGAAAAAGCCTAAAACGTTTTGGAAGAATGTTTTCTGGTCGGATGAGACAAAAGCAGAGCTTTTTGGGCAAAGGCATCAACATAGAGTTTACAGGAGAAAAAAAGAGGCATTCAAAGAAAAGAACACGGTCCCTACAGTCAAACATGGCAGAGGTTCCCTGATGTTTTGGGGTTGCTTTGCTGCCTCTGGCACTGGACTACTTGACCGTGGGCATGGCATTATGAAGTCTGAAGACTACCAACAAATGTTTCAGCATAATGCAGGGCCCAGTGTGAGAAAGCTGGGTCTCCCTCAGAGGTCATGGGTCTTCCAGCAGGACAATAACCCAAAACACACTTCAAAAAGGTTTGAGAGAAAGCACTGGAGACTTCTAAGGTGGCCAGCAATGAGTTCAGACCTGAATCCCATAGAACACCTGTGGAGAGATCTAAAAATGGCAGTTTGGAGAAGGCACCCTTCAAATATCAGGGACCTGGAGCAGTTTGTCAAAGAAGAATGGTCTAAAATTCCAGCAGAGCATTGTAAGAAACTCATTGATGGTTACCGGAAGCAGTTATTTTGGCTAAAGGTTGTGCAACCAAGTATTAGGCTGAGGGTGCCAATACTTTTGTCTGGCCCATTTTTGGAGTTTTGTGTGAAATGATCAATGTTTTGCTTTTTGCTTCATTCTCTTTTGTGTTTTTTCATTTAAGACAAATTAAATGAAGATAATAATACCAACTAATTTGTGTTTGCAATCATTTTCAGGAAGAAAATGAGTATTATCTGACAGAATTGCAGGGGTGTCAATACTTTTGGCCATGACTGTAGTGATTTTCTAACCCCAGATCTCTGAGGAAGATGTGACCCACTCATGACAATATTGAAAGGATGTAATGGTCACCATATTTGAATTTAAACTCTCTTACGGAAAACAAAGGACTTTCCAGGTTCTAGGGAGGAGTTATACCAACGTACCTCAAGCAGTAGAGTCCTCATTTGTCAGTTGGCAACTGAGAGTAGCTGTGAGCGGCCGGAGCATTACACCTGGACTCGTGCGGCCTTCACAGCGGAAGACAAAGTGTTATGATTAGGTAATTCAGTACCACAATGGACATAGAAGTCAGAGCACATACAGTGATCTGACAATAACCCAAAAACATAGAACGAGCTCTGAGACGTGGGAACTCTGCTGACCGCAATCCCTAATCCTCTCCAACACAACTAGAGGCAGCCGTGGATTGCGCCTAACGCTCCCTATGCAACTCGGCACAGCCTGAGAAACTAGCTAGCCTGAAGATAGAAAATAAGCCTACCTTGCCTCAGAGAAATACCCCAAAGGAAAAGGTAGCCCCCCACATATAATGACTGTGAGTTAAGATGAAAAGACAAACGTAGAGATGAAATAGATTTAGCAAAGTGAGGCCCGACTTTCTGAACAGAGCGAGGATAGGAAAGGTAACTTTGCGGTCAACACAAAACCCTACAAACAACCACGCAAAGGGGGCAAAAAGACCCTCCGTACCGACTAACGGCACAGAGGTACACCCTCTGCGTCCCAGAGCTTCCAGCAAGCAAGAAAAACCAAAGAAGCAAACTGGACAGAAAAAAAACAGCAAACAAAATAACAAAAGCGGAACTTAGCTATGCAGAGCAGCAGGCCACAGGAACGATCCAGGAGGAAGCAAGTCCAATACTAGAACATTGACTGGAAGCCAGGATCAGAGCACCAGGTGGAGTTAAATAGAGCAGCACCTAACGACTTCACCACATCACCTGAGGAAGGAAACTCAGAAGCCGCAGTACCAATCTCCTCCACCAACGGAAGCTCACAGACAGAATCAGCCGAAGTACCACTTGTGACCACAGGAGGGAGCTCTGCCACAGAATTCACAACAGTACCCCCCCTTGAGGAGGGGTCACCGAACCCTCACCAGAGCCCCCAGGACGACCAGGATGAGCCATATGAAAGGCACGAACAAGATCGGGAGCATGGACATCAGAGGCAAAGACCCAGGAATTATCTTCCTGAGCATAACCCTTCCACTTAACCAGATACTGGAGTTTCCGTCTCGAAACACAAGAATCCCAAATCTTCTCCACAATATACTCCAACTCCCCTTCCACCAAAACCGGGGCAGGAGGATCAACAGATGGAACCATAGGTGCCACGTATCTCCGCAACAATGACCTATGGAATACGTTATGGATGGAAAAAGAATCTGGAAGGGTCAAACGAAAAGACACAGGATTAAGAACCTCAGAAATCCTATATGGACAAATGAAACGAGGCTTAAATTTAGGAGAGGAAACCTTCATAGGAATATGACGAGATGACAACCAAACCAAATCCCCAACACGAAGTCGGGGACCCACACAGCGTCTGCGATTAGCAAAACGTTGAGTCTTCTCCTGGGACAAGGTCAAATTGTCCACTACATGAGTCCAGATCTGCTGCAACCTGTCCACCACAGTATCCACACCAGGACAGTCCGAAGACTCAACCTGCCCTGAAGAGAAACGAGGATGGAACCCAGAGTTGCAGAAAAACGGCGAAACCAAGGTAGCCGAGCTGGCCCGATTATTAAGGGCGAACTCAGCCAAAGGCAAAAAGGACACCCAGTCATCCTGATCAGCAGAAACAAAGCATCTCAGATATGTTTCCAAGGTCTGATTGGTTCGTTCGGTCTGGCCATTAGTCTGAGGATGGAAAGCCGAGGAAAAAGACAAGTCAATGCCCATCCTAGCACAAAAGGCTCGCCAAAACCTCGAAACAAACTGGGAACCCCTGTCAGAAACGATACTCTCCGGAATGCCATGTAAACGAACCACATGCTGGAAGAACAATGGCACCAAATCAGAGGAGGAAGGTAATTTAGACAAGGGTACCAAATGGACCATCTTAGAGAAGCGATCACAAACCACCCAAATGACTGACATTTTTTTGAGAGACGGGAAGATCTGAAATAAAATCCATAGAGATATGTGTCCAAGGCCTCTTCGGGACCGGCAAGGGCAAAAGCAACCCACTGGCACGAGAACAGCAGGGCTTAGCCCGAGCACAAATCCCACAGGACTGCACAAAAGAACGCACATCCCGTGACAGAGATGGCCACCAAAAGGATCTAGCCACTAAGTCTCTGGTACCAAAGATTCCAGGATGACCAGCCAACACCGAACAATGAACCTCAGAGATAACTCTATTCGTCCACCTATCAGGGACAAACAGTTTCTCCGCTGGGCAACGATCAGGTTTATTAGCCTGAAATTTTTGCAGCACCCGCCGCAAATCAGGGGAGATGGCAGACACAATTACTCCCTCTTTGAGAATACCCGCCGGCTCAGATAAACCCGGAGAGTCGGGCACAAAACTCCTAGACAGGGCATCCGCCTTCACATTTTTAGAGCCCGGAAGGTACGAAACCACAAAGTCAAAACGGGAGAAAAACAGCGACCAGCGAGCCTGTCTAGGATTCAACCGTTTGGCAGACTCGAGATAAGTCAAGTTCTTATGATCAGTCAAGACCACCACGCGATGCTTAGCTCCTTCAAGCCAATGACGCCGCTCCTCGAATGCCCACTTCATGGCCAGCAACTCTCGATTGCCAACATCATAATTTCGCTCAGCAGGCGAAAACTTCCTGGAAAAGAAGGCGCATGGTTTCATCACCGAGCAATCAGAACTTCTCTGCGACAAAACAGCCCCCGCTCCAATTTCAGAAGCATCAACCTCGACCTGGAACGGAAGCGAAACATCTGGCTGACATAACACAGGGGCAGAAGAAAAACGACGCTTCAACTCTTGAAAAGCTTCCACAGCAGCAGAAGACCAATTGACCACATCAGCACCCTTCTTGGTCAAATCGGTCAATGGTTTAGCAATACTAGAAAAATTGCAGATGAAGCGACGATAAAAATTAGCAAAGCCCAGGAACTTTTGCAGACTCTTCAGAGAAGTCGGCTGAGTCCAATCATGGATGGCCTGGACCTTAACAGGATCCATCTCGATAGTAGAAGGGGAAAAAATGAACCCCAAAAATAAAACCTTCTGAACACCAAAGAGACACTTTGATCCCTTCACAAACAAAGAATTAGCACGCAGGACCTGGAACACCATTCTGACCTGCTTCACATGAGACTCCCAATCATCCGAGAAGACCAAAATATCATCCAAGTACACAATCAGGAATTTATCCAGGTACTCTCGGAAGATATCATGCATAAAGGACTGAAACACTGATGGAGCATTGGCAAGTCCGAATGGCATAACTAGGTATTCAAAATGGCCCTCGGGCGTATTAAATGCAGTTTTCCATTCATCATCTCCCTTAATACGCACAAGATTATATGCACCACGAAGATCTATCTTGGTGAACCAACTAGCCCCCTTAATCCGAGCAAACAAATCAGATAACAGCGGCAAGGGGTACTGAAATTTGACCGTGATCTTATTTAGAAGGCGGTAATCTATACAAGGTCTCAGCGAACCATCCTTCTTGGCCACAAAAAAGAACCCCGCTCCCAATGGCGACGATGACGGGCGAATATGCCCCTTCTCCAAGGACTCCTTGACGTAACTCCGCATAGCGGCGTGCTCAGGTACAGATAAATTAAACAGTCAACCTTTTGGAAATTTACTACCAGGAATCAAATCGATAGCACAATCACAATCCCTATGCGGAGGTAGGGCATCGGACTTGGGCTCATCAAATACATCCTGGTAATCAGACAAGAACTCTGGGACCTCAGAAGGGGTGGATGATGAAATAGACAGGAATGGGACATCACCATGTACCCCCTGACAACCCCAGCTGGACACAGACATGGATTTCCAATCTAATACTGGATTATGGACCTGTAGCCATGGCAACCCCAACACGACCACATCATGCAGATTATGCAACACCAGAAAGCGAATATCCTCCTGATGTGCAGGAGCCATGCACATGGTCAGCTGGGTCCAGTACTGAGGCTTATTCTTGGCCAAAGGTGTAGCATCAATTCCTCTCAGTGGAATAGGACACTGCAAGGGCTCCAAGAAAAACCCACAACGCCTAGCATACTCCAAGTCCATCAAATTCAGGGCAGCGCCTGAATCCACAAATGCCATGACAGAATAGGATGACAAAGAGCAGATCAAAGTAACGGACAAAAGAAATTTTGACTGTACTGTACCAATGGTGGCAGACCTAGTGAACCGCTTAGTGCGTTTAGGACAATCAGAGATAGCATGATTGGAATCACCACAGTAGAAACACAGCCCATTCTGACGTCTGTGTTCTTGCCGTTCAACTCTGGTCAAAGTCCTATCACACTGCATAGGCTCAGGTTTATGCTCAGATAATACCGCCAAATGGTGCACAGATTTACGCTCACGCAAGCGTCGACCGATCTGAATGGCCAAAGACATAGACTCATTCAGACCAGCAGTCATAGGAAATCCCACCATGACATCCTTAAGGGCTTCAGAGAGACCCTTTCTGAAAATAGCTGCGAGCGCACCTTCATTCCATTGAGTGAGCACGGACCACCTTCTAAATTTCTGACAGTAAATCTCAATCTCATCCTGACCCTGACACAGAGCCAGCAAATTTTTCTCTGCCTGATCCACTGAATTAGGTTCATCGTACAGCAATCCGAGCGCCAGGAAAAACGCATCAATATTACTTAATGCAGGATCTCCTGGTGCAAGGGAAAATGCCCAGTCTTGAGGGTCGCCATGCAAAAAGGAAATAATAATTCTCACTTGTTGAACTGGGTCACCAGAGGAGCGAGGTTTCAAGGCCAGAAACAGCTTGCAATTATTTTTGAAATTCACAAACTTGGCTCTATCACCATAAAACAAATCAGGAATAGGAATTCTTGGTTCTAACATAGGATTCTGAACCACCAAATCTTGAATCTTTTGTACATTTATAACGAGATTATCCATTGAAGAGCACAGACCCTGAATGTCCATGTCCACACCTGTGTCCTGAACCACCCAAATGTCTAGGGGAAAAAAAAGGCAAAACACAGTGCAAAGAAAAAAAAAAGGTCTCAGAACTTCTTTTTTCCCTCTATTGGGAATCATTAGTACTTTTGGCTTCCAGTACTGTTATGATTAGGTAATTCAGTACCACAATGGACATAGAAGTCAGAGCACATACAGTGATCTGACAATAACCCAAAAACATAGAACGAGCTCTGAGACGTGGGAACTCTGCTGACCGCAATCCCTAATCCTCTCCAACACAACTAGAGGCAGCCGTGGATTGCGCCTAACGCTCCCTATGCAACTCGGCACAGCCTGAGAAACTAGCTAGCCTGAAGATAGAAAATAAGCCTACCTTGCCTCAGAGAAATACCCCAAAGGAAAAGGTAGCCCCCCACATATAATGACTGTGAGTTAAGATGAAAAGACAAACGTAGAGATTAAATAGATTTAGCAAAGTGAGGCCCGACTTTCTGAACAGAGCGAGGATAGGAAAGGTAACTTTGTGGTCAACACAAAACCCTACAAACAACCACGCAAAGGGGGCAAAAAGACCCTCCGTACCGACTAACGGCACAGAGGTACACCCTCTGCATCCCAGAGCTTCCAGCAAGCAAGAAAAACCAAAGAAGCAAACTGGACAGAAAAAAAACAGCAAACAAAATAACAAAAGCGGAACTTAGCTATGCAGAGCAGCAGGCTACAGGAACGATCCAGGAGGAAGCAAGTCCAATACTAGAACATTGACTGGAAGCCAGGATCAGAGCACCAGGTGGAGTTAAATAGAGCAACACCTAACGACTTCACCACATCACCTGAGGAAGGAAACTCAGAAGCCGCAGTTCCAATCTCCTCCACCAACGGAAGCTCACAGACAGAATCAGCCGAAGTACCACTTGTGACCACAGGAGGGAGCTCTGCCACAGAATTCACAACAACAAAGTGTACTATAATCATTTGCTGGATTGTCATGAGATGCAAGAGTGTGAAGTGCAAGAGATATGAAGTGTTATTAAATGTAACTGAGAAGTGCCTATGCCTGCTTAAAGCAAGAGAAAACTTTGTGAAGAAACATGTCTATTATCTGATGTGCAGTTCTTATCAAGTTCCTGTTCAGTAAAGAGAAGTTTAGTGTTGGACTTTGGTCTCCTACAGTTCATTGTCTAACATCTGGTCCTGGCCCATAGCAACATAATGCAGTCTGCAGAGGCCTATCGCTCAGGTAACAAGAGCAGACACACACAACCAGGACCCCCTTTTTCACGTAGCGTGCTTTCATCAAATATTGGACAACCCCTTTGGGGTAACTCCACCGGCCTTTGGTTTGTATTGAGGGGGTTGTTTTTGGGGAGGCCAAAAGGATCTCTTCCTGCAATTTTTTGGCTCAAAGATTTCATTTGGCTGAGGCCTTCTAAAGTAAACCATCCAGAGTCGGTCCAAACATTTATTCTTCCTGGAAGGGAATGGAGCAATACTTAATGTTGAAGAAGCCAAATCTCTACTCTGTGATGTTAACCAGAGTGCACGTCTTACAGTGTTAGACAGAACCGATGATCTTGCCCACCACTCACACTAATTCTGCTGGTGCATCTGCTACAAAACCCATGGCATACTGGAGAAAAGGTAAGGAAGCCAATATAATCTCTATGGGAGTGCCCATACTAATATGCTCTTACAACTGATCTAGCCACCTGGATATAGATCATGCTACACACGTGGAGAAGACATTTGTCTACAGTAGGACTGCTGAAGTTCCCAGGACTTCCTTAACAGACTGTTCTTCTTGCCTTCTAGAGGATCCTTCATCTGAAAGAAATCTTTGATTGGCAATGTTGTTTTCATAGCCACTCTTGCCACCTGGATGTCGACCATAGGTATCTCAGACCAACATTTCAAAATTTCCTCATCTACTGGGAACCTATCTTTTAGCTCACTTAGAATTCTTAGCAGCTTCTCCGGAGATTGCCATTCATCCAATATTAGGCTATTGACATTTTTATGTATGGGAAATACTATTTTCTTTTTTGATCGCGGTCTCCCGAACATCTCTTCCTGAACCATTTAGGTAGTCTTCTCTTCCTCCACTTCCATTGTATTCCTCAGTGCAGTAAGGAGTTCTTCCATATCTTCAGAAGAAAAATAATATTTGTTATTCTCCTGGGCTGCATCTGGAGTTAAGGTTAGTTCCTCCTCTTCCACTAATTCTTCCCATGTAGACATGTGATCATTTTGGGAATCTGAGTCTATTTCTTCCTCTAGGATATTATTCATTTTCTTAGCTTTTGAAGGGATCCCAGATGAGGACTGTGATAAAGAGGCCAGGGAGGATTGGACCTCTGGGAGAACCATCCCCTTTATTTCCTCCATTAACCCCTTTCTGACATGAGACGTACTATCCCATCGAAGTGGTATGGGCCCGTATGACCACTGACGGGATAGTATGTCTAATGCGATCAGCCACGCTCACGGGGGAGCGCGGCCGATCGCGGCCAGATGTCAGCTGACTATCACAGCTGACATCCGGCACTATGTGGCAGGAGTGGCCACAGACCGCTTCTGGCACATTAACCCAAGGAACACTGCGATCAAACATGATCACAGTATTCCGGCAGCATAGGGAAGCATCGCGCAGGGAGTTGGCTCCCTGCGTGCTTCCCTGAGACCCTCGGAGCAACGCAGAGACATAGACCTCTGCCGGGATTAATGGATAGTATGGCATGATCCGCATCAAAGTCCCGGAAACTCTGTGAGAGGGGCATCGCTGAGAGCATTGGTCCCACAGGATGAGTATAAAATAGAACGCTGCTAATATATGTATCCACGCATAGATACCCATTGAACATATGCCTATATGTATCTATTTTTTTTTTTTGAGGCATATATGTATTCTGGTACTATTGGTGGGTTTGAATCTAAAAGGTTGGGGTGCGGCCCGCCTTCTACTACCTGCTGAGCTTGCTCATCTATTGTTGTAGCACCATATGGGTAACAATGCCCTAAACATGTGAGTGATCTATAAACATCGTTGTATTTGGTTTTTACCTGTAGTTTGTTGTGTGTTTTTTGTGGTCGTTCTCGGCTTTTTAAAAACACTGGCACTTGTGTTTCACTTTTTGTTTCTGTTTGTGAGTTTTATAAGGATCTAAGTAAAAGTTAAGTTTTATATTTACCCTTTAACCCGCTGCTAGACTGGGAATTATTGGTTATTGGAAGTACTGTCCTTGCTGTTATACGCCTGACAATGGAACCAATAAAAATGTCAACTCTTCCCACAAAAAACAAGACCTCACATGACTCTGTGAACCAAAATATGGAAAAATGATAGCTCTCAGAATGTGGTAACGCAAAAAATATTTTTTGCAATAAAAAGCATCTTTTAGTGTGTGACAGCTGCCAAACATAAAAACCCGTTATAAATAGTAAATCAAGCCCCCCATTATCACCGCCTTAGTTAGGGAAAAATAATAAAATAAATAAATATATTTATTTCCATTTTCCCATTAGGGTTAGGGTCAGTGTCGTACTGGGGTGCCAAGGGCCCACCAGTAATTTGGACTTTGGGGGGGCCCACTTTTCACCTGCATACAATTATTGCACTACCCTCAATTACAAATCTATATATATAATTGTCTAAGGGTTTTTCTGTCTGTCTGTCCTGGAAATCCCGCGTCTCTGATTGGTCGAGGCCGCCAGGCCTCGACCAATCAGCGACGGGCACAGCATGACGACGATGATGTCATAAAGGTTGCCTCGACCAATCAGCGACGAGCACAGTCTGCCGCGAATTCGCCTCGACCAATCAGCGACGGGCACAGTATCGACGTAGATATCATAATGGTTGCCATGGCGACGATGATGTCATAAAGGTTGCCTCGACCAATCAGCGACGGGCACAGTCTGCCGTGAATTCTGGAATCATCATTGTCCATATACTACGGGGACATGCATATTCTAGAATACCCGATGCGGTAGAATCGGGCCACAATCTAGTTTACTTATATCTCTATAGAATAATTAACTGGGTAGTTTGGTTAATGAATGCTGAGATACTGCTTTTTTCTGTACAGAGTAAATCAAGTGAATTATGCCAAGTACTGTCCATACAATGGGGTTGGTGGCCCAGATTTGCACAGGGGCCAACCAGGGGATTCCCATGTTCCCCTATGGGCCAGTCCGAGCCTGGTTAGGGTTGGGGCTAAAGTTAGGGTTGGGGCTAAAGTTAGGGTTAGGATTTGTTATGGTTGGTGGAACGCACCAAATATATATATCAGAAGTAGTAGGTGCGTTCGCAACCCGGGGTCCACCGTGCAGGAAAGAACCTGCTGCTAGTAAAGGCGGTACAATATGGTGGTATAAACAAATTCTGTTACTTCACAGAGTCCGTTAGCAAAGAGAACGCTGTGCCCTGTTAAGCTCACATAGGAACACAGCTACCTAGTAGAGCCGATAGTGGTCATGCAGGAGGTGCTAGCATTCTAGGGGCTTATTTCAGCCAAGCCCTGACCGCATAGAAACATGACCACACTGGCGCTGAGCTTATACATAAATTAACACTAGTGCATGTCCGTGTGGCCATGCGAACGTTTTATAGTTGCAGCTCAACAGAACCGTCCTGGAGGACCAATGTGAGCTGCTACAGGGCCTGAGCGTGTGACCCCCGACCTCCAATGAGAGGTCCTCCCATGGGCATGCTCAGTGTGTGAAAAGCAGGACTTAGTCCCAGAAAAGCCTGCTTGCCTCAGACCAGTGCAGGGTACAATAGCAATGCCTGGAAAGGCAGCAGTAACCCTTTGTACAGTATCAGACTGAGTGAGACGCTGGGACCGATGTCTCCACTGAGCAGGCTCCACAGCGGCTGATGCAGAATGGGAGACCGCAGCAGACATGGTTCGAGATTCCCCTGTGCAGCGGCAGGAACTCGACTCTTAACAGGGTTGGGGCTAAATTTAGGGTTAGGGTTGGGGCTAAAGTTAGGGTTGGGGCTAAAACTAGAGTTGGGGTTAGGGTTTGGATTTTGTTTACAGTTGGGTTAGGGATGTGTCAGGGTTAGGGGTGTGGTTAGGGTTGGGATTAGAGTTAGGGGTGTGTTGGGGTTAGGGGTGTGTTGGGGTTGGGATTAGGGTTAGGGGTGTGTTCGGGTTAGGGGTGTGGTTGGGATAAGGGTTAGGGGTGTATTGGGGTTAGGGTTGGAGTTAGATTTGGGAGGTTTCCACTGTTTAGGCACACCAGGGGCTCTGGAAACGGAACATGACGTCCAATCTCAATCAATACAATTTTGTGTTGAAAAAGTAAAACGGTGCTCCTTCCCTTCCGAGCTTTGCCATGCGCCCAAACAGTGGTTTACTCCCACATGTAGGGTATCAGCGTACTCAGGACAAATTGGACAATAACTTTTGGGTCCAATTCCTCCTGTTACCCATGGGAAAATACAAAACTGGGGGCCAAAAAATAATTTTTGTGAAAAAAAAAAGATTTTTTATTTTCATGGCTCTGCGTTATAAACTTTAGTGAAACACTTGGGGGCTCAATCTGCTCACCACAGATCTAGATAAGTTCCTTGGGGGGTCTAGTTTGCAAAGTGGGGTCACTTGTGGGGGGTTTCTACTGTTTAGGTACATCAGGGGCTCTGCAAATGTCCGCAGACCATTCCATCAAAGTCTGCATTCCAAAACGCCACTTCTTCCCTTCTGAGCGCTGCCATGCACCCATACAGTAGTTTTCTCCCACATATGGAGTATCAGCATACTCAGGATAAATTGCACAACAACTTTTGGCATCCAATTTCTCCAGATACCCTTGGGAAAATACAAAATTGGGGGCTAAAAGATCATTTTTGAGAATAGGATTTTTTTAATTTTCACGGCTCTACATTATAAACTTCTGTGAAGCACTTGGGGGTTCAAAGTGCTCGCCAAACATCTAGATAAGTTCCTTAGGGGGTCTACTTTCCAAAATGGTGTCACTTTTGAGGGATTTTCACTGTTTAGGCACATCAGGGGCTCTCCAAACACGACATGGCATCCTATCTCAATTCTAGCGAATTTTGCATTGAAAAGTCAAATGGCGCTCCTTCCCTTCCGAGCTCTGCCATGCACCCAAACAGTGGTATGCCCCCACATATGGGGTATCGGCGTACTCAGGGCAAATTGCACACCAACTTTTGCGGTCCAATTTCTCCTGTTACCCTTGGTAAAATAAAACAAATTAGATCAGAAATATTTTTTGGGTGAAAAAAAGTAAAATGTTCATTTTTTTTAAAACATTCCAAAAATTCCTGTGAAACACCTGAAGGGTTAATAAACTTCTTGAATGTGGTTTTGAGCACCTTGAGGGGTACTGCTTTTATAATGGTGTCAAACTTGGGTATTTTCTATCATATAGACCCCTCAAAGTGACTTCAAATGTGATGTGGCCCCTTAAAAAAATGGTGTTGTAAAAATGAGAAATTACTGGTCAACTTTTAACCCTTTAACTCCCTAACAAAAAATTTTTTGCCAAATTTCCATTTTTTTCACAAATGGACTCAAGTAATGTCAAGGAAATTTTACCACTAACATGCAAACCACCCTTGTGGGTAAAGGGGTTAAGGAGGGCTACTTTTTTAAATTATTTTTTTCTGTGCATCCTTGGCATAGTGGTTTTCTATGGGAGGGTGAAAGCTTCTTAGCACATATTGAGTATGTATGTCTTGTTATTTTAGTTTTACTCCTTGGCGAAGGACCCTTGTCCCCCTGAAAGAGAGTGGAGAAGGAAAAATAAAGCTACTATATAAAACAACCTGCACGACGGAGACGGACCCCCAAAGCCAAGAATCTAACTTGGACTAGATTAGCCCTGAGATCTGCAGTTGTGGAGTGGGAAGAACTTAAACCCTCCTGTTGTGAATTCTGTGGCAGAGCTCCCTCCTGTGGTCACAAGTGGTACTTCGGCTGATTCTCTCTGTGAGCTTCTGTTGGTGGAGGAAAGTGGTATTGCGGCTTCTGAGTTTCCTACTTCAGGTGATGTGGTGAGGTCGTTAGGTACTGCTCTACTTAACTCCACCTAATGCTTTGATCCTGGCTTCCTGTCAATGTTCCAGTGTTGGACTTGTTTTTCCCTGGATCATTCCTGTGGCCTGCTGCTCTGCATAGCTAAGTTCTTCTTTGCTATTTGTTTGCTATTTTTTCTGTCCAGCTTGTCTAATTGTTTTGCTGGAAGCTCTGGGACGCAAAGGGTGTACCTCTGTGCCGTTAGTTCGGTACGGAGGGTCTTTTTGCCCCCTTTGCGTGGTTTTCTTTAGGGTTTTGTGTAGACCGCTAAGTTATCTTTCCTATCCTCGCTCTGTTAAGAAAGTCGGGCCTCGCTTTGCTGAATCTATTTCATCCCTACGTTTGTCTTTTCATCTTACTCACAGTCATTATATGTGGGGGGCTGCCTTTTCCTTTGGGGTATTTCTCTGAGGCAAGGTAGGCTTATTTTCTATCTTCAGGCTAGTTAGTTTCTCAGGCTGTGCCGAGTTGCATAGGCAGAGTTAGGCGCAATCCACGGCTGCCTCTAGTGTTGTTTGGTGAGGATTAGGGATTGCGGTCTGCAGAGTTCCCACGTCTCAGAGCTCGTTCTATGATTTTGGGTTATTGTCAGATCACTGTATGTGCTCTGACCGCTATGTCCATTGTGGTACTGAATTGCCTATCATAACAGTACAGGAAGCCAAAACTACTAATGATTCTCAATAGAGGGAAAAAAGAAGTTCTGAGACCATTTTTTTTTCTTTGCACTGTGTTTTGCCTTTTTTTTCCCCTAGACATTTGGGTGGTTCAGGACACAGGTGTGGACATGGACATTCAAGGTCTGTGCTCTTCAATGGATAATCTCGTTATAAATGTACAAAAGATTCAAGATTTGGTGGTTCAGAATTCTACGTTTGAACCAAGAATTCCTATTCCTGATTTGTTTTATGGTGATAGAGTCAAGTTTGTGAATTTCAAAAATAATTGCAAACTGTTTCTGGCCTTGAAACCTCACTCCTCTGGTGACCCAGCTCAACAAGTGAGAATTATTATTTCTTTTTTGCGTGGCGACTCTCAAGACTGGGCATTTTCCCTTGTGCCAGGAGATCCTGCATTAAGTAATATTGATGCGTTTTTCCTGGCGCTCGGATTGCTGTACGATGAGCCTAATTCAGTGGATCAGGCAGAGAAAAATTTGCTGGCTTTGTGTCAGGGTCAGGATGAGATAGAGGTATATTGTCAGAAATTTAGAAAGTGGTCTGTACTCACTCAATGGAAGGAAGCTGCGCTCACAGCGATTTTCAGAAAGGGTCTCTCTGAAGCCCTTAAAGATGTCATGGTGGGATTTCCTATGCCTGCTGGTCTGAATGAATCTATGTCTTTGGCCATTCAGATCGGTCGACGCTTGCGTGAGCGTAAATCTGTGCACCATTTGGCGGTATTACCTGAGATTAAACCTAAGCCTATGCAGTGCGATAGGACTTTGAGCAGAGTTGAACGGCAAGAACACAGACGTCTGAATGGTCTGTGTTTCTACTGTGGTGATTCCACTCATGCCATCTCTGATTGTCCTAAGCGCTCTAAGCGGTTCGCTAGGTCTGCCACCATTGGTACGGTACAGTCAAAATTTCTTCTGTCCGTTACCTTGATCTGCTCTTTGACATCGTATTCTGTCATGGCATTTGTGGATTCAGGCGCTGCCCTGAATTTGATGGACTTGGAGTATGCTAAGCGTTGTGGGTTTTTCTTGGAGCCCTTGCAGTGTCCTATTCCATTGAGAGGAATTGATGCTACACCTTTGGCCAAGAATAAGCCTCAGTACTGGACCCAGCTGACCATGTGCATGGCTCCTGCACATCAGGAGGATATTCGCTTTCTGGTGTTGCATAATCTGCATGATGTGGTCGTGTTGGGGTTGCCATGGCTACAAGTCCATAATCCAGTATTAGATTGGAAATCCATGTCGGTGTCCAGCTGGGGTTGTCAGGGGGTACATGGTGATGTTCCATTTCTGTCAATTTCGTCATCTACCCCTTCTGAGGTCCCAGAGTTCTTGTCTGATTACCGGGATTTATTTGATGAGCCCAAGTCCGATACCCTACCTCCGCATAGGGATTGTGATTGTGCTATCAATTTGATTCCTGGTAGTAAATTCCCAAAAGGTCGACTGTTTAATTTATCCATGCCTGAGCACGCCGCTATGCGCAGTTATGTGAAGGAATCCCTGGAGAAGGGGCATATTCGCCCGTCATCGTCGCCATTAGGAGCAGGGTTCTTTTTTGTAGCCAAGAAGGATGGTTCGCTGAGACCTTGTATAGATTACCGCCTTCTTAAGATCACGGTTAAATTTCAGTATCCCTTGCCATTGTTATCTGACTTGTTTGCTCGGATTAAGGGGGCTAGTTGGTTCACTAAGATAGATCTTCGTGGTGCGTATAATCTGGTGCGAATTAAGCAAGGCGATGAATGGAAAACTGCATTTAATACGCCCGAGGGTCATTTTGAGTATCTAGTGATGCCGTTCGGACTTGCCAATGCTCCATCAGTCTTTCAGTCCTTTATGCATGACATCTTCCGAGAGTACCTGGATAAATTCCTGATTGTGTACTTGGATGACATTTTGATCTTCTCGGATGATTGGGAGTCTCATGTGAAGCAGGTCAGAACGGTTTTTCAGGTCCTGCGTGCTAATTCTTTGTTTGTGAAGGGATCAAAGTGTCTCTTTGGTGTGCAGAAGGTTTCATTTTTGGGGTTCATCTTTTCCCCTTCTACTATCGAGATGGATCCTGTTAAGGTCCAAGCCATCATCTCTGAAAAGTCTGCAAAAGTTCCTGGGCTTTGCTAATTTTTATCGTTGCTTCATCTGCAATTTTTCTAGTATTGCTAAACCATTGACCGATTTGACCAAGAAGGGTGCTGATGTGGTCAATTGGTCTTCTGCTGCTGTGGAAGCCTTTCAAGAGCTGAAGCGTCGTTTTTCTTCTGCCCCTGTGTTGTGTCAACCAGATGTTTCTCTTCCGTTCCAGGTCGAGGTTGATGCTTCTGAGATTGGAGCAGGGGCTGTTTTGTCGCAGAGAGGTTCTGATTGCTCAGTGATGAAACCATGCGCTTTTTTTTCCAGGAAGTTTTCGCCTGCTGAGCGAAATTATGATGTGGGCAACCGAGAGTTGCTGGCCATGAAGTGGGCATTCGAGGAGTGGCGTCATTGGCTTGAAGGAGCTAAGCATCGCGTGGTGGTATTGACTGATCATAAGAACTTGACTTATCTCGAGTCTGCCAAGCGGTTGAATCCTAGACAGGCTCGTTGGTCGCTGTTTTTTGCCAGTTTTGACTTTGTGATTTCGTACCTTCCGGGCTCTAAAAATGTGAAGGCGGATGCTCTGTCTAGGAGTTTTGTGCCCGACTCTCCGGGTTTGTCTGAGCCGGCAGGTATCCTCAAGGAGGGAGTAATTGTGTCTGCCATCTCCCCTGATTTCAGGCTAATAAACCTGATCGTTGTCCAGCGGAGAAACTGTTTGTCCCTGATAGGTGGACGAATAAAGTTATCTCTGAGGTTCATTGTTCGGTATTGGCTGGTCATCCTGGAATCTTTGGTACCAGAGAGTTAGTGGCTAGATCCTTTTGGTGGCCATCTCTGTCGCGGGATGTGCGTACTTTTGTGCAGTCCTGTGGGATTTGTGCTCGGGCTAAGCCCTGCTGTTCTCGTGCCAGTGGGTTGCTTTTGCCCTTGCCGGTCCCGAAGAGACCTTGGACACATATCTCTATGGATTTTATTTCAGATCTTCCCGTTTCTCAAAAGATGTCAGTCATTTGGGTGGTCTGTGATCGCTTTTCTAAGATGGTCCATCTGGTACCCTTGTCTAAATTGCCTTCCTCCTCTGATTTGGTGCCATTGTTCTTCCAGCATGTGGTTCGTTTACATGGTATTCCAGAGAATATCGTTTCTGACAGAGGTTCCCAGTTTGTTTCGAGGTTTTGGCGAGCCTTTTGTGGTAGGATGGGCATTGACTTGTCTTTTTCCTCGGCTTTCCATCCTCAGACTAATGGCCAGACCGAACGAACCAATCAGACCTTGGAAACATACCCGAGATGCTTTGTTTCTGCCGATCAGGATGACTGGGTGTCCTTTTTGCCTTTGGCTGAGTTCGCCCTTAATAATCGGGCCAGCTCGGCTACCTTGGTTTCGCCATTTTTCTGCAACTCTGGGTTCCATCCTCGTTTCTCTTCAGGACAGGTTGAGTCTTCGGACTGTCCTGGTGTGGATACTGTGGTGGACAGGTTGCAGCAGATTTGGACTCATGTAGTGGACAATTTGACTTTGTCCCAGGAGATGGCTCAATGTTTTGCTAATCGCAGACGCTGTGTGGGTCCCAGACTTCGTGTTGGGGATCTGGTTTGGTTATCTTCTCGTCATATTCCTATGAAGGTGTCCTCTCCTAAGTTTAAACCTCATTTCATTGGTCCATATAGGATTTCTGAGGTTCTTAATCCTGTGTCTTTTCGTCTGACCCTTCCAGATTCTTTTTCCATACATAACGTATTCCATAGGTCATTGTTGCGGAGATACGTGGCACCTATGGTTCCATCTGTTGACCCTTCTGCCCCGGTTTTGGTGGAGGGGGAGTTGGAGTATATTGTGGAGAAGATTTTGGATTCTCGTGTTTCAAGACGGAAACTCCAGTATCTGGTTAAATGGAAGGGTTATGCTCAGGAAGATAATTCCTGGGTTTTTGCCTCTGATGTCCATGCTCCCGATCTTGTTCGTGCCTTTCATGTGGCTCATCCTGGTCGGCCTGGGGGCTCTGGTGAGGGTTCGGTGACCCCTCCTCAAGGGGGGGTACTGTTGTGAATTCTGTGGCAGAGCTCCCTCCTGTGGTCACAAGTGGTACTTCGGCTGATTCTCTCTGTGAGCTTCTGTTGGTGGAGGAAAGTGGTATTGCGGCTTCTGAGTTTCCTACCTCAGGTGATGTGGTGAGGTCGTTAGGTACTGCTCTACTTAACTCCACCTAATGCTTTGATCCTGGCTTCCTGTCAATGTTCCAGTGTTGGACTTGTTTTTCCCTGGATCATTCCTGTGGCCTGCTGCTCTGCATAGCTAAGTTCTTCTTTGCTATTTGTTTGCTATTTTTTCTGTCCAGCTTGTCTAATTGTTTTGCTGGAAGCTCTGGGACGCAAAGGGTGTACCTCTGTGCCGTTAGTTCGGTAAGGAGGGTCTTTTTGCCCCCTTTGCATGGTTTTCTTTAGGGTTTTGTGTAGACCGCAAAGTTATCTTTCCTATCCTCGCTCTGTTAAGAAAGTCGGGCCTCACTTTGTTGAATCTATTTCATCCCTACGTTTGTCTTTTCATCTTACTCACAGTCATTATATGTGGGGGGCTGCCTTTTCCTTTGGGGTTTTTCTCTGAGGCAAGGTAGGCTTATTTTCTATCTTCAGGCTAGTTAGTTTCTCAGGCTGTGCCGAGTTGCATAGGCAGAGTTAGGCGCAATCCACGGCTGCCTCTAGTGTTGTTTGGTGAGGATTAGGGATTGCGGTCTGCAGAGTTCCCACGTCTCAGAGCTCGTTCTATGATTTTGGGTTATTGTCAGATCACTGTATGTGCTCTGACCGCTATGTCCATTGTGGTACTGAATTGCCTATCATAACACCCTCCATGGTATCAAAAAAGAGTTCGTCCTACCTCTTTGTGTTTCCTGTACCCATTAGGGTGGGGTGACATCCTCCTTTGGTGCGGTCGTGGAGGGTTATTGAAGAAAACAGGCTTGGGGGAGGGGTAAAAGGGTTAAATAAGTGATTCTTAGTGATGGATATCTATTACGTTTCTATTATTAAAGTTCTTCATTGATTTACGTATACAGCATAGGTCCCGATTGGTGAAAAAGGCTTGAAAAGTCTCAACATTTTTACACAATGGGAGGTTGCACAAAAATGTTATGAAACACCAAAATCACCCAGGTACTACACATTCGGCAGTCCTGGGGTGTGGATGGAAGTGTGATAGGGCATGGCGACCCCCACTCATGAAATTCATGATGAGCAGTGGTGTTATATAGACCATAAATCTTACTCCAGTTCCTGACTCGGTTAAGATTTGTGGCAAGTTGCATGCCACGTCGTGCCTCTCGTGATTCATTAAGGGGGTGAGCGCCTTGCACTTCAACCCCCCACCTCATCAGACCAGCGTAATAAAATGACAATCTTGATGAATTGTGGCCACAATATGTACATTATTAGGAGTTAACGTGGAAACCTGATATCTGCCTAAAACTTCTTTTCCTTGGCCATAGGACATCTTCATGCCTTGTACTGTAGTTTTTTTACATTTATAGTAGGGGTGCATGATACTTTGACGTCTATTGCAAATATTAAATTAAACTGATTTTTGGTCAAAATCACATCAATATTTACCAATATATTAAATGTTAATTCAATAAGTCTATAGGATAAATATATTTAATAAATTGGCAACTACGTATTGTTATAATTTATTGTTATATTGTAAACAATATTCCATAAAATGAACATCTTGTAAACAGCAGAAATGTGCAGTTGTGAGAATAACCTCCCACATTGTCGCAACCAACACAGCTAGATACTTACATTTCTAAATTGCATGAATTTCAGAAGCGTTGCAGTGTAAGCCTATGTCTTCCTTAATTTTGCCTTGGAACCTAGCTGTCTTCTTGCTTGAATCTAGAATATATCATTATCAGCGATGTAATGAACAATAATGAATTCCCTGTGGCCATGTCTTTTATTTACTTTTTTTTTCCTCTCAAAAGACAAAATAGCCTGGGGGGCGTCTCCCATTGGGGGTTAATTTTATTCCTCGGCAGTAAGCATGCAAAGGGTTTAAATTAATGCATCCTAATTAAAGTAGTGCTAAGCCGTCTGATCTTCAGACAGAAGGAAAGGAATCAGAGGAATTGCTTACATTGCTTACATGGTCTTAGATGCACACTTGCTTAAGAGGAGGCAAATCGCTGTGGTGACATTATATTAGCAGGGCAGAGTTTATGCATTTTCATAGCTTGTTGATTTGCAAATTACATTAAATACTGGTACAATTACATAGTCAGATAACAATTATATAACGCAAAAAGCTTGGATCAACAAAGGGAAAGGTGAATGGTCCTTAACAAAGAGTCACCATTACTCATGTATCACTGTGTCAAATTATAAGGGATCTAAGAAGCTGCAGTATGAAGATAAGTTTGATGTGGTCCTCACACTGAAGATATGGTAGGTTTCCCTTTTCTTCTGTAATGAAATCTGTACCGTCAAAAATGTATTTCTAAACCCCCCCAAAACATCACCAGTGACCCCCAGTTCTCCAGTATGAAGAACTTGCCAACAACTCCCTGCATCTCAGCCTTCTGTACAAAGAAATACACAGTGGACCCCATTGTAAAACATAATTTAGGCTGCTTCACATCACCCAATATCAAATTTCCCCATGTCTTTCACCCCATGGGAAGAGGACACTACTTTTTAAATAAACTGCAAAAAAATAGTCCACATTTTTTATCAACTTTGGTGTCAGCGCATGTCATAATAGTTCAATATCATAACAATAATGTATTGTTTTAAGATGATATTTTGTATTACAGGGCTGCTATGTCCTAAAAAAGGGTTTTCTGATTGAATCTGGAAAGCTTTTAGCAGATGTGTGCAGTTTTAGCTCCAATGGGTTGAATTGTGTTACTAAAATTGCACTCAGACAATATTATAGTTGGACAATTTGAGAATATCCAGCATCACTGTGATGAGGAACAGTCGACATTCCTGATATTTCTATTTTAGTGAATGCTTGTATTCTTGTTAAAATAAGAATCCATATTTTTTCATAACTCTCACCATGAAGGAAGAACGGACTGGCACTCCCCGCCCCAATAAAAATTGTCCTTTATTGTGGAGTCATTTACAAACAAGACAGGAAGGTAAAGAAGTGGTGCACGTAACAGACGACGATCATTTCGTGCTACATCGCGCTTCTACACATGATCCATAGAAGAGCAATGTAGCGCGAAACGATTGTCGTCTGTTACGTACACCACTTCTTTGCCTACCTGTCTTGTTTCTTAATGACTCCACAATAAAGCACAATTTTTGGGGGGACGGTGAGTGCCAGTCCGTTCTTCTTACATAGTGATTTTGATATTGGACTGTCGTCTTTCATTTGGACTTGGCACCCGTACCTTTGGAGTGAACCTTGCCTCATTATCCCAGAATGGAACAGCTGTGCTGGTCTCTTGGCTTCTTTCCATGGTATTGTAAATAAATAAGGACGAATGTAAATTAAAATGGTGTATTGCAATGCAATATACCAGTGATCAGAGTAATAAAAGTTAAAGTCCCAAAGAAGGATTAAGTAAAAAGTTTAAAAAAAAATTGCAAAGAACAAAAAAAGTATAACTATTATACCAATACTTTCCATTTATGCAAAAACAAAAATAAACAGAAAAATTACACATTTGCTATTGCTGCATCCAGAACAACCTGATCTATAAAACTGTCACACTAGTTAACCACTTCAGTGAACATCGCGAAAAACTAAGCTTTCATCAAACCGCAAAAAGGGAATAAATTGCGATAGAAAGATGACTGTAAAACTTTTAAAAACTATGTAAATCTCATATCTCTGTAATCGCACCAACCAGAAGAATAAAGTTGTTTAATCACTTATATCACACCAGGAACAGCGTAAATAGTAAATAAAATCAATTCTTGACCTGCTGTTTATTTGTTCATTCCTCTCAAAGAATTCAGTAAGGCTTGGCTCAGATTTATCCTGCGCTCTTCGCTGAGCGCTTACACAGGAGTTTCCATATAAATCTCTAAACTACATTATTTCGACAGAACCTCTGGCAGAAGATTTCCTATAGTGAGGCAGATGGAGCAAATGTGAACTCTGTCTGTCCTATGGTGGGGTTTATCTTTTTAGGCTTGCACAAAAGCGTGGTTGACCACAGTTTTGGGCATCTCTGAAAAGCCGGACAATGCTGAACAGAGGCCAAATGGAGGCAGCAGAGTTACTCTGCGCTCATTATAGTGAATTGATCCATCATTTTCATCTGAATCATGTATTTTAGGGATTTATATGGAAACCCTGATGTAAGTGCTCAGTGTAGAGCACAGAATAAATGAGAACTGATGCAAAATGTGCTGTATCCCAAAATTCCACCAATAAAAGCTTCAACTCAACCTACAAAGAACAAGTCCCCACTCGGATCAATCACTTGCTAAAAGAATATAGGGGTGTCCAAAGTTACTGGTAGCAGAGAGGCTCTGGAAAAGCAACATGGCCCCACCTGTGACGCTAGTTACTACTCACGGGCAGGCTGTGAGGCAGAGAAATCAGATGTTCTGGGGTCAATACCAAGAGAGCACGTAGATAACCATGGGAAAAGACAAAGGCGTAAGTCAGGTCACGGCCCAGGGTCAAAATACCCTGATAGTGGATGAAAGCAAAGAGGACAAGACAAAGGGGAAGTCAGAACATGGTCTATGGGTCAGGCAATGGAAGATAAGAACTCAGAACAACAAAATTAGGCAACAATCAAGAAGAACAAACTAGGTCTGGCAAGGATGAGGGGCAGACAGCTCAGTTAAATAGCTTGTGCAATTTCCAGAACACAGAACACCTGGAGAAAGTCTCGCACATCACAGTCACAAATTGGACTGTCAAGCTGTCAATCAAAGCACAGACAGCTCAGCACATCCATCATGAGATTGGAAAGTCGAGCTGACAATGAACACACTGACAAGTCAGCATGACCCAATTTTCATAGGACAGCATACAAATCATTTACTGAGCGGAGGAATCGGGTCATCACCAATAGAAATCCAGCAAAATCTGAGCTCACATATCCAAATGCTCCCTCTCTTCTGAGTCCCACTGTGTGCCTAAACCATAGTTCGCATCCACATATGTGACGTTAACATAGTGAAGAGAGCCCACTTAATTTATGGAAGCACAAGCTGGGCACATTGTTATGTCACTACAATGACATATTTGCAATTTTCACTCTGCAACTTCAAAATTGTCACTACATCCATAGATGAATTCCCAGAGGGGTGTAAATTCCAATAAGGGGTCACTTGAGGAGAGGTTCCACTGAAAATGGAGTTCACAAACTATTCTAGAAAAATCAGTGCCGTAAAAGTCAAATGGTGTTATTTCCTTTCCAAACCCTACAACATTGCCAAACAGGTACTGTACAGCCTTTTTTTGGTATTGGAGAAATTGTGCAACAAGTTACAAGGCCTTTCTAATACCCTTTTACCCTTATGAAAATTAAAAACGTGGGGCTAACACAGTATTTTAGTGATAAAAATGTAACTATTAATTCTTCACCACCCAATGGCATAAAATTCTGTGACACACCTGTGGTGTCGATATCCTTACTGCATCACTAGATGTATTCACTGAGGGGTGCAGTTTGTAAAATGGGGTCATTTATAGAGGGTTCTGCTATTCTAGCACCTCAGGGACTCTGCCAATGTGACATGGCACTTGCAAACCATGCCAGCAAAATCAGGATTACAATATGGTGCTTCTTCCCTTCTGAGCTTTGCACTGTGCATCAAAAATAGTTTCCAACAATGTATGGGATATTAGTAAACTCAAGAAAAATTGTGTGATCAATTGTGTGAACAAAATATGTGGTCCTTTTATGTGGTCCAGTTTGTAAGAAATAGAAAGTTGGGGCTAAAACAACATTTTACTGATAAAAAAATGTAATTATTTTTTCTTCACTGCCCAACAGCATAAAATGTTGTGACACACCAGTGGGATCAATATGCTCACTGCACACACTAGATGAGTTAACTGAAGGGTGTAGTTTTTAAAATAGGGTCACTCATGAGGGTTTCTGCTGTTTTGGCCACTCAGAGGCTCTGCCATTGTGACATGACACCCTCAAACCATTTCAACAAAATTTAAACTTCAATATGGAGCTCCTTCCCTTTTGAGTTTTGCACTGTGCCTGAAAAGTAGTTTCCGACCACATATAGGATATTGACGAATGCAGGAGAAATTGCACAACAAATTGTATGGCCTATTTTCTCCTGTAACCCTTGTGAAAATGAACAATGGGTGGCTAAAGCATCATTTCTATGGGTAAAATTGTTTTTTTTTATTTTCAATTAATTTATTAAAATTCTGTGATGCACCTGCAGGTTCAAGGTACTCACCGCACCTCTAGATAAATTCCTTGAGGGGTCTAGTTTCCAAAAAGGGATCACTTGTGGAGGACTTCAACTGTTTAGGCACATTAAGGGCTCTCCATACCCGACATGGCTATCTATTCCAGCCAATTTTGTGCTCCAAAAATCTAATGGCGCTCCATCCCTTCTGAGCCCAGCCATGCGGCCAAACAGTAGTTTTTTTCCACATATGGCTAATCAGCTTACACTGGAGACATTGCACAGCAAATTGTAAAGTTCAATTTCTCCTGTTACTTTGGTAAAAATGCAAAATTTGAAATTTGGGGCTAAATGAACATTTTGGTGGGAATATTAAAATGTTCATTTTTTTCATCCACATTGCTGTAATGCATGTGGAGTGCCTAAAGGGTTAATAAACTTCTTTAATCTGGTTTTGAGCACTTTGAGGGTTGCCTTTTTTTAAATGGAGTCACTTTTGAGTATTTTCACATAGGCTCCTGAATGTCACTTCAAACATAATTCCCAAAAATAAATGGGTTTTTTTCTTAATTTTGATGGAAAAATTAGAAATTGCGGATACATTTTTAACCCTTCCAACTTACTAAAAAAATTTGTTTTTAAAAGTGATGCTAATGTAAAGTAAACATGTGGGAAATGTTATGTATTATTTGTGCAGCAAGACTAATTGGTCTAAGAGCAAAAGAATTGAAAGTTGCTAAATTTTCTTCAAAATTCTGATATTTTTACAAATGAACACAAAAAAAGCCTACATTTACCACTAACATAAAGTACAATTTGCCACTGAAAATCAATCTCAGAATCACTGCGACACATTGAAGAGTTCCAGAGTGATCACCACACTGTCATGTATTTGGGTTTGAACCCTCAAGCCTGAGTTTTGTGGTCAGCCTCTCTATCCTCAGAGCCACAGCACATACACCTTTTCTCCTGATGTTTATTGTCTACCTTCTTTTTTCAGCCATGTTAGATTGACAGGTGTTTTTATTTCTTCATTTGTCATTTGGTGCGGTGTTATACACTTTCCCCCTTATTTGGATATTCTTAATTGGATGTCCAGCAATACTGCCATTGTTTGTGTAAGTCAGTGAAAGACCAGCTAGGATTTCTCTTTCTGATGATATTACTTTTTACCCTGCACCTATCTACTATTTATTATTTATTATCTAGCAGTACGTACCTTATCTTTTCATTTTATATTTTGTGGTTTGTTTTACTCACTCTGGGATCTCTTTATATCTCAGCACACTTATTGTTCTGTAGGTATATTGCACTCTGCTCTGCCCTCTGGTTCCTTAGGAGAAATGTGAATGGCTTGATGGCCTTTCATGCAACATAGGTCTGAGCTACTATAGTTTAGTCTGTTGTTAGGGCTATTCCAGCCCACATAAGGACTGCGGGATCAGAATTTCTAATCTGTACAGGAAACGGGTGGGTCAGTCGTAGATTTTTTAGCGTTTAAATTATTTTTCCATGGTAGTTTATTACACAATCTTATCACACATAATGTGACACTGATCAGAATTGTAAAATTTGAATTGGTCAGGAAGGTAATAAAAAATAGGCTAGTTTCAGTTTTTAGTACATATTTCAATACTACACATTGAAAATAAGAAACTTTGTAATTATCTCTTCACAGAAATTTGCTTTTTTCTCTCTCAAAATTGTTAATTCATTATCAATATTCTTAATTCTGAGCATGGTACTTGCCATGATGGTGCCATCAAAACACTTTGGCAAAAAAAAAAAAAAGAAAAACCTGCCAAACAAACCCCCATATTACATCTTTCCGGAAAGTACAGTACGGAAAGGATGAGGGGGGGTTACAATGGAAAAGATAAAAAATTGTGCCCTTTTCTTCGAATTGTCAATACCATCACATTACTTAGCCATGGATGTGTTCTCTGGTAAAATTTCCAAAATATGCCAAATATGTTATTTTGCGATATTTTCTGGTTTTATGAACCTCTGAAGATTCCATTTCGGACTGTATGGGCAGGTTTTTATATGGATCTAGTTTAGGCATTATTTCAAATTATGTTCTATGTACAATGTATTGATATATGGAATCTAATCATAATTAACGGTCTAAATCAATAATAATAATCATGCCTCATTTCAACAAGGAGTTAAGTGGAGATAAGGCAATTCGCTGTATATTGATAATGGGCCCAGAAGTATCTGTAGCAGATATGAAAGAGAATGTCTTCTTATCTAACTCTTTATACTTCCTCTCCCCAGTCTTTCATCCCACATTTTAGTGTGCATAAAAGTAGCTGTGATCCCGGAGCCGCTGCTAGGAATGACTGGATGGCTGTCAGCCTTGTGTTCTCCACACGCCGCAAAAACTGACAGAAAAATACCGACCGTGACAAGGGAAAAAAAGAACATTATGTCCTTTCACCCGTCACTTCTCCAAATTGCTCAATCTCGGCTGACATATTATTATACATTGTTTCTCCGCGAGCGGGAAAAAAGCCAATTTCTTTTCTTTTTACCTTTCTTATTTTAAACTACAGAACTTTTAAGAACTATAGAGGCTATGCAGGGAGAAACAAGCTAGATTTAAAAAAAAAAAAAAAATTTTTAGAGACTGGTTATAATTAACCTGTAAGGTGCCAGAAAAGGTTCTTTGCAAACATTGATTGACTGCGGTTAACTAGTAAAGTGTGTACGTACACGATACAAATGTCTATACTGCTGATTGTTACTGCCATGGATAATAAAACTAGACCCGATGACAAGAATAAGACTAAACAAAATAAAAAAGATGTTCCAAACACGTTTTCCAGAAATAGGTTAGGATTTCGGACGGGCAGTCCAGTCACATAGTCTGATCTATTGTATTGTCTTTACTTATGTAGCCAAGCTGAACTTATCATTTTATTCATCTGTACACGGCAGTGTATCGTGCAGTAAAAATTTTGGAAAAACCATAAAAATGCATAAAAATGCACAAATTCTACTCTGTTGACATACCCAGATATGTTATAGCTGAACATACTTCACATACAGAGTGTATAACAAAGGAGTTTATCACAACCAATCAGATTCTTACTACAACTGCATCAATGATGTGACATAAGAAGAATAATCTGCACCACAAACTGATGTAAAAAATACAATAATTAAAAAGGCACCCCTGAGGAAGATAATGAGGAACGTCAGTTGGGTCACCAACTGTTTTGCCGGAAGTAACGGTACTCTATTTACGTGTTGAGCGCATCTACTTTTCTACAAGTCTGTATCATAAGGATTGGGGTCCCTATTGGGAGTTTACTACACTCTATTTATTGTTTATATTTGTACATAATAAAAGACACGCCTGAGGAAGCTATTGCGAAACATGTATTGTGTCACGAGAAGTCGATATGTTTGTACTTGGTGTCCCTGTATTCTGTTTATATGTTGAGCTTAACTAGGTTTCCACTTGGCTATATTATAAGGCTTGAGGTCCTGGAGTGGGATTTTACCACATTGGATTTATTGTTCACCTTTCTTCATCTCCTTACTTTTACATTTGCCAATTGACAATTTATTATATCTATTTGGGTCATGAATAGCTGAATATTATATATATATATATATATATATATACACACACACACATATATATCATGTAAATATATGTATCATAATTAAAAAGGTATCCCTGAGGAAGCTTCTGCGAAACGTGCTTTTGGTCACAATCTCTTAATCTCTTTTGCCTGGTTTCCTGGTACTCCTTTTATACGCTGTGGGTATCTACATTTCTACCTGTCTATACTATAAGGATTGAGATTGCAATTTGGAGTTTACCCCACTGGATTTATTGTTCACCTTCCTCTTTTCCCTTATTTTTCCGTCTGCCATTTGATTTTATTTATTATATCTATTTAGGCTATAAATAACTGAATATTATATCATTATGATATCTTTTTAATTTTTGTATTCTTGCCATCATGTTGTGGTCACATAATTTGTGGTTTTTAACCTCGTGTATAGTTTAATCATATTTGTCTAATACATATTATTATTGTTATTGTTCTTTAATGCTTAGGCTTTCATTGTTTTTAGGCTTCTGAAATAGTTAGGAAGTACTGAATATGCTTATTTTGGTAAGCCTTATATAAATTTAATTAGCTTTTCATATAGCATCTCCTTTAGGTAGCCATCACAGTTTATATTTACATCCCCATTATACGGTATATCAATATATTGTTTGCACAGCAAGAAAGAATTTTCTGCTTTTTGTTGTGTTTTTGACTTTAGTAGCGCTTCAAAGGTATGCCAAAGTCATGTAATTTGGACTGAGGAAAGAGTTAAATATCCTACACGCAATGTGTTCTTGAACGTTGATCGTTGACGTTTTGCTGCTTTAGGAGAAGCCGCCTGTAAACGTGGAGTCTTATCTGGAAGCATAATGTTTGCTAAGGGCATCGTTATGTTTATAGGCCGAGGCAGTTGTCTGGGACAGGATAAATAAATTTTTTTAATCTACCTTTCTTCTTCTTCTTCCTTGTGCTCATCTGCTTCGCTCCTGCGCTTCCGTGCCGTTCTCATCAGCGGCGAACATGCTATTTTTGCAGCGGCGTACATGACATTGCTTTGAAAAATCTTTACATATGGACTTGAAATGCATTATGCAAAACTTGAAGATTTTTGACACTGCAGAAACTCTAAAGGGAGGCAGTCTGTGCTAACATTTTAAATCCCCATCGCAGCTGCTTAGTTAATAGAATATGTTGAAAAATATTGATGTGTTTTGTGTCTTCTCTGTCAGATTCCATGTCTTTAAAAATCATAGCAAATGGCCAGAACCTTCCATATCTCTCCTAGTTTGACTTAATATTATGCCGCGCTGATGGGGGAGAAATCCTCTCTAAAAATGTCTTTTTTTTTTTGCGCTTTTCTCATTTGCATTTATCTTGAAAGCTTTTAGTGTATTGAACACTTCCATTATCAACCTTTAGTTGTGCATTAATACCCGAGCTAAACAACGTTTTTTTTTTTTTTTTGAATACCGCTACCATAAAAAAAAAAGCCATTGAAATGATTTCCCCACACACAAATATGCAGGAAGAATATTAAATATAGATACAAATTAGAAAAGAAAAAAAAAATAATCTGCTCGGTCGTTGTAAAAGAAGATGAGGGGAACAAGTGCTACAGAAAAACTACCTTTAATTGTAGAGAAAATGTGTGTCTTGCTCTCCACCCTCCAGCATGTGAATAAAATACATTTCTTTTCCGTAACAATCACAGTTATAATCAAATTGTCATTTTTCCCCTCTGAAATGCTTGGATCCATTGTGACTTGTACTTTTTCTAGGTCCATAAAAGTGGTTTATGTTTGAAATGTATCAACTGGAAAGTACTTATTACTAGTAAATGCTGTGCTATTTCATGTTCTGCAAAGTGAGCTGTTAACGGATATAATTTGAGCAGAATAGCCAGAGGAAACCTTTTGATATGCAGAAGAGCTGACCCGCGTACTGTGCCTTTAATTGGGTTTTTAATTTTCCAGGCCATCTGACAATATTAAACAGGGTCCCAGACCTTCAAATGTTGATTGGGGGCTAGACAAGATGTTCTGAAACATGGCATTATGGAAAGAAGGTGAGGGCACTGCCACAGACACACCAAGACTAAAGCATTGGGATGAAAAACATGTCACTTAATTCTGCAGAGAAAAGTGCTAACTCATATATTTATATGTGTGCGTGTATATGTGTATACATGTGTATGTGTTTGTATATATATATATATATTCTGCGTGTATTTGCAGTATGTGCGTGTGTATGCAATGTGTACAGTATGTGTGTGTATATTAATATATATAAGTGTGCATGTATTAGGTATATGAATATATGCATATATACACACATACATACATAGTACATATATACATTAAATATATCTAGATATATATTTATAAATGTAGAATACATATAGAATGTAAGTCTTCAAGGACAGGGTCCTTTCCCCTCTGTACCAGTCTGTCACTGTAAATTAGTTTACTGTAAACCTTATCTATAACTTTGTATGTAACCCCTTCTCATGTACAGCATCATGGAATTAATGGTGCTATATAAATAAATAATAATGTATTCCCATATACAAACACATAAAAAATGTGTGTACATATATATATATATATATATATATATATATATATATATATATATACATACAAATAAACAGGAAAACACGTATATACACATAAATATATATATATATACTGTATATATATACTCTCATGCACACACATATGTGCATATATACTGTACATACTGCATATACATAAATAATGTATATTTATACATACACACATGTATACACATATACACACATATACACACATAAATACATATACCGTATATACCAATACATTATATTTCAAATTCAAAGAAGCTTTATTGGCAGGACCAAATAAACATTAGTTTTGCTAAAGCACGTGTACAGTAGGGAATAAGGAGTAGGGACTGTGGGGATAATGGGTGGGGACCATAGATACATTATATATATATATATATATATATATATATATATATATATATATATATACCACACACACACACGTGTGTGCATACTTACATGCATACATATATCAGGTAGAATAGCGCTTCCCTCTACAGATTGAATTGAAATTTTTAATTTTCTTCCCGATATTTTTGTCTTATGTATCATGTTCATTTATTCAGTAAAAGGATCATCACATTATTTTTATATCTAGAATCCTGGAATTAAAGTAAATAATAAAGACAATTTAAAAAAATCCTAATAAACATGAACTAAACAAGTGACAGACTAGTACAAAGGGAGGTAAGAACCCGCCCACAAAGGCTTACAATCTAAATATATATTTACATTATACCCCGTTAGAGACATGTACGATATCCTATGAAGGCCAGTTCTTCTTAGTTTATATTATATAATATATTAAGTCACAAAAAAGTGCCCGAAAGTATCAACACCCATATACAGTATTTAAATATATAAATATATATATATATATATATATATATATATATATATATATATATATATATATATATATATATATATATATATATATACAGTGGGGCAAAAAAGTATTTAGTCAGTCAGCAATAGTGCAAGTTCCACCACTTAAAAAGATGAGAGGCGTCTGTAATTTACATCATAGGTAGACCTTAACTATGGGAGACAAACTGAGAAAAAAAAATCCAGAAAATCACATTGTCTGTTTTTTTTAACATTTTATTTGCATATTATGGTGGAAAATAAGTATTTGGTCAGAAACAAACAATCAAGATTTCTGGCTCTCACAGACCTGTAACTTCTTCTTTAAGAGTCTCCTCTTTCCTCCACTCATTACCTGTAGTAATGGCACCTGTTTAAACTTGTTATCAGTATAAAAAGACACCTGTGCACACCCTCAAACAGTCTGACTCCAAACTCCACTATGGTGAAGACCAAAGAGCTGTCAAAGGACACCAGAAACAAAATTGTAGCCCTGCACCAGGCTGGGAAGACTGAATCTGCAATAGCCAACCAGCTTGGAGTGAAGAAATCAACAGTGGGAGCAATAATTAGAAAATGGAAGACATACAAGACCACTGATAATCTCCCTCGATCTGGGGCTCCACGCAAAATCCCACCCCGTGGGGTCAGAATGATCACAAGAACGGTGAGCAAAAATCCCAGAACCACGCGGGGGGACCTAGTGAATGAACTGCAGAGAGCTGGGACCAATGTAACAAGGCCTACCATAAGTAACACACTACGCCACCATGGACTCAGATCCTGCAGTGCCAGACGTGTCCCACTGCTTAAGTCAGTACATGTCCGGGCCCATCTGAAGTTTGCTAGAGAGCATTTGGATGATCCAGAGGAGTTTTGGGAGAATGTCCTATGGTCTGATGAAACCAAACTGGAACTGTTTGGTAGAAACACAACTTGTCGTGTTTGGAGGAAAAAGAATACTGAGTTGCATCCATCAAACACCATACCTACTGTAAAGCATGGTGGTGGAAACATCATGCTTTGGGGCTGTTTCTCTGCAAAGGGGCTAGGACGATTGATCCGGGTACATGAAAGAATGAATGGGGCCATGTATCGTGAGATTTTGAGTGCAAACCTCCTTCCATCAGCAAGGGCATTGAAGATGAAACGTGGCTGGGTCTTTCAACATGACAATGATCCAAAGCACACCACCAGGGCAACGAAGGAGTGGCTTTGTAAGAAGCATTTCAAGGTCCTGGAGTGGCCTAGCCAGTCTCCAGATCTCAACCCTATAGAAAACCTTTGGAGGGAGTGGAAAGTCCGTGTTGCCAAGCGAAAAGCCAAAAACATCACTGCTCTAGAGGAGATCTGCATGGAGGAATTGGCCAACATACCAACAACAGTGTGTGGCAACCTTGTGAAGACTTACAGAAAACGTTTGACCTCTGTCATTGCCAACAAAGGATATATTACAAAGTATTGAGATGAAATTTTGTTTCTGACCAAATACTTATTTTCCACCATAATATGCAAATAAAATGTTAAAAAAACAGACAATGTGATTTTCTGGATATTTTTTTCTCAGTTTGTCTCCCATAGTTGAGGTCTACCTATGATGTAAATTACAGACGCCTCTCATCTTTTTAAGTGGTGGAACTTGCACTATTGCTGACTGACTAAATACTTTTTTGCCCCACTGTATATACCAATCGGGTAATGTACCACTAAAGAAATATATAGTTCACTGTTTTGGTGACCAGAAATGAAATGATCCCAAATGAAGTGGTACCCGAGGAAGCATTGCGAAACGCACGTCGGGGTGGAGGGACGCCAAGGATTTCCACGTGGCCAGCATCAGGTATTTTGCCATTCACATATTGACTTGTTTTTGTAGCATTACAATAATGGTATAAGCTTACCCATGCATATAGTGGCAGTACAGGACTTGTGAAAGGTATACTATTACTTATATATTATCTCCCCAACATGGATAAGCATGTTAATGTAGTTAATATCTTGTGATACAATTGGGGCATATTTTCTTCCTTATGTCAATTACCTGTAAATTTTCTTATAATATTTTTGCACTTTATACCAATTAGTACTTTATTTTTTCATACTATTTTTCTTGATGTATGACTACTGTTTTGGAATACCCCATGGCACATAGGTCCCTCTTTAATTGGATCTAGCACCTTTCTACTCTGTATGTTTTTAAACTATTATGTCAATAAAAATTACATTTTATTTTAAAAGTACCACTTCATTTGAGATCATTTCAGTTCTCGTCACCAAAACGGTGAACATTATATAATATATGTAGTATATGAGCTGATGATATTGTAAAATTCCCTTTGGTTTGAAAAATAGTTTTTGGTTTCCCCATATTTAAAATATTTTTTTAATTTTTGTATTTGACATCTGTTGATGATGATGATAGTAGTGCTATTATTATTATTATTATTATTATTATTATTATTATTATTTTAAGCAAAACAATTATTATTGTATAAATAGTCATTGTTTTCTATAAACTCAATGCTAATTTTAATTATTCTTAAGATACTTATACCATTTCCATGAGAATGTGGCATCTAGATAGATACAGGGCTGATGCCAGCACCAGGTGAACTCAGCCGTATGTGCACTGCTTATATGTAACATGCTCAGGTGCTGAGTCTGCTCCATACAGCTGCAGGCTGTGTTGCACATCTGGCACCCATTAGATGCTGCTGCCCAGAACCTGTATCTACTGTAACTGCAGCAATATAGCTAGAGCCTATCTCAGCAGTTTAACCCCTTAGAAGCTGCTGGCAATTATGATAGCAACATTTAAGAGGGTGAAAATGGTGAGCCAAGGGTATTGTCATGGCAGCTGGAGACCTATACACTCTAACAGATTTGTCCGAAAAACTTTAGTTTCCTCTCAGAATCAACATTATTTTCTATGGGATACCATTTTGTACACGCAAAAAGGTAATTTTCCTAACAAATTTATTCAATACCATGTTATAAATATGAGTACACACCAATGAAAGTCTTAGCAGAAAAACTAACGTTGAGACTACAAAATTCTAATTGAAAAGAATTCAATCACAAGTAAGGCCTCTTTCACATTTCCGTCGGTACGGGCCCGTCGCAATGCGTCGGGCCGACGTACCAACGGACATTGTGAATTTGTTGCACGACGTGGGCAGCTTTTCGACGCATCCGCTGCCCATTCTGCAGTCCGGGGAGGAGGGGACAGAGTTTCGGCCGCGCATGCGCGGTCAAAAATGGTTGGACGCGACGCACAAAAAAACGTTACATTGAACTTTTTTGTGACCACGGTCCGCCAAAACACGTCGGATCCGTCGCACGACGGACGTGACGTGTGGCAATCCATCGCAATTCGTTGCTAATACAAGTTTATGGCCAAAAAACGCATCCTGCGAGCACATTTGCAGGATCCGTTTTTCTCCTAAATGATGGATTGTGATGGATTCAAAAAGATGGCCTTAGTGTAATTATTCATTACACAGGTGTCCAGCAGAGAGTTGACTATAAAACGTTGTTACTTACGTAACAAAGAAAACCCCTTTCAATTTCATGCCGTCAGCAATGGCACCAAATGGAAGAGAAATCTTACAAAACCTGAGAGAGAAAACTTTTATTCTTTACTCAAGAAGGGTGAAGGATACAAGAATATCTGCAAAGCTTTACTTATCATTCAGCATACTCTAGCAAAAGTGATACAAAAATGTAAAAATATGGAACTGCAACCATCCCACAGAGATGTCCTTGACTGATAACATAAGTTGACACCTAAACCTTCTTTTATGAAAAGAGTTGAAGAAAATTGACATGCAAGTTCACTGCAGTCAGCCAAAGAAGTAGAAATACACCTACAATGAATAATTAAATACCAAAAAGGAACTTTAGAGACCAGGATTCAAAAGGCAAACAATCTTTATTCTGGTATCAAATATAAAATCAAGTTATAATATATATTTTTTTAAAAAACAGAAAAACACCACAAACAGAGCCATGGGAGGATGAACTTGGAAAATAGATAGTGGGTATTTATAAAATTCCAAGTGAAGGTATCAGTGAAGCATTATAGTCAAGTAGCTATAGTGGATGTTAGTATATATATCACTTAATATAGTAAAAAGCAATAGGCTATGTGTGTCTTTAATGACATATGGGTGAAATGTAAGATAAAATGGCTATACAGGTAAAGAAGCACAAGTGTTTTAAAAAAGCTATAATAGCAAGATAGTCTTAGTACATATCATATTTATATAGTGTAAATGGCCACCAATAGACATATATGAAAAAGCTACAAGAGATATACAAAACATCAAATAGAAATAAATAACGGCTATAATAACAATGTAATAGCATTGTATATCATATCGAATTAGCTATCTGTATTGCCTATCGAACCCATATAATTATTAACATATTATAAAAAAACACAAGACAACTCATACTACCTTGAGTCAGGTTATCCAGGCACCCACCACACCTGATGCACGTTTCACATTGAAATGCTTCCTCCAGGGGTGACAAAACGCGTGTCAGGTGTCGTGGGTGCCTGGATAACCTGACTCAAGGTAGTATGAGTTGTCTTGTGTTTTATACTAGGCTAATAATGATATGGGTTCATTAGGCAATACGGATACCTAAATGGATATTATATACTCTGATATTACACTGTTACATAGTTACATACAGTGGGGCAAAAAAGTATTTAGTCAGTCAGCAATAGTGCAAGTTCCACCACTTAAAAAGATGAGAGGCGTCTGTAATTTACATCATAGGTAGACCTCAACTATGGGAGACAAACTGAGAAAAAAATATCCAGAAAATCACATTGTCTGTTTTTTTAACATTTTATTTGCATATTATGGTGGAAAATAAGTATTTGGTCAGAAACAAAATTTCATCTCAATACTTTGTAATATATCCTTTGTTGGCAATGACAGAGGTCAAACGTTTTCTGTAAGTCTTCACAAGGTTGCCACACACTGTTGTTGGTATGTTGGCCCATTCCTCCATGCAGATCTCCTCTAGAGCAGTGATGTTTTTGGCTTTTCGCTTGGCAACACGGACTTTCAACTTCCTCCAAAGGTTTTCTATAGGGTTGAGATCTGGAGACTGGCTAGGCCACTCCAAGACCTTGAAATGCTTCTTACGAAGCCACTCCTTCGTTGCCCTGGCGGTGTGCTTTGGATCATTGTCATGTTGAAAGACCCACCCACGTTTCATCTTCAATGCCCTTGCTGATGGAAGGAGGTTTGCACTCAAAATCTCACGATACATGGCCCCATTCATTCTTTCAGGTACACGGATCAGTCGTCCTGGCCCCTTTGCAGAGAAACAGCCCCAAAGCATGATGTTTCCACCACCATGCTTTACAGTAGGTATGGTGTTTGATGGATGCAACTCAGTATTCTTTTTCCTCCAAACACGACAAGTTGTGTTTCTACCAAACAGTTCCAGTTTGGTTTCATCAGACCATAGCACATTCTCCCAAAACTCCTCTGGATCATCCAAATGCTCTCTAGCAAACTTCAGACGGGCCCGGACATGTACTGGCTTAAGCAGTGGGACACGTCTGACACTGCAGGATCTGAGTCCATGGTGGCGTAGTGTGTTACTTATGGTAGGCCTTGTTACATTGGTCCCAGCTCTCTGCAGTTCATTCACTAGGTCCCCCCGCGTGGTTCTGGGATTTTTGCTCACCGTTCTTGTGATCATTCTGACCCCACGGGGTGGGATTTTGCGTGGAGCCCCAGATCGAGGGAGATTATCAGTGGTCTTGTATGTCTTCCATTTTCTAATTATTGCTCCCACTGTTGATTTCTTCACTCCAAGCTGGTTGGCTATTGCAGATTCAGTCTTCCCAGCCTGGTGCAGGGCTACAATTTTGTTTCTGGTGTCCTTTGACAGCTCTTTTGTCTTCACCATAGTGGAGTTTGGAGTCAGACTGTTTGAGGGTGTGCACAGGTGTCTTTTTATACTGATAACAAGTTTAAACAGGTGCCATTACTACAGGTAATGAGTGGAGGAAAGAGGAGACTCTTAAAGAAGAAGTTACAGGTCTGTGAGAGCCAGAAATCTTGATTGTTTGTTTCTGACCAAATACTTATTTTCCACCATAATATGCAAATAAAATGTTAAAAAAACAGACAATGTGATTTTCTGGATTTTTTTTTCTCAGTTTGTCTCCCATAGTTGAGGTCTACCTATGATGTAAATTACAGATGCCTCTTATCTTTTTAAGTGGTGGAACTTGCACTATTGCTGACTGACTAAATACTTTTTTGCCCCACTGTAGGTTGAAAAAAGACCTAGGTCCATCAAGTTCAACCTTTCTCTACCAATTGTACATTTTGTCACTAATTTAACTATAACGCACAATGTTATGTGTATCAAGGAAATAATAAAAACAATAAAAGTACACATATTTAGTGAACACCATTAAAAAAAAAAAAACGAGGCAAAAAACAACGCTTTATTGTCATACCGCCGAACAAAAAGTGGAATAACACATGATCAAAAAGACTGATATAAATAACCATGGTACTGCTGAAAACGTCATCTTGTCCCGCAAAAAACGAGCCACCATACAGCATCATCAGCGAAAAATAAAAAAGTTATAGTCCTCAGAATAAAGCGATGCAAAAATAATTATTTTTTCTATAAAATAGTTTTTATCGTATAAAAGCGCCAAAACATAAAAAAATTATATAAATGAGGTATCGCTGTAATCGTACTGACTCAAAGAATAAAACGGCTTTATCCATTTTACCAAACGCGGAATGGTATAAACACCCCCCCAAAAGAAATTCATGAGTAGCTGCTTTTTGGTCATTCTGCCTCACAAAAATCGGAATAAAAAGCGATCAAAAAATGTCATGTGCCCGAAAATGTTACCAATAAAAACGTCAACTCGTCCCACAAAAAACAAGACCTAACATGATTCTGTGGACCAAAATATGGAAAAATTAGAGCTCTCAAAATGTGGTAGTGCAAAAAATATTTTTTGCAATAAAAAGCGTCTTTTAGTGTGTGACGGCTGCCAATCATAAAAAACCGCTATAAAAGTAAATCAAACCCCCCTTCATCACCCCCTTAGTTAGGGAAAAATAAAAAAATTAAAAAAATGTATTTATTTACATTTTCCCATCAGGGTTAGGGTTAGGGCTAGGGTTAGGGCTAGGGTTAGGGCTAGGGTTAGAGCTAGGGTTAGGGTTAGGGCTAGGGTTAGGGCTAGGGTTAGGGTTAGGGCTAGGGTTAGGGCTAGGGTTAGGGTTGGGGCTAGGGTTAGGGCTACAGTTAGGGTTGGGGCTAAAGTTAGGGTTAGGGTTGGGGCTGAAGTTAGGGATAAGGTTGGGGCTAAAGTTACGATTAGGGTTTGGATTACATTTACGGTTGGGAATAGGGTTGGGATTAGGGTTAGGGGTGTGTCAGGGTTAGGGGTGTGGTTAGGGTTACCATTGGGATTTGGGTTAGGGGTGTGTTTGGATTAGGGTTTCAGTTATAATTGGAGGGGTTTCCATTGTTTAGGCACATCAGGGGCTCTCCAAACGCGACATGGTGTCCGATCTCAATTCCAGCCAATTCTGCGTTGAAAAAGTAAAACAGTGCTCCTTCCCTTCCGAGCTCTCCCGTGCACCCAAACAGGGGTTTACACCAACATGTGGGGTATCAGCGTACTCAGGACACATTGGACAACAGCTTTTGGGGTCCAATTTCTCCTGTTACCCTTGGGAAAATACAAAACTGGGGGCTAAAAAATAATTTTTATGGAAAAAAAAGGATTTTTTATTTTCACGGCTCTGCGTTATAAACTGTAGTGAAACACTTGGGGGTTCAAAGTTCTCACAACACATCTGGATAAGTTCCTTGGGGGGTCTAGTTTCCAATATGGGGTCACTTGTGGGGGGGTTCTACTGTAAGTACATTAGGGGTTCTGCAAACGCAATGTGACGCCTGCAGACCATTCCATCTAAGTCTGCATTCCAAATGGCGCTCCTTCCCTTCCAAGCTCTCCCATGCGCCCAAACGGTGGTCCCCCCCCACATATGGGGTATCAGCGTACTTAGGACAAATTGCACAACAACTTTTGGCATCCAATTTCTCCTCTTACCTTTGGGAAAATACAAAACTGGGGGCTAAAAAATAATTTTTGTTGGAAACATTTTTTTTTATTTTCACAGCTCTGCGTTATAAACTGTTGTGAAACACTTGGGGGTTCAAAGTTCTCACAACACATCTAGATGAGTTCCTTATGGGGTCTACTTTCCAAAATGGTGTCACTTGTGGGGGTTTCAATGTTGAGGTATATCAGTGGCTCTCCAAAACTTTTGGGGTCAATTTTCTCCTGTTACCCTTGGTAAAATAAAACATATTGGAGCTGAAGTAAATTTTTTGTGAAAAAAAGTTAAATGTTCATTTTTATTTAAACATTCCAAAAATTCATGTGAAACACCTGAAGGGTTAATAAACTTCTTGAATGTGTTTTTGAGCACCTTGAGGGGTGCAGTTTTTAGAATGGTGTCACACTCGGTTATTTTCTATCATATAGACCCCTCAAAATGACTTCAAATGAGATGTGGTCCCTAAAAAAATGGTGTTGTAAAAATGAGAAATTGCTAGTCAACTTTTAACCCTTATAACTCCCTAAAAAGAAAATTTGGTTCCAAAATTGTGCTGATGCAAAGTAGACATGTGGGAAATGTTATTTATTAAGTATTTTGTGTGATATATATCTGCGATTTAATTGCATAAAATTCAAAGTTGTAAAATTGCAAAATTTTTGCCAAATTTCCGTTTTTTTCACAAATAAACGCAGGTAATATCATAGAAATTTTACCACTTTCATGAATTACAATATGTAACGATAAAACAGTGTCAGAATCACCGGGATCAGTTGAAGCGTTCCAGACTTATAACCTCATAAAAGGACAGTGGTCAGAATTGTAAAAATTGGCCCGGTCATTAACGTGCAAACCACCCTTGGGGGTAAAGGGGTTAAGGAGCCTTGTCACATGACTTAGGATAAAAGCCAACCAGAATCTCAATTTGCAGACAGTGTGTTTTGGGGTACTGCCCCTTGTCAGTGCAAAGTGGAGATCTGGTTTGGCTGAGTGAGAGGTGTCTGACCGGGATCCAAGAAGTATCGTTTCTCCTTGCAGAGAGTGACATGTTAACCCTTGTCAGGCTGCATAATTTTACAACCTTAACAGGCTGCATAGGTACAATTGTACCTTCACATATACCTCCACAGCTTGTTATGGATGCAAAAAGATCTCGACCCCTTATCTCGGAAGCGGGTGGAGATATTTTATTGAAATTTGGCCAATATATTCTGGACCAAAAATGTAGAGATGTCACGAAATTTCAGCCCTCTACGTCTTTTCAAAAAAAAGTTATTGCAATTTTAAAACGGAATAGTTACAATTGTACCTATTCAGCCGGATAAGGGTTAAGCATGTCAGCAAAGTTTGACACTTTACTCTCAATCCCATCCATAAGGTCACTAATAAAGAGGTTAAAAAGAATCAGTCCTAGCACAGGTCCCTGCAGTCCCCACTGCTAACTATATCTCATTTAGAGAATGCACCATTTATGACAACTCTTTGTTTCCTGTCATTTAGCCAATTCCTTACTTATCTGCATATAGTTTCCCCCAATCCCTGCTTCTGTAGCTTCAGTATAAGGCTATCATGTGGAACAGTATCAAATGCCTTTGCAAATTCCAGATATGCACCTACCTGATCATAGAAACCCAACATGTTAGTTAGACACGACTTATTCTTCATGAATTCGCGTTGGTTGTCAGTTATTATATTATTATCTACAATTTATTTCTGCAGGTCATCTCTTATAATGCCCTTTAAAATTTTGCACACTACCGATGTCAGGCTTACCGGACGGTAGTTGCCTGGATCCATCGTCTTACCTTTCTGAAACATTGGTACCACGTGAACCATCCTCCAATCCTGTGGCACCACCCCTGTTACAAGAGAGTCTAAGATTATGAGATACAGTGGTCTGTCATTTATTGAGCTTAATTCCCTCAGTATCTGTGGATGAATGCCATATGGGCCAGGGAATATGTAAATGTTTAAATTGCTCAGACGTAGATGTTCTTCTTTTTGTGCTAAACTAGTTATATCAGGCTGTGAATTTTGATTTGCCTTGTTTAATGTTCCCTGTAACAGACAGTTCATTGGTGAACACGGGTGAAAAGTGCCTGTTTAATAATTCAGCCTTTTCTTTGTCCTCTGTAATTATCTTGTTAATGTCGACTTTTTTTTTCTTTTTGGCATTGATATATTTAAAAAAAAAGTTGGGATTTATTTTAATGTCATTGGTGATTTGTTTCTCTGTAGATAACTTTGGTAGCTTGATTTCTTTTTTACATTTCTTACTTAGCATTTCAGGAGTATAAAGACCTATTTCAGTATTCTCAGCTATCAAGATTTTGAATGCCCTTTGTTTTTGTCTTATTACACTTTGCACTGTCCTATTTATTCATAATGGTTTCTTGTTATTCCTTGAGATTTTACCAGAGGGTATAATTGTTATTGTAGTATTTATTTCTTTTGATGTTTTGTATACCTCTTGTACCTTTTTCATATATGTCTATCGGTGGTGATATATATTATATAAATATGATATAATATGTACTAAGACTGTGTTGCTATTATAGCTTTTTTAAAATACTTGTGCTTCATGTGTTGTACAGCCATTTTGTCTTATATTTCACCCATATATCATTATAGACACACGCAGCATATATTATTGCTTTTTACTATATTATGTGATATACTGTATATACTAACATTCACTATAGCTACATGACTATTATGCTTCAGTGACACTTTCGCTTGACACATTTTATATATACATACTATTTATTTTACAGGTTCACTCACCCATGGTTCCATTTGTGGTGTTTTTAAAAAATATATATTATATCTTTATTTTATATTTGATTACCTGAATAAGCTTTTTTCCCTTTTGAATCTTGGGCTCCAAGTTTCCTTTTTGGTACTTAAAGTAGAAAGCCAAACCAGGGTGAGTGGTTTCATGTGACACAATTCTGCATATACTGCAAAGAACTAGCATACATAAGTGTCATCCACGAAGGAAGCATATCCTAAATAATATGCACAAAAAGAGACCAATAAAAATGTTTTTTGAAGTGATAACTTCAAAACTGAATGGCGTCACAAAAGTGAGGAGAACAAAGAAAAATACATGGTGCCTACAGTGACACATGGTGGTGGCAGTCTCCTTATGTTGGCTGCATAAGTGCTGCTGATGTCGGAGACCTACATTTCATTGATGGCATCATGAATTCACAGATGTGTTGTGAATTTTACAGTGAAAGAGAAGATGCTACCATCACTCCGTGCCCTTGGTAGACGGACATTTTTCCAACATGACAGTGATGCAAAAGACATCTGCTGCATTTCTGAAGAAGACCAAGGTGAAAGTGATTCAGTGGCCTAGTGGCTCTTGATTTGAACCTTATTGAACACCTACGGGAAGTTCTGAAGATTCAAGATGAGCATTACTCTCCATCCAGGATCCAGGCAATAAAATAAGTCGCTGTTGAAAAATGGAAAAAGATATATGTTGCAATATTTAGCCAACTTGTTCAATGCATGCGTAAAAGACTTGGTGCTGTCCTTAAAAATGTTGGATGTCATACAAAATAATAAATGTATTAGTTTTTGATGTGGGGAGTATTCACTTTTGCATCAACTAATTTGAGTAACACTGAAGGTTTTGTAATGAAATTTATAACCTTACTTTCATGCAATGGGTTAAAAAAATGTTCTATGAAACTCAGTCTTGTGAAAATTTTGGAAATTGCTCTTGCGTTCAGTGAGGTCTTAAATAAAATCTTACTTTTCAAAGGGGTGTACTCAGTTATGCTGAGCACTGTACAAATAATATATATATATTGTGACAGAGTCACTGGCATAGCGTATGATTGGAAATACATGTCACTGGGTATGTTGAGGTCAGTGATGTAGAACCAGAATATTTTTGCCTCCAGAAAGGGTTAATTGAAAGTTATGTTATGGGCTGGTTTTAGTGGATCTTCATAGAGCAGGTGGGAGGAGGTCCATCACATCTCCAAATGCAGATTCCTGACAGGACCTGTGTGAAGTGAAGGTCATGTAATCATCACATGGTTTGTTAAATACCTGGACATGAGAGTCAAGCTGTGCTATGCTTTGAGAGAGGAGGAACTGAGGACATTGTGTGTGTTACCTGTGGGTGAGCTCTGCAGGGAAAAGAATCTTATAGACTTTAGCTTTTCCTTTGTCTTACCATTCGGCCAGAAAGATTCTGTTTACTTTGCTGAACCCTGCTAAGGTTTTATGCTGTCCATAACAGACCAGCAAGGGAACTACTACCAGAACCATTTGCTGTGTCTACCTTGTGAAGCAGCTGAGTGAGTCAACCCCTTACAATATACAGCTCTGGCAAAAATTAAGAGACCACTGCAAAATGTTCAGTTTGTCTGATTTTTCTCTTTATAGGTATATTTTTGAGTAAAATGTAAATTGTTCATTTATTCTATAAACTTCTGGCAACATGTCTCCGAATTTCCAAGCAATAAATTTAGTAATTTTTTTTCTGAAAAAGAGAAATGATCAAAATAAAAACAAACAAACAGTGCTTTCAGACCTCAAATAATGCAAAGGAAACAAGTTTTCAATCATTTAGAAACAACAATACTAATGTTTTAACTCAGGACGAGTTCAGAAATCAATATTTTGTGGAATAACCATGATTTTTAATCACAGCTTTCATGCGTCTTGGCATGCTTTCCACCAGTCTTTCACACTGCTCCTGGCGCAAAAAAATGTAGAGAATTCTTCTTTGTTTGATGGCTTGTGACTATCCATCATCCTCCTGATTACATTCCAGAGGTTTTCAATGGGGTTCAGGTCTGGAGATTGGGCTGCCCATGACAGAGTTTTGATATGGTGGTCTCTTAATTTTTACCACAGCTGTATATATGTATATACACTTTATACATTATATACATACATACATCTATTTATTGCTATATAGATTGCTCAAATTAACCACTGTCTTTTCCCATAAGTGAAATGAAAGCAAAGGAGAAAAGGTAAAAAATTGTGTGTAACCATTGAAATTAATAAAGTATACAATGTATCTTATACAGTGAGTGCAAAAGGATACAAATATATATATATATATATATATATATATATACATACATACATATGTGAATATATACTGTATATATGACAAACTATCTTTTTTATACTTTACCTGACAAAAATCGTTGTTTGAACAACAAAGGTCTACGTGTAAAATTTCTAGCTTATATTGACCAAAAATAAAAAAAGTTATAGTTGTTTGAAGGAGAAGAGGAATATTTGAAACAAACGACCGCATAAACTTGGCCAGTTAGTTAGACAATGTGATAGAAATAAAAGCTTAAGGGCAGATCAAGATTTTAAAAAATAAACAAGCATACATCTTTATTATGTCAACAGTATTTATGAGGAGCACCTCAATATTCTTCACAATGTATTGCATGGCAGACAGAAGTTTCCCCAACAAGATTTAAAAATAATTGCTGACACTACTCCACACTAATAGTGTTTCTTTCTTTACTAGTTTTTTTTTGGTATTTTTATTTCTAAAAGCTTGGTATATTGATAGACATATTGTAGATACTTTCTTTGTGTAATGCCTGTGATGATGTTCAAGTGGATTCTATTTGCTTTACTGTAGCTGCTTCCAAACCTTCACCTTACAGGAGTATTCTTATGTTATTAATTTGCTACCGTTAGTTAGACAGTATAAAAATAAGCATGTTTGCTATTGACATAGTTTTGCAATCTGCTTTTATCTAACAAAGAGCTCGACCACCAGAGCAATTCCAGGAGAGGAGTTAACTCCTAACATACCAGTCAGCCCATTGATTTCTATGCAGCAACTAGCTGCTCCCCTCCCTCCCATTCACTCTCAGTTCCCACTAAGGTGCTCTTATCAGTCCTGAAGAATCAGCTAGCTGTTTGGCAGTTCCAGAGCAGTTCCCTTAAGGTACCGTCACATTTAGCGACGCTGCAGCGAAATAGACAACGATGCCGATCGCTGCAGCGTCGCTGTTTGGTCACTGGAGAGCTGTCACACAGACAGCTCTCCAGCAACCAACGATGCCGAAGTCCCCGGGTAACCAGGGTAAACATCAGGTTACTAAGCACAGGGCCACGCTTAGTAACCCGATGTTTACCCTGGTTACCATTGTAAAAGTAAAAAAAAAACACTACATACTTACATTCCTGTCACGTCCTTCGCCTTCAGCTTCCCTGCACTGTGTAAGCGCCGGCCGGAAAGCAGAGCGGTGACGTCACCGCTGTGCTCTGCTTTACGGCCGGCCGGGGACACTGGGGGACGCAGGGAAGCTGACGCTGGGGAACGTGACAGGAATGTAAGCATGTAACAAAGCATAAGTGAAAAAAATTAAAACGTAACTTTTATTATAACTAAAGCCACACAAAAAAACTAAACCAAACACCCAAGTGGATAAAAATACTGGGGTGTAGTCCCCAACAAATGGTATGGTGACCACAGAGACTAGTTATCCCCAGATAGGACAAAATGATATCCTCCGCAACAAATTGGAGACATCATAGTAGACTAGACGTAAAAGTTACGTTTTAATTTTTTTCACTTATGCTTTGTTACATATATTATTTATAGTGGTATCGTCTATGTGACCTGTAGTCAGTATATAGACTCTGCTTTGTTTCCAGGAATGTAAGCATGTAGTGTTTTTTTTTTTTACTTTTACAATGGTAACCAGGGTAAACATTGGGTTACTAAGCGCGGCCCTGCGCTTAGTAACCCGATGTTTACCAGTGAAGACATCGCTGGATCGGCGTCACACACGCCGATTCAGCGATGTCAGCGGGTGATCCAGCGACAAAATAAACTTCTGGACTTTCAGCAACGACCAGTGATGTCACAGCAGGATCCTGATCGCTGCTGCGTGTCAAACACAACAATATCGCTATCCAGGACGCTGCAACGTCACGGATCGCTATCGTTATCGTTGTAAAGTCGCTAAATGTGACGGTACCTTTTAGTCATGGCTCATTTTCTTGAGCTGTGTGCTTGTTCAAAGGCACTGTTTTCTCTATATGGAAATACAGTGATGACAGTAAAGTATTATCAGCTACTCACCAGAACTGTCACTAAAGGAGGAGTGTCTCCCCCCAAGCAACCATGATGTTAAAACACTGCAGAGCTTCTAGCTGCTCAAGGGATAAGTTGAGAATACCTCTCTAAGATTTAGAGCCAAGGTCCTGCTTTTAACTGGAACCTATGGCATGATACATGCTCCACAAACTATGGAGAGCAAGAATCAGAGAATGACTCCCTCGTTACAATAAGTATGTTTTACTCTAAAACGGTGGCATTTCAGAAAAAAGTATGATTAAAATCAAGGCCAAGGGACAGGTGACTAGACACACAGGTATGAAATGTACTCGTTGTGGATTGACAGCATGAATCACGTGATGGGTTACATTTCCAAATCTTCATATGTGTGACAAAAGTACTTAGTGTAGAACACATTATACTGATGAGCTGAAACTAGTCCTGGTGGGCATCACTTCACCCAGATTTGTTTGGCTTCAGATATTGTAGATCACACCCCCTGGGTATAAATGATATACACCTAGACGGCTACATCATCTCTGAAATGGCACCACTATGCCTTTCTGACTCTGTGCAGTAAAACTGTGTGTACTTGCCCACTGCATTGGTGCACTGCTCATGTTTAGAAAGGAATCTTAGGAATTCCTGAGATAATGTGGTCAAGGTGAGGAACAACAATCACGCCCAGGGATATAATTGAACTAAACTAGATAAAGCCCCTTCACCAGCCATTAAAACTCCTTATTTTGCTGAACCTGTCCCAGTCTACACAGCAAAGCTTATAAGTGAGGTACAGAAAACAGCTCTATTGGCCAGTATTAGCGCTGGAATGTTTTGAAAACATTTTTACACAGGTAGTCACAGAAAAATATATACACTGCTCAAAAAAATAAATGGAACACTAAAATACCACATCCTAGATGGAGGTCTGGATTTGGAATGATAGTCAAAATCAAAAGTCGAAAATCAAAGTACAGGCTGATCCAACTTCAGTGGAAATACCTCATGACAAGGAAAAGATGCTCAGCATTGTGTGTGGCCTCTTCATGCCTGTATGACCTCCCAACTGTACAATGGCTGGTCATGCTCCAGATGAGGGGGCGGATGGTCTCCTGAGGGATCTCTTCCCAGACCTGGACTAAAGCATCTGCCAACTCCTGGATAGTCTGTGGTGCAATCTGACGTTGGTTGATGGAGCGAGACATGATGTCCTAGATGTGCTCAATCGAATTCAGGTCTGGGGAACAGGCGGGCCAGTCCATAGCTTCAATGCCTTCATCTTGCTGGAACTGCTGACACACTTCAGCCACATGAGGTCTTGCATTGTCCTGCATTAGGAGGAACCCAGGACCAACCGCACAAGCATATGGTCTCACAAGAGGTCTGAGGATCTCATCTCGGTACCTAATGGCAGTCAGGCTACCTCTGGCGAGCACATGGAGGGCTGTGAGGCCCTGCAAAGAAATGCCACCCCACACCATTACTGACCCACTGCTGAACGATGGTGTGGGTCATGCTGAACGATGTTGCAGGCAACAGATCGCTCTCCACGGTATCTCCTGACTCACGTCTGTCACATGTGCTCAGTGTTAACGTGTTAACCTGCTTTCATCTGTGAAGAGCACAGGGCGCCAGTGGCAAATTTGCCAATCCTGGTGGTCTGCGGCAAATGCCAAGCATCCTGCATGGTGTTGGGCTGTGCACAACCCCAATCTGTGGACGTCGGGCACTCAGACCATCCTCATGTAGTCGGTTTCTCACCGTTTGTGCAGACACATGCCTGCTGGAGGTCATTTTGTAGGGCTCTGGCAGTGCTCCTCCTGTTCCTTGCACAAAGATGGAGCTAACGGTTCTGCTGCTGGATTCTTGCCCTCCTACAGCCCCCTCCACGTCTCCTGGTGTACAGGCCTGTCTCCTGGTAGCGCCTCCAGCCTCTGGACACTACGCTGACAGACACAACAAACCTTGCCACAGCTCGTATTGATGTGCCATCCTCGATGAGATGCGCTACCTGAGCCACTTGTGGGTTGTAGAGTCCGTCTCATGCTATCACGAGTGTGAAAGCACAACCAACATTCAAAAGTGACCAAAACATCAGCCAGAAAGCATTGGTACTGAGATGTGGTCTGTGGTCCCCACCTGCAGAATCACTGCTTTATTGAGGGTGTCTTGATAATTGCCAATAATTTCCATCTGTTGTCTATTCCATTTGCAGAACAGCATGGGAAATTGATTGTCAAACAGTGTTGCTTCCTAAGTGGACAGTTTGATTTCACAGAAGTTTGATTTACTTGGAGTTATATTCTGTTGTTTAAGTGTTCCCTTTATTTTTTAGAGCAGTGTATTTTTACAATAAAAGTTCCAAACATAAAAACCTACCATAATTTGTCATTTTGTGATGATACAGCCCTTTTATTAATCCATGTGACCCTTCACATATATAAGGCACATTAGATTGTGTATCAGACCTTTTCATGCTCACTTAAAGGGATTTTCCATTTATAAGTTACTGTCTTTTAATGAACAAGATAAAAATATTATACTAAAATCAAATGGTGGTCACCATCCCCTGCTCCAGTGCCAGCTCTCCACCGCTGCTCCAATGTCTGTGTACTGTCTGCAGCAGTGATATCACTACTACAGTGCACATGACTGCTGCATTCAATCACTGGTCTCAGTGACTCATGCCAACTACATCAGCATAGCTGCCCAACTCAGCGATTGGCTGCAGTGGTGATGTACAGTTTGGCATGACGTCACCACTGTCATCAGTAAATAGAGATCATGCACTAGTCCCTGGAATGGTGAGTACCATCTGACTTTATTACTTTAACATAGCGTTCTCTATTAGGATCCAGAAATCTGTAAGTGGAAAACCCCTTCAAGGCTATGTGCATACGTTGAGTATTTACAGCAGATTTATCTGCAGCAAAAATCAGTGTTGGCAGGAAAATTGCTGCATAAAATCTGCATCTTAACACTTTTTTTAATTCAATTTTTGCTTGTTTTTTACTTGCACTCATTTGAATGGCTGAAAAGCGCTGAAAGAATTGACACGCTGCAAATTTGGAAAAACAGTTTGGTTCAATCCACCAGGAAAAAAATAAGCGGCGTGTGTATGAGGCTTCAGAAATTTAATTTGCCTTGCTAGTACTGTAAAGTGCTGCATTTTTTTACTGCGGCAAAAATTTGATGGAAAAAAGCTGTAAAAATAGCAGTGTGTGAATAAGCCCTAAAATGTACCATTTGACACATGGATCTGTTTTCATATGTGGCTTTGTACACGTGGTGTTTGTTGCATTTTATTTTTAAACAAATGTTTTAGTACTTGCACTTTTTTTACTGAGTTTTTCTTTAGTTGCTTTTTTCTACTGCAAGTCATGTGATTGACTTTGAGCCATCACATGGCCACTAAAAAAAAATTACAAAGGGCTATTTTTTTTTTTCATTTTTATTTAGCCATAATTGAATGTATCGTAAAATGGTTTTGTGAGTTGGACAGTCACAGAAAATAACACTGCTGGGATGACCTGCAATCAGAAGTATTGTGCCTAGGACGCTCATTGAATTTCCATGCAGCACCTCCACAGGAGATATGAAGCATTGCACTCAATGTGATCGACTACTCAAACCCTCAAGAGAAAATATGCTTTTGTTGTTGATTGCAACTAATTAATGGAGGATCTTCACTACTGACATGAAATCTATTTTTAAGGCATTTAATTAAATTTTTTGCCTTGAACCGGACAAAGAAGCAGTTTTATATATTGTACTCACTTAAATGGCGCCATTAATGCCACAGAGCTTTACAGACATCACTGTCCCCATTGGGGCTCACAATCTAAATTCCTTATCAGTATTGTCTTTGGAGTGTGGGAGGAAACCGGAGAACCTGGAAGAAACCCATGCAAACACGAGGAGAACATACAAACTCTTTGCAGATGTTGTCCTTGGTGGGATTTGATCCCAAGACCCCAGTATCAAGCTTGAAGTACACTGCTCAAAAAAATAAAGGGAACACTGCTGTTGTGCAAGTGTAACACACAACAGTTAGACATGATAGGCAATTTGCAAGACAACCTCATATGAAGGAGTGGTTTTACAGGGGGTGACCAAAGACCATTTCTCTGTTCTCATTCTTTTTTTTGGCTGTTTTGTCACTATTGCATTTTGTCATTGTTCTCACCCCTAAAGGTCCTGTACAGTAACATGAGGCATTGTCTACAACCCACAGAAGTTGCTCAGGTAGTGCAGCTCATCCAGAATGGCACACCAATGCAAGCTGTGGCAAGAAGGGTAGCTGTGTCTGTCACCACAGTGTTCAGAGCATGGAGCAGATACTAGGAGACAGGCCAGTACACCAGGAGACATGGAGAAGGGGTGTAGGAGGGCAACATCTCAGCAGCAGGACTGCTACCTCCTCTTTTGTGCAAGGGGGAACAGGATGAGTACTGCCAGAGCCCTGCAAAATGACCTCCAGCAGTCCACTAACACCCAAGTGTCTTCTCAAACTGTCAGAAACAGACTCCATCAGGGTGTTAAGCGGGCCTGACGTCCACAAGTGGGTGTTATGCTTACAGCCCAACATCATACAGGGTGATAGCCATTTGCTAGAGAACACCAAGATTGGCAGATTCAACACTGGCACCCTGTGGTCTTTACTGATGAGAGCAGGTTCACACTGAGCACATGTGAAAAATGAGGTAGAGGTCTGGAGATGCCGTGGAGAGCGATCTGCTGCCTGCAACATCCTCCAGCATGACCGGTTTGCAAGTGAGTCAGGAATGGTGTTGAGGCATTTCTTTGGAGAGCCGCACAGCCCTCCATGTGCTAGCCAGAGGTACCCTGACTGCCACTAGGTACCAGGATGAGATCCTCAGACCCAATGTGAGACCATATGCAGGTGCAGTGGGCCCTGGGTACCTTTTGATGCACGACAATGCTAGACCTCATGTGGCTGAAGTGTGTCAGCAGTTCCTGCATGATGAAGGCATTAATGCTATGTACAGGCCCGCCCATTCCGCAGACCTGAATCCAATCGAGCACATCTGGGACATCATATCTCATTTCATCATTCAACACCACATTGTACCACAGATTGTCCAGGAGTTGACTGATGCCTTAATACATGTCTGGGAGGAGATCCCTCAGGATAACATCCACCTCATCAGGACAATGTCCAGACATTGCAGGGAGGTCATACAGGCACGTGAAGGCCACACACACACTACTGAGCATCATTTCCTTGTCTTGAGGCTTTTCCAATGAAGTTACATCAGCCTGCAATTTGATTATCCACTTTGATTTTGAGTATCATTACAACTCCAGACCTCTATGGGATATTAGTTGTGATTTACATTCATAATGTTTAGGTTTTATTGTTCTCAACGCATTCCACTATGTAATGAAGAAAGATTTGAAACTGGAATATTTCATTCAGTGATATCTAGGACAGGGGTGTCAAACTGCATTCCTCGAGGGCTGCAAACAGGTCATGTTTTCAGGATTTCCTTGTACTGCACAGGTGATAATTTAATCACCAACTCATTATTTGTGTAGGTGATTAAATTATCACCTGTGCAGTACAAGGAAATCCTGAAAACATGACCTGTTTGCAGCCCTCGAGGAATGCAGTTTGACACCCCTGATCTAGGATGTGGGATTTTAGTCTTCCCTTTATTTTTTTGAGCAGTGTATATTTCTCCCATGTCACTTTAAATCTAGCAATAACTACTATTAACCTCAAAATCAACAATTCTTAACCTGTACAAGTGTCAGTACACGGGGAACCATATAGTGATACAACAACTTGGGTCTTACACAACAAGGCAATTCATAATGAGGCCGTTGGCTTACATCATTTCCAAAAAGTATAATAATTAAATAAAAATAATTATTATATTATTTTCAATTGAATCTGATTTTGGAATGCCATTTTAAAATGTAAATTACAAGGTGATTCTATAAAATGTTTAAGTTTCATTGTAAAAAAAAAAAAAAACACCGTATATATACATAAAATATTATCTTGTTAACGCTCTATTGACCTTTTCGCCTTTGGTCAACATGGTCTTTATATTATAAACAATAATAGTTGCACGGGGCAAAGATGTCCTACACTGTCCATCGATATGGGCTTGCATAACGCCATTTTTGACTAATTTTGACTTCTAGGGATCTCGCACTCTGATGACCTTAGGGCTTGTACAGATGACTGTATAAATCAGACTAGTACTATCCATGGTTTTGGGAGAGAGCAATTGTATAATCAGATAGTAGAATGATAGGAAACAAAAAAGCGCAAATAGGGTCTTATCCCACGGATTATTCCAATCAATGTTAGAGAACTGCTCACCTGATGGTGCAGAGTAAAAGCATGTAGATGTCAGCTGCTGCAGGTCCACAGGTCGGCAAACGACCAGTCAGAGGCGTTATAATAAATGTGTGTGGATGATATCATCCACACACTGTTATTATAACACCAATAATCAGATGGCACCCGCCCAGGGGCGGACACAGATGATTTGGGGCCCCTGTGCAAGAAATGTGTTTGGGCCCCCCTCCTTTTATGGCTACCAATGTACAGATATATACATACCATATTTTTCGGATTATAGGACGCTTCGGATTATAAGACGCACCCCAAATTTTGTTTTTTTCTTAATAAAATGGCGGTGCTTTTTATAATCCATGCATTTTATTGCTTACTGGGGGTAGTAGCTGCGGTGAAACGGGGTCCCGGGGTCGCTGCTGGAGGAGGCAGGAGTGGGGTGATGCTGCAGGCTGGGATGAGGGGGTGTTCCGATGTGGGCGCGCCACAGCAAGTGTCCAGTACTGCTGCAGGTGTCTGGTGGTGCTGCTGCGGGTGTCTCCGGTGCTGCAGGTGTCTGGCGCTGCGGGGGTGTCCGGCGGTGCTGCTGCGGGTGATCTCCATCTGTGCATGCGCCGCCCCCAGCGCCATTTTCCTGGAGTCCACCGCACAGGAAACCATGGAACTGCGGGTGGCCCTGGCCTTTCACAAAATGTCGGCAGAGCCCCCTGCAGCACCGGAGACACCTGCCGCAGCAACGGGCAGCATCGCCAGACACCCTCGCAGCACCGGACACCCCTGTAGCACTGCCGGACACCCCTCATCCCAGCCAGCGGCAAAGGTACCGGTAAGGTATATACACATTTTAAGACGCACCCCATTTTCACCCCAAATTTGAGGGAAAAGTGTGTCTTATAATCCGAAAAATATGGCATATTGCATAGTCTCCTCTCATATGGCATATTGCATAGTCTCCTCTCATTATGTATATTGCCACCCGTTATTACACAGTCCCTTCTCTTGTTATGTGTAACGCTGTCACTTATTACACAGTGCCCTCTCGTTATGTACAGCATTGTTATTTATAGTGCCCTGGTCTTTATTTCATACTGCCCTGTTTTGTTAGTTATACACTGAAATGATAACTGATGGAGCATGATAAAGCTTTTTTTCTGTTGGAGGAGGCTAAGGGTATGTGCAGATACAGTAGAATTCTATATACGGTATGTATTATGTGAAGCAATACAAATGCTGAATCGGAGGAAGGATGGGGACAGGAGCCACTCTGAGCCTGGAGTTATTGCTGCACTAATGGCAGGAGGTGTCTGGGGTCAGTGATTACAAGCAGTGAATTAGTGCCTGTGATGCAGCTCCCTGCTATCTGATCGGTGCAGGATCAGGTTTCTCAGCCACTCACCGCACCGACCAGGAAGCACCGAGCACACAGTCACTAAGTCACTGCTGTCATCATGGACACGGTGCCTCCTGACACTGCTGCTCGGGGGATACAACCCCGGCCATCCCTCACCTTGTGCTCTGGAAGAAGAGGCCCTGAGATCTGGAACACAGAGGCTGCAGGAGACCTGTTGCAAGCAGAGAACCCAGAGGAGGAGCTGCGCAGACCAGGGCACCGGGGGTGCACTCAACCACTCACTGAGAGGCTGAAGTTTGCAATCAAAAAACAAACTTTATTTAAAATGTATACACTGCCTAGCCACGCCCCTGCATGTGGAACTGAGAAGTGATGCTGTGATTCTCCTGCCTCATAGAGCCAGGAGCAGCATCAAGAGGAGAGGAAGGGGGTCCCTTACAGCGTCTCCTGCAGCATGCAGGGCCCTCTCTGACAGCAAATGACTCCGGTACCGGCCCCCTTCCTCTCCACTTAGTGGACATGCTGCCGCTGGCTCTATGAAAGAACAAAAGACTTCAACAGCTGATTGGGCCCCCTCTCCTTCGGGGCCCCTGTGCAGCCGCATCGGCTGAACCGGCGGTATGTCCGCCCATGCCATTCATGTCTATGCGTCCGTGTAAAAAAAATCAGACTGTACTCAGATGACATCAAAGTGCATGAAGAAGATAGTGAAAATATTTCTTTTTTTTCTACTCTGATCAACCTCTGATCAGAGTGTCTTTAGCATAATCGGACCAATTTTCTTGGATGGAGAGAAAATGGTTGTGTGAACCTAACCTAACATATTTATCCTTTTATTTTTTTATTTTAACCAGCTCCAGAAGAAGAAGTTTTAAAAGATTTTATTTTTATTTTGGGAGCAATTTTTATCAATATTTTAGTTAAATGCATGTATTTGGTGTTAAGAAACTATTTTTTTTTATTAAAAATGTTTCACTGTTTGACTTTACAGGTTCTTTATTCCGACACACGTTGAACTTTAATATGGTGTGTATCTATAAATGAGGAGCTCAGAAAAAGACACATGCAAGTATCACCAAATTCCCATGATTCAATCTGAATCAGCTCAGTGTCGGATTCTCACTTGCCTCGTTCTCCAGTCAACTACAGACATTTCAACATACAAGCTGTAGAAGGTAAATGTTGCAAAATTTTGAATGAAACCCAATTGCAAAAATGATTTTTAAATTATTTAAATAATTTAAAAAAATCTCATATTTTATCTTGTAAATAGAGGCCATGTGAGCAAATATCATCCCTTTTTCAATATGCTTATAGGTGGTCTGGTGAGGTATCTGATGGACGGTCTATTCCGCTATAAGATGGTTTGTAATATCCTATATAACATTTTTCCTTGCCCAGCTTCCTTGTTGTTTAATTCTGTTCTTGTCGTTCTATAAAGCAGGGTAATTGAATAATCCCTTTGTTTCGTAGAAGGAAGTGTAATGTGACAGATAATCAAAGAATGAGTATTCTTGTTTGCTTTGTTACGAATTGATGTTTTGGGGCTACAGGAAAAGGTCCTAAAAATGACATGAAAGTGGCTGAAAGAGGAAAACCTTCTTAATAAAGGCCCGGGGAATTATTGTTGAAGAAAAATGAGGTAAAAAAAAAAATCCTCCTGACAGTTCCATCTCCTAAACGAGAGATGACAGCACCCTCATTAAAAGAATTAATAGCAGTCTCAGAAATGTTAACCTCTTCACTGCTTGAGGCTGGCAATATGTGCTCTGAATATTCGCTGATGTTGCCGTTTCCAGGAAGACATTCAAAATCGGTTCACAATTTGTGCAAGTCAAGAAGAGGCTGCAAAATGGACCAAAAGTCGAGAATTCTTTTTTCTAGCAACTGTTCAGCCGGGGAGCCCGTCTGCTGACGATCATACATGCTTTTCAGCCTACCGCTGACTGTTCTTGGACATTTTACAACGGCACTGACAATGTGTCAGGTAGGCAGCAGAACAGCCCAGCAATTATGTACGTGAAGATTGCATCTTTCCTGATTCATATACTTGATGGGATTCCTTAGACATACAAGGCTCAAGAGAGAGCTGGAGAGCACATTAAATGAGAGGCCAAGATACGTTACCTAGAAATTGGTGGATATAAATACCTGTAACTCCCGTCAAGATATATTTGTCCAATATCTCTTCATTATATTCAGCGGAATTTTTTTTTTGTCATCTAAAATCTTAAGTCGGGTAAAACCAAAGTGTCTTATGCTCAAAGAAATATTATGAGCAGAAATTATACCAATTAAATTGATTGATCTAAAAAAAGTATAATTTTTTGGACTATTTTTTGATATGTCGGCATTAAAGTCCAAAAAAAGAGATGGTCCATACTGTTTGTATTTTCTTGGATGCATAGCATCCTAATATTTTATGGAATTATTGCATTGGTTAATAATTTGTGAATTTATAAATATGGTGGTTGAGGCAACTAAAAAAAAATATATTTTAATGTTTGCAATTAGAAGGACATTCTGGACAAAAAGCTAAGCAGCAAAAAACAAATTTCATCTTGGCCATTGAACCATATCTTTGAGGATGTCTTCATAAGGGTATTGTGTAATGGTTATACACATAGAATGGCTAGAAAATAGGATACATCAAGAAAAAGGTCTATTGGTGGACCTCCTTATAATAAAACAATAACCTCCGTGGCTATGGATAGCAATTGATAACTTTGTCTTCTGCACAAACAAGTAATGCGCTAATGTCTATTTATGGTTTATTATTATTATTATTTATTTATATAGCACCATTGATTCCATGGTGCTGTACATGAGATGGAGTTACCTACAAAATACAAATAAATTACAGTGAACAAACTAGCAATGACAGACTGAGAAACACTGGAGAGGACCCTGTCCTTATGAGCCTACAGTCTACAGTAGGTTGGGTGGTTTGGGGGTTGCGGCAGCTTCGGTGGTGGCAGAGGGGTCATTGCAGGTTGTAAGCTTCCTTGAAGAGATGGGTTTTCAAGTTCCGGCTGAAAGTTCTGAAACTGGCAGATAATTGGACATGTTGGGACACAGAACTACAGAGAATGGGGATGTTCAGGAGTCATTTTGGAGGCGATTGGGTGAGGAATGTATGAGTGTGGAGGAGAGAAGGAGTTCTTTTGGAGGACCGGAGATTATGTGTTGGAAGATATTGATAGATGAGTTTGGAGATATATGGAAGAGACAGAATATGGACTAATTTGTTGGTCATTGTTAGTAGTTTGAACAGGATACATTGGGCAACTGGGAGCCACCAAAGGGATTGTCAGAGGGAAGAAGCGAAGGAGTAGGGAGGAGAGAGTAGGATTAGTCGGGTATCAGGGTTCAGGATGGACTGGAGAGGTGTGAGACTGTTAGCTGGGAGGCCACAAATGAGGATATTGCGGAAGATGATTAGTGTATGCACTAACATTTTAGTCATTCAGGGTTGACAAAAAGTTGGAATCTGGAAATAGTTTTGAGTTGGAGGTGGCAGGAGGTGGCAAGAGCTTGGTTTATTATGAATGGCTATAACGTAACTATAAATGGCAATGATGTGTGCCTCTCAGGAATGATTGAGGAGATCTAAACATGATCCCATAATTGACCCATGGCTATTTATGTACTATGGAATGGAACTAGAAGATCCAGAAATGAATGACTACAAGTCACATTTCTACCGTGCAGGAATGTTAAGCCACATTTATACACATTAAATGTAAGGCTCCAAACAAATTCAGGATTACTTATGAGCGCAGTGCTCATGTTTAGGGTCCATCTGCCCATAATATATCTGTATTCAATGAAATGCCTTTACTACATTATGGACCTGATTAATTATTGCATTTGGACCTTTTTTTTATTAGTTTTTGGCATTTTGTGCCTATTTCTCATTTGCGTCTAGTTATCTATTTTATTTGTTCCTTTTTTAATACCTTTCTAACCTCGGACGGGATAGTACGTCCGAGGTCAGATCCCCTACTTTGATACGGGCTCCAACGGTGAGCCCGCATCAAAGCAGGGACATGTCAGCTGTTTTGAACAGCTGAAATGTGCCCGCAATAAAGGTGGGTGGAATCACGATTCACGTACCACTGTTAACTAGTTAAATGCTGCTGTCAAACACTGACAGTGGCATTTAACTACCGCTTCCGGCCATCGGGACACAAATGAGCGCATCGCTGATCCCTGACATGTGATCGGGGGTCAGCGATGCGTCGACATAACAACCGGAGGTCTCCTTGAGACCTCTATGGTTGTTGATGCTGAGTTGCTATGAGCGCCACCCTGTGGTCGGCGCTCATAGCAATACAGGAATTCAGCTACATAGGAGCGATCTGAGCATCATTCCTATGTAGCAGAGCTGATCGAGTTGTGCCATCCTTCTAGCCTCCCATGGAGGCTATTGAAGCATGGCAAAAGCAAAAAAAAAGTTTTCAAAAATATGAAAAAAAAAAATAAAAAAATATAAAAGTTTAACTCACCCCCTTTCACCCCATTCAAAATAAAACAATAAAAAAAATCAAATATACACATATTTGCTATCGCCGCGTTCAGAATTGCCCGATCTATCAATTAAAAAAAGGAATAACCTGATCGCTAAACGCCGTAGCAAAAAAAAAAACGCCTCAATTATGTTTTTTTGGTCGCCGTGACATTGCATTAAAATGCAATAACGGGCAATAAAAAGAACGTATCTGCACCAAAATGGTATAATTAAAAACATCAGCTTACCGCACAAAAAATAAGCCCTCACCCGACCCCAGATCATGAAAAATTGAGACGCTACAGGTATCAGAATATGGCACAATTTTTTTTTTTTATTTAGCAAAGTTTGGAATTTTTTTTCACCACTTAGATAATAAAGAACCTAGACATGCTTGATGCCTATGAACTTGTAATGACCTGGAGAATCAAAATGGCATGTCAGTTTTAGTATTTATTTAGTGAACCTAGCAAAAAAGCCAAACAAAAAACAAGTTTGGGATTGCACTTTTTTTGCAATTTCACCGCACTCGGAATTTTTTTCCTGTATTCTAGTACATGACATGCTAAAACCAATGATGTCTTTCAAAATTAAAGCTTGTCCTGCAAAAAATAAGCCCTCACATGGCCATATTGACAGAAAAAAAACGTTATGGCTCCGGGAAGGAAGGGAGCGAAAAACGAAAATGAAAAAAACCCGGGTCATGAAGAGGTTAAAACCTACATTATACCCTATGTGTTTGCCTTTTTTTTTCAAGTTCACCATTGTGGACATGGTTTGTGGTTGGGAGATATTTTCGAATGATTCATCCATTTTGAATTTTTTTAAAGTTGCAAAAGTTGGCGAGAATGTACTCCACTCCATCCCAACCCCTCCTCCAGAGTAATAATACATTAACCAGCTATTTTTTACACAAATTTCATGCCATTTTGCAAGTCTTTTGTGCTAAAGAAAAAGTGGGAAAAACAGGTCAAAGAACAAATTTAAATAGAATTTTTGATTTTGTACCAAACTCATGGACTGCGTGCTCCATTTTTACAGGTAATATATTTTTTTCCCTTAAGACTAAACCATTACAATTGCAGAATTTCAAAATTCTACAGTCAATTCTTTAGCGCATTAATCCTTAACTCTGAGGCCAATCAGTATTATAGGAATTTAAAGTACTGTATTTACCAAAATGGATCATAAACCTGCTGCCAGGAAATCTGCAAACACAAAGAAGCCCAATTAGACCATCATTATGATGGGACCTTACAAGTAAAAAAATTATCATATATGATAATTATGGCTGTGTTTGGAAGGGACATGTTGATGAGGTCAATCTATCATTATGACATAAAATGGTGACAGATCATTTTAATTGCATCAAGTACATCCAAGTATATTAACCCTTTTTGATCTTGTACTAAAAAACACAAGCTTCGATTAGAAATGTCTCCAATTCTGCGACCAGAGTGTAAATAATAATTACAGTGTAAGGCTATGTTCACACGCAGCATTTGTGCTGCATTATCTCCAGCAGAAAATAAGCTGTGTTCTACAGTAACAGCAAAAGCAGCGAGATTTCAGAAATCTCATGCACGCTCTTGTTTTTTTGTTTTTTTTTTCCTGACTGAATTTGAGAACTGCACTTTTGCATTGTTCTTTCCCCCATAGAAAGCAATTAGAAATGGCAAAAATGCTGGAACAAGATGTAGGAAACAGTTTTTGCAGCATTTCTGGTGAATAAAGCGAATTTTACGAAACATGTACTGTAGACTAATCACACGTAATTCGAAACAAAAAATGCTGCAACAATCTAATAAAAAAAGTAGCAACATTTTTTTTTCATGTCACGAGAGCAGGATTTGGCTGCAGAAAAAAACACTGCGCGTGAACGTACCCTAAGGATTTTTTCACACATCAGTTTTTTTTGGTACATGTGCTAGCCATTATTTTTCACAGATAGATCTTGCACCCATGTGCCTTTTCCCAAGTTCTTTTTGTTGCTTGCCAGATGTTCCGAAAAAATGTCAACCAACGCAGACATATCTTATTTGTATCAATATTAGGGATCAAACTCACCAATGCGAGTCAATGGATCTGAAAAAAATACAAGTTGCCATCCATGTGTCCGTATTTTGTATAATGGGTAAGGGAAGGTAAGGCATTTTTCTTCTAGACTCGAAAAATGGATGACCCAAAAATTTTTTTTTGGGTGACATATAAATAAAAAAACTGAAGTGTGAAACCGGCCTTAAGGGTGTTCATAGCATTCAGCATCAAAACTGCTCTCGTATGCCATTTAAAGAACAATCCAGCACTGGAACCAGTAAAGATTTCTTCGCAATGGAATTATTTTTCTGACAAATCCCGCCACTTGTATAAACTTTGCTTAAACGAAATCCTTTTTGTGCAAACAGAAATGTTAAGGCCATAAATCAATCAGAAAAAAAAGATGTGATAAAGTACGGCCAGCAGTTTGTACAGGTCTGGAATGTGTATATACGTTCATTGTATGGAAGCTGAAAAGCCATTGTCATTTCTAATACATGACATGTTTGTTAAGGGCTGTGTATGTAAGGGAGGACTCACAGGGTGCTCCTTTTGGCTGAGTAATTTTTCCCCTCTGAAACTGAGCAGAGCAGACAAGGGGTGAAGGGGGGAGATGGAATCTACATACAGCTTCACAACAAGAACTCATTAAGGGGTTATGTGCCAATCTGCCCGGCAAAAAATCTGGACGGTCGATGAAGCTGAAAAGGTGGCTGGTTCGTGGGCAGTGGACACATTAATGCCAGCTCTGTGGAGCCGGCACACATATTCCTAATTAGATACCTGTTGTCCAGTAGCAGGGCAGGCTTGCCGCTTGCATTTTATACACATCCCATTAGTTGCCTTGTGTCATGTTGAGTTACGGGACATGTGGTGAGCCCCGCTGCTTCTCGTTGAGACGTAGGATGAGCAACATCCCATCTGATTTAATCAGAGCAGATGGGTAAAAACAGGAGGGTAAGCTCATTTTGACCACACTGATTTCCATGAGACCACAGCATTCTGCCAAGCTAATTATGTGAAGAAGAAGGCTTGGCAGGTGACGGCACAAAACAGGTCATTGGAAAGGAGACAGTTCACACAAGGCAAGTAAAAATCCAAAGTAGAAAAATGTAAAAATTCATAGCGCAATGACTTAATATGGAAAGTTTCACGAACGCATCCAAACTACTCGCCATAAAAGCACAATCAACAGTATAAAAGTCATGGCAACACTGTTATCAAAAGCTCAAAAAAGATCTTATAATGACGGAGAACAGAAAGACGTAGATAAAATAGGTAAAATATATTTTTCATTGTACAAATAATGGATACATATCATATTGTTTACAGATTTCAATAATGCCTTTGAGGTGTGTATCGAAAGGAAAGAGAAAAGGTGTATGATGGAGCTTTGTGGGTGAGAATAATAATTTTTTGTTGTATTTTGAGGTGTATGGGAAACTGTTGCAATAACTGGAACAGCATGGAGTAGTGATGACTGAGCGAATATACTCGTTATTCGAGATTTCCCGAGCATGCTCGGGTGACCTCCGAGTATTTTTTAGTGCTCGGAGATTTAGTTTTCATCGCCGCACCTGAATGATTTACATCTGATAGCCAGCATAAGTACATATGGGGGTTGCCTGGTTGCTAGGGAATCCACACATGTAATCAAGCTGGCTAACAGATGTAAATCATTCCACTGAGGTGAGGAAAACTACATCTCCGAGCACTAAAAAATACTCGGAGGACACCCGAGCTCAGGAGTATATTCGCTCATCACTAGCATGGAGGCATTTGGTGTACAGTCATGGACAAAAATTTTGAGAATGAGACAAATATTAATTTTTCCAAAGTCTACTGCTTCATTTTTTCTAATGGCAATTTGCATATACTCCTGAATGTCAGAGTGATCAGCTTAACAGCAATTACTGTACTTGCAAAGTCAATATTTGCCCAGAAAATGAATTTTAACCTCCAAAACACATTTCAACATCATTGCAGTCCTGCCTTAAAAGGAGCAGCTAACATCGTTTTAGTGATTGATCCATTAACACAGGTGTGGGTGTTGATGAGGACAGGGCTGGCGATCAATCAGTCATGATTAAGTAAGAATGACATCACTGGACACTTTAAAAGGAGGCTGGTGCTTGGTATCATTGTTTCTCTTCAGTTAACCATGGTTATCTCTAAAGTAACACGTGCAGCCATCATTGCACTGCACAAAAATGGCGTAACAGGGAAGAGTATCGCAGCTACAAAGATTGCACCTCAGTCAACAATCTATCGCATCATCAAGAACTTCAAGGAGAGAGCTTCCATTATTGTCAAAAAGGCTTCAGGGCGCCCAAGAAAGACCAGCAAGCGCCAGGACCATATCTTAAAACTGTTTCAGCTGCGGGATCGGACTACCAGCAGTGCCGAGCTTGCTCAGGAATGGCAGCAGGCTGGTGTGAGTGCTTCTGCACGCACTGTGAGGCGGAGACTCTTTGAGCAAGGCCTGGTTTCAAGGAGGGCAGCAAAGAAGCCACTTCTCTCCAGAAAAAACATCAGGGACTGACTGATATTCTGCAAAAGGTACAGGGAGTGGACTGCTGAGGACTGGGGCAAAGTCATTTTCTCTGATGAATCCCCTTTTCGATTGTTTGGGACATCTGGAAAACAGCTTATTCGGAGAAGAAGAGGTGAGCGCTGCCACCAGTCTTGTCTCATGCAAACTGTAAAGCATCCTGAAACCATTCTTGTGTGGGGTTGCTTCTCAGCCAAGGGAATCGGCTCACTCACAGTCTTGCCTAAAAACACAGCCATGAATAAAGAATGGTACCAGAATGTCCTCCAAGAGCAACTTCTTCCAACCGCCCAAGAGCAGTTTGGCACCCAAGAATGCCTTTTCCAGCATGATGGAGCACCTTGCTATAAAGCAAAGGTGATAACTAAATGAATCATGGAACAAAACATAGAGATTTTGGGTCCATGGCCTGGAAACTCCCCAGATCTTAATCCCATTGAGAACTTGTGGTCAATCATGAAGAGACGGGTGGACAAACAAAAACCAACAAATTCTGGCAACATACAAGCATTGATTATGCAAGAATGGACTGCTGTTAGTCAGGATTTGGTCCAGAAGTTGATTGAGAGCATGCCAGGGAGAATTGCAGAGGTCTTGAAGAAGAAGGGTCAACACTGCAAATATTGACTTGCTGCATTAACTCATTCTAACTGTCAATATAACCTATTGGTACTCATAATATGATTGCAATAATATTTCTGTATGTGGTATAAACATCAGACAAACACTAATAAAAACCAGAGGGCAGCAGGTCATGTGAAAATATAATTTTGGTGTCATTCTCAAAAATTTTGGCCATGACTGTAGTAGCTGAACAGAAACAAATCCATGGTAGCTGCATTTCAGTTAGAGTGGAGAGTTTAGTGAGGCAAATAAATACTATTAGTAGTTAGTTACAGTAATCAAGACAAGAATGATTCAAAGAGTCAGAAATTTTTCCGTTTTCATGAAAAGAAAGGCACAAATTCTGGAAAATGTTTTGAGGCTCAGATGAGGTGACATGAGCAAATAATTGGATGTAGGATGTAAAGGAAAGAGCTAAAACAAATATAGCCCCATCATAGTGTACTTGCTGCATGGGAGTTAAGTTAGTACCACAAATAAAAATTGATTTATTTTATCTAGGTTAGATAGTTGACAGACACTGGTGTTTTGTAATAATGTGGGACTGATGTCAGGAGAAGATGTGTATATCAGAAGATGAAGTAGAGTTTAGAAATGGATGGAGCAGGAGATTTTTTTTTAAGTTATTGGAGTATGATCACATGTTTGTAAGTGGAAGTAAACATGTTAGAAAAAAAGAAGAGAAATATTTTATTTGGGGTGATATGGAGGTGTTTCTTGAGAGGGGAGATCAATTTTAAAAGGAAGGAAAGAAGGTTTTGCTTAGAGGGTAGGGAAAATAAGTAGTTAGAAACTGAACAGAGCGAAAGGAAGACTAGGTTGAGTATTTATTTGTCTTCATGTCTAGGAGAATTTGTGTGCCGAAAGACCTAGACAAGAGATTAGAGATCAGAAATGAGAGTTAGATGATAACATCGGATTATCAATCAGGATTAGAAGTTCATCCAAGATGAAAATGGGTATGTCACTGGAAAGAAAGTGGGGAAGCCCAGTTGTAAAGTTGTCCAGAAACTGGTGGGGTTGGCCCAAGGACAGTATACAACCACTACTCACAGGGAGTAGGTGTAGAAGAGTCTGACTTTCTGGAACTCAGAAAAATTGAATGTTCATGAAGTTATTGATAGGATGACTTGAAAATCACATCCCTGGATCAACATCCCAAATCAATAATCTGACTGAGCTTCCATTATGGTGTTTGGCAGAAGGACCTGTTCTATTACTCTTGGGCCAATTTACACAAACAAGTAACAAACCAGTACATCTTCAGAAGAGATTCCCAGGAATGTATTTACCACCTAATAGCAAAGAGAATGGCTCAAAGTAGGATTGGGCGCCCTCCTTCAAAGGGCATATCTTGATAGCACATACAGTATGTCCATTCAGCTGGGGCAACATTTAGTCTAATGCATGCAACTATATACTAAATAGAAGGACAGCAATATAAGAAACACAAATACAATTTTGTTAGTTTGTCAGTTTGGACCACGTTGGTGTCATTTATGGAAAATTAGGAAGGGGGAGAATTTCACTGGGAATGACATGAATGCAGATAATTTACCACTAGGCACACCCAAGAGCCTTTCAAAGTTATTGCCTTATATGTCTGTATGCAAGCATTCAGTCCATGGTACAAATGTTAGGAATGTAAACATTTGCAAAAAGCAAAGAATGTCCTGAAAGGGTCACCTTATTGTGGACATACATAAGCTTTTCAAAATTCTCTAATTTTTAAGTTATGGAAGTAAATGGTTGCAAAGTGTATCTCTTTATGGGATATAATATATTTTATGGGAAATATACGGTAATTGCTATTTACAAAAGAAAAATGTATTCGAGTTTTAGTAAATGATGGAAATACAATACATGTTTGGGCAACCATCAGGACTGTGTCTACAGCTAGTGCTGCCTTAGGCACCAAGTCTGAATACTTTCCACACGGTAGGGACGAGGGGAATGTTTAATAGAAAGTGTCTATCTACGGCACCACTGGAAAGGGAGATGAGCAAAATGTATGGATAAAGTGGTGATTATTTTGTTCATATTACAAATAGAACAAGAAAACATACATATATATAGGGATATTAGAGACATGTTATGGTCAGAGATAAAGATACACATTACTGAAAACTCTTTTCCATTCACAGGGAGTTTAAAGATGATCTCTTACCACACTATACTCTGTTACATAGCAGCTAATAAAGAAAACAGTGTTGTCATAGTTACAGTTGTGCTTTACATACCCCGACAGAATTTTTGCTTTCTTTGCCTTTTTCCAGAGAATATGAATGATAACACCAAAACTTTATCTCCACTCATGGTTAATGGTTAGGTGAAGCCATTTATTGTCAAACTACCGTGTTTTCTCTTTTAAATCATAAAGACAACCCAAAACATCCAAATGATCCTGATCAAAAGTTCACATACCCTAGTGATTTTGACCTGATAACATGCACAGAAGTTGATACAAATGGGTTTGAATGGCAGGTAGACCCAAAAATTTTTGTCCACAACTGCCAGGAAAATTGTTCGGGATGCAAAGGAAAACCCAAGTATTCAGACCCTTTGCTCAGTATTGAGTAGAAGTACCCTTTTGAGCTTGTACAGCCATGAGTCTTCCTGGGAATGATGCAGCAAGTTTTTCACACCTGGATTTGAGGATCCTCTGCTATTCATCCTTGCAGATCCTCTCCAGTTATGTCAGGTTTGATGATGAACATTGGTGGACAGCCATTTTCAGGTCTCTCCAGAGATGCCCAATTGGGTTTAGGTCAGGGCTTCGGCTGGGCCAGTCAAGAACAGTCACAGAGTTGTTCTGAAGCCATTCCTTTGTTACTTTAGCTGTGTGCTTAGGGTCATTGTCTTGTTGGAAGGTGAACCTTCAGCCAAGTCTGAGGTCCAGAGCACTCTGGAAGAGGTTTTCATCCAGGACATCTCTGTACTTGGCCTTATTCATGTTTTCTTCAATGACAACTGTCCCTGCAGCTGAAAAACACCCCCATAGCATGATGCTGCCACCACCATGTTTTACTGTTGGGATTGTATTGGGCAGGTGATGAGCAGGGTCTTGTTTTCTCCACACATACCGCTTAGAATTATCACCAAAAATGTCTATCTTCCTCTCATAAGACTAGAGAATCTTATTTCTCATAGTCTTGGAGTCCTTCATGTGTTTTTTAGCAAACTCTATGCAGGCCTTCTTATGTCTTGCACTGAGAAGCTTCCATTGGGCCACTCTCCCGTAAAGGCATGACTGGTGGAGGGCTGCAATGATAGTTGACTTTGTGGAACTTTCTCCCATCTCCCTACTGCATCTCTGGAGCTCAGCCACAGTGATCTTGGGGTTCTTCTTTACCTCTCTCAACAAGGATCTTTGTTGTGAATTCTGTTGTCAAGCTCCCTCCTGTGGTCATGAATGGTACTTCGGCTGGTTCTGTCCATGGGCTTCCTCTGGTGGTTGTGAGTGGGGCTGCGGCTTCTGAGGTTCCTTCCACAGGTGACGAGGTTAATTCCTTAGCTGTCTGCTCTATTTAACTCCATCTAGATCATTGCTCCATGCTACCTGTCAATGTTCCAGTATTGGTCTAGTTCACTCCTGGATCGTTCTTGTGACCTGTCTTCCCAGCAGAAGCTAAGTTCCTGCTTGTTTTTCTTTGGTTTGCTATTTTTCTGTCCAGCTTGCTATTTTGATTGTTGTCTTGCTTGCTGGAAGCTCTGGGACGCAGAGGGAGCGCCTCCGCACCGTGAGTCGGTGCGGAGGGTCTTTTTGCGCCCTCTGCGTGGTCTTTTTGTAGTTTTTTGTGCTGACCGCAAAGCTACCTTTCCTATCCTCTGTCTGTTCAGTAAGTCTGGCTTCACTTTGCTAAATCTATTTCATCTCTGTGTTTGTAATTTTCATCTTTACTCACAGTCATTATATGTGGGGGGCTGCCTTTTCCTTTGGGGAATTTCTCTGAGGCAAGGTAGGCTTTATTTTAATATCTTTAGGGCTAGCTAGTTCCTTAGGCTGTGATGAGGCGCCTAGGGAGCGTCAGGAGCTCTCCACGGCTATTTCTAGTGTGTGTGATAGGATTAGGGATTGCGGTCAGCAGAGTTCCCACGTCTCAGAGCTCGTCCTATATTATTAGTAACTATCAGGTCATTCCGTGTGCTCTTAACCACCAGGTCCATTATTGTCCTGACCACCAGGTCATAACAGTACAGGTGGCCAAAAGTACTAATGCATCTCAATAGAGGGATAAGGGAAGTTCTGAGACCATTTTTTTTTCTTTGAAGTGTGTTTTGTCTCTCTTTTCCCCTTTACCTCTGGGTGGTTCAGGATACAGGTGTATATATGGACATTCAAGGTCTGTCCTCTTGTATGAATAATCTCACTGCAAGGGTACAAAACATTCAAGATTTTGTGGTTCAGAATCCAATGTTAGAGCCTAGGATTCCAATTCCTGATTTGTTTTTTGGGAATAGATCTAAGTTTCTGAATTTCAAAAATAATTGTAAATTGTTTCTTGCTTTGAAACCTCGCTCCTCAGGTGACCCTGTTCAACAAGTGAAAATCATTATTTCTTTGTTACGTGGCGACCCTGAAGACTGGGCATTTTCCCTTGCGCCAGGAGATCCGGCATTGCGTGATGTTGATGCGTTTTTTCTGGCGCTCGGATTGCTTTATGATGAACCTAATTCAGTGGATCAGGCAGAGAAAATCTTGCTGGCTCTGTGTCAGGGTCAGGATGAGGTAGAGATATATTGTCAGAAGTTTAGGAAGTGGTCTGTACTCACTCAGTGGAATGAATGTGCCCTGGCAGCAATTTTCAGAAAGGGTCTTTCTGAAGCCCTTAAGGATGTCATGGTGGGATATCCCATGCCTGCTGGTCTGAATGAGTCTATGTCTTTGGCCATTCAGATCGATCAACGCTTGCGTGAGTGTAAAGCTGTGCACCATTTGGCGGTATTATCTGAGCATAGACCTGAGCCTATGCAATGTGATAGGACTTTTGTTATGGCTGGCAATCAGGCAACACAGCGTGCAGTAATCAGCGCACATACAGAGATCTGGCAATAACCCAAAACAATAGGACGAGCTCTGAGACGTGGAATCTCTGTAGACTGCAGTACCTGATCTATCCTCACACAACTGGAAGCAGCAGTGGATTGCGCCTATCAACTACCTATGCAACTCGGCACTGCCTGAGGAGCTGACTAGCCTGAAGATAGAAATACAAGCCTGACTTACCTCAGAGAAATACCCCAAAGGAATAGGCAGCCCCCACATATAATGACTGTTAGCAAGATGAAAAGACAAACGTAGGAATGAAATAGATTCAGCAAAGTGAGGCCCGATATTCTAGACAGAGCGAGGATAGCAAAGAGAACTATGCAGTCTACAAAAAACCCTAAAACGAAAACCACGCAAAGGGGCAAAAAGACCCACCGTGCCGAACTAACAGCACGGCGGTGCACCCCTTTGCTTCTCAGAGCTTCCAGCAAAAGATAATAACAAGCTGGACAGAAAAAACAGAAAACAAACTAGAAGCACTTATCTAGCAGAGCAGCAGGCCCAAGGAAAGATGCAGTAGCTCAGATCCAACACTGGAACATTGACAAGGAGCAAGGAAGACAGACTCAGGTGGAGCTAAATAGCAAGGCAGCCAACGAGCTCACCAAAACACCTGAGGGAGGAAGCCCAGAGACTGCAATACCACTTGTGACCACAGAAGTGAACTCAGCCACAGAATTCACAACAGACTTTGACCAGAGCTGAACGGCAAGAACACAGACGTCGGAATGGGCTGTGTTTTTACTGTGGTGATTCCACTCATGCTATCTCCGATTGTCCTAAGCGCACTAAGCGTTTCGCTAGGTCTGCCACCATTGGTACGGTACAGTCGAAATTTCTTTTGTCTGTTACTCTGATCTGCTCTTTGTCATCCTATTCTGTTATGGCATTTGTGGATTCAGGCACTGCCCTGAATTTGATGGACTTGGAGTTTGCTAGGCGCTGTGGTTTTTTCTTGGAGCCCTTGCAGTATCCTATTCCATTGAGAGGAATTGATGCTATGCCTTTGGCCAAGAATAAGCCTCAGTACTGGACCCAATTGACCATGTGCATGGCTCCTGCACATCAGGAGGATATTCGCTTTTTGGTGTTGCATAATCTGCATGATGTGGTCGTTTTGGGGTTGCCATGGCTACAGGTCCATAATCCAGTATTGGATTGGAAATCTATGTCTGTATCCAGCTGGGGTTGTCAGGGAGTACATGGTGATGTTCCGTTTTTGTCTATTTCGTCATCCACCCCTTCTGAAGTCCCGGAGTTTTTGTCGGATTACCGGGATGTATTTGATGAGCCCAAATCCAGTGCACTACCTCCTCATAGGGATTGCGATTGTGCTATCAATTTGATTCCTGGTAGTAAGATTCCTAAGGGTCGACTGTTCAATTTATCTGTGCCAAAGCACGCCGCTATGCGGAGTTATGTAAAGGAATCCTTGGAGAAGGGTCATATTCGCCCGTCGTTGTCACCATTGGGAACAGGGTTCTTTTTTGTGGCCAAGAAGGATGGTTCTGTGAGACCTTGTATTGATTACCGCCTTCTTAATAAGATCACAGTCAAATTTCAGTACCCTTTGCCGCTGCTGTCTGATTTGTTTGCTCGGATTAAGGGGGCTAGTTGGTTCACCAAGATAGATCTTCGTGGTGCGTATAATCTTGTGCGTATTAAACAGGGCGATGAATGGAAAACAGCATTTAATACACCCGAGGGCCATTTTGAGTACCTGGTTATGCCATTTGGGCTTTCCAATGCTCCATCGGTATTTCAGTCCTTTATACATGACATCTTCCGAGAGTACATGGATAAATTCCTGATTGTATATTTGGATGATATTTTGGTCTTCTCGGATGATTGGGAGTCTCACGTGAAGCAGGTCAGAATGGTGTTCCAGGTCCTTCGTGCGAATTCTTTGTTTGTGAAGGGGTCAAAGTGTCTTTTTGGAGTTCAGAAGGTTTCATTTTTGGGTTTCATTTTTTCCCCTTCTACTATCGAGATGGACCCTGTTAAAGTCCAGGCCATTTATGATTGGACTCAGCCGACATCTGTGAAGAGTCTGCAAAAGTTCCTGGGCTTTGCTAATTTTTATCGTCGCTTCATCAATAATATTTCTAGTGTTGCTAAACCGTTGACCGATTTGACCAAGAAGGGTGCTGATGTGGTCAATTGGTCTTCTGCGGCTGTGGAAGCTTTTCAGGAGTTGAAGGGTCGTTTTTCTTCTGCCCCTGTGTTGTGCCAGCCAGATGTTTCGCTTCCATTTCAGGTCGAGGTTGATGCTTCTGAGATTGGAGCAGGGGCTGTTTTGTCGCAAAGAAGTTCTGATGGCTCAGTGATGAAACCATGTGCCTTCTTTTCTAGAAAGTTTTCGCCAGCTGAGAGCAATTATGATGTTGGCAATCGAGAGTTGTTGGCCATGAAGTGGGCATTCGAGGAGTGGCGTCATTGGCTTGAAGGAGCCAAGCATCGCGTGGTGGTCTTGACGGATCACAAGAATTTGACTTATCTCGAGTCTGCCAAACGGTTGAATCCTAGACAGGCTCGTTGGTCGCTATTTTTCTCCCGTTTTGATTTTGTGGTTTCGTACCTTCCAGGCTCTAAGAATGTGAAGGCTGATGCCCTGTCAAGGAGTTTTGTGCCTGACTCTCTGGGTGTTCCTGAGCCGGTGGGTATTCTCAAAGAGGGGGTAATTTTGTCTGCCATCTCCCCTGATTTGCGGCGGGTGCTGCAAAAATTTCAGGCTGATAGACCTGACCGTTGCCCAGCGGAGAAACTGTTTGTCCCTGATAAATGGACTAGTAGAGTTATCTCTGAGGTTCATTGTTCGGTGTTGGCTGGTCATCCGGGAATCTTTGGTACCAGAGATTTGGTGGCTAGATCCTTTTGGTGGCCATCTTTGTCGCGGGATGTGCGTTCTTTTGTGCAGTCCTGTGGGACTTGTGCTCGGGCTAAGCCCTGCTGTTCTCGTGCCAGTGAGTTGCTTTTGCCCTTGCCGGTCCCGAAGAGGCCCTGGACGCATATCTCTATGGATTTTATTTCGGATCTCCCTGTCTCTCAAAAGATGTCGGTCATTTGGGTGGTTTGTGATCGCTTCTCTAAGATGGTCCATTTGGTACCCTTGTCTAAATTGCCTTCCTCCTCTGATTTGGTGCCATTGTTTTTCCAGCATGTGGTTAGTTTACATGGCATTCCGGAGAACATCGTTTCGGACAGAGGTTCCCAGTTTGTTTCGAGGTTTTGGCGAGCCTTTTGTGCTAGGATGGGCATTGATTTGTCTTTTTCCTCGGCTTTCCATCCTCAGACAAATGGCCAAACCGAACGAACTAATCAGACTTTGGAAACATATCTGAGATGCTTTGTTTCTGCTGATCAGGATGATTGGGTGTCCTTTTTGCCTTTGGCTGAGTTCGCCCTTAATAATCGGGCCAGCTCGGCTACTTTTGGTTTCGCCGTTTTTCTGCAATTCTGGTTTCCATCCTCGTTTCTCTTCAGGGCAGGTTGAGTCTTCGGACTGTCCTGGTGTAGATACTGTGGTGGATAGGTTGCAGCAGATTTAGACTCATGTGGTGGACAATTTGACATTGTCCCAGGAGAAGGCTCAGCGTTTCGCTAACCGCCGGCGCTGTGTGGGTCCCCGACTTCGCGTTGGGGATTTGGTTTGGTTGTCGTCTCGTTATGTTCCTATGAAGGTTTCCTCTCCTAAGTTTAAGCCTCGTTTCATTGGTCCGTATAAGATTTCTGAGGTTCTCAATCCTGTGTCGTTTCGTTTGACCCTTCCAGCTTCTTTTGCCATCCATAATGTATTCCATAGGTCATTGTTGCGGAGATACGTGGCGCCTGTGGTTCCATCCGTTGATCCTCCTGCCCCGTTGTTGGTTGAGGGGGAGTTGGAGTATGTGGTGGAGCAGATTTTGGATTCTCGTATTTCGAGACGGAAACTCCAGTACCTGGTCAAGTGGAAGGGTTATGGTCAGGAAGATAATTCCTCGGTCTTTGCCTCCGATGTTCATGCTGCCGATCTGGTTCGTGCCTTTCATTTGGCTCGTCCTGGTCGGCCTGGGGGCTCTGGTGAGGGTTCGGTGACCCCTCCTCAAGGGGGGGGTACTGTTGTGAATTCTGATGTCAAGCTCCCTCCTGTGGTCATGAATGGTACTTCGGCTGGTTCTGTCCATGGGCTTCCTCTGGTGGTTGTGAGTGGGGCTGCGGCTTCTGAGGTTCCTTCCACAGGTGACGAGGTTAATTCGTTAGCTGGCTGCTCTATTTAACTCCACCTAGATCATTGCTCCATGCCACCTCTCAATGTTCCAGTATTGGTCTAGTTCACTCCTGGATCGTTCTTGTGACCTGTCTTCCCAGCAGAAGCTAAGTTCCTGCTTGTTTTTCTTTGGTTTGCTATTTTTCTGTCCAGCTTGCTATTTTGATTGTTGTCTTGCTTGCTGGAAGCTCTGGGACGCAGAGGGAGCGCCTCCGCACCGTGAGTCGGTGCGGAGGGTCTTTTTGCACCCTCTGCGTGGTCTTTTTGTAGTTTTTTGTGCTGACCGCAAAGCTACCTTTCCTATCCTCTGTCTGTTCAGGAAGTTGGACCTCACTTTGCTAAATCTATTTCATTTCTGTGTTTGTAATTTTCATCTTTACTCACAGTCATTATACGTGGGGGGCTGCCTTTTCCTTTGGGGAATTTCTCTGAGGCAAGGTAGGCTTTATTTTTCTATCTTTAGGGCTAGCTAGTTCCTTAGGCTGTGATGAGGCGCCTAGGGAGCGTCAGGAGCGCTCCACGGCTATTTCTAGTGTGTGTGATAGGATTAGGGATTGCGGTCAGCAGAGTTCCCACGTCTCAGAGCTCGTCCTATATTATTAGTAACTATCAGGTCATTCCGTGTGCTCTTAACCACCAGGTCCATTATTGTCCTGACCACCAGGTCATAACAGATCTTCTCCCACAATTGCAAGGAGTAGAACCATCTCATGGAGGATCACAAGGAAATGGAGAGCATGTGACTTAAATATGAGTGTCTGAGCAAAGGGTCTTAACACTTAGGACCTGACTTAGGAAACTTGGGCTGAAAGGTGGCAGATGAGGTTTAACAATGATAAATGTAAGGTTATACACATGGGAAGAAGGAATCAATATCACCATTACACACTGAATGGGAAACCACTGGGTAAATCTGACAGGGAGAAGGACTTGGGGATCCTAGTTAATGATAAACTTACCTGGAGCAGCCAGTGCCAGGCAGCAGCTGCCAAAGCAAACAGGATCATGGGGTGCATTAAAAGAGGTCTGGATACACATGATGAGAGCATTATACTGCCTCTGTACAAATCCCTAGTTAGACCGCACATGGAGTACTGTGTCCAGTTTTGGGCACCGGTGCTCAGGAAGGATATAATGGAACTAGAGAGAGTACAAAGGAGGGCAACAAAATTAATAAAGGGGATGGGAGAACTACAATACCTAGATAGATTAGCGAAATTAGGATTATTTAGTCTAGAAAAAAGATGACTGAGGGGCGATCTAATAACCATGTATAAGTATATAAGGGGACAATACAAATATCTTGCTGAGGATCTGTTTATACCAAGGAAGGCGACGGGCACAAGGGGGCATTCTTTGCGTCTGGAGGAGAGAAGGTTTTTCCACCAACATAGAAGAGGATTCTTTACTGTTAGGGCAGTGAGAATCTGGAATTGCTTGCCTGAGGAGGTGGTGATGGCGAACTCAGTCAAGGGGTTCAAGAGAGGCCTGGATGTCTTCCTGGAGCAGAACAATATTGTATCATACAATTATTAGTTTCTGTAGAAGGACGTAGATCTGGGGATTTATTATGATGGAATATAGGCTGAACTGGATGGACAAATGTCTTTTTTCGGCCTTACTAACTATGTTACTATGTTACTATGACCATGTGATATTTCAGTATTTTTTTTTTAATTAAATTTGCAAAAATGTCTACATTTGTTTTTTTCAGTCCAGCTGGAGTGCAGAGTGTACATTAATGTAAGAAAATGAACTTTTTTGAATTTACCAAATGGCTGAAATGAAACAAAGAGTGAAAAATTTTAAGGGGTATAAATACTTTCCGTACCCACTGTACATACAAATTAATGGCATCCCTCTGATACTGATGATTAGGAAGCCAATCATGAATAAAAGTGGGTTCATAACTATCAGTTTTCGGTTTTCTTCGCAAGGTGTTATTTGCCTATCGGTAAGTTTTTGTTTCCATTGGACTAATTGTGCAACGGACATTTTCCCATAACCATATTTTACCTAGAGAGCATAATCTGGTGACAGACACTGTGATATGTTTTAGGAACAGCAAAAACAAAGCATGTCAAGCCAGTGTCGGACTGGGATGCCAAGAGCCCTCCAGTAACTAACACCAGGTCCCACCTTTCTGTTACATGCAAATGTGACGTTACCATCAATCACAAATTTATATAGCAATGAACGGGGTAGATTGTTAAATCAATAAGATGCTGCATTTGTCTGTACATCCACCTCTCGTGTCTCCCCTTTTCCCCATAGTTTGTAAGCTTGCGAGCAGGGCCCTCACTCCTCCTGGTATCTGTTTTGAACTGTATTTCTGTTATGCTGTAATGTCTATTGTCTGTACAAGTCCCCTCTATAATTTGTAAAGCGCTGCGGAATATGTTGGCGCTATATAAATAAAATTATTATTATTATTACATAGTGATTCAAGAATATAGTGCCAAGTACTGCTCATACAAGAGGGTGGTGGTCCACTCCTGCACATTGTCCCAATGGAGGATTCTCCTGTTCTTCTGTGGGCCAGTCCAAGCCTGTGTCTAGCCAGAAAAATTAATTCATTGAGGATAAAGGCCATAGAACTCATTGTTTGTATTTTGCTGACGCCAAGGAGTTCTGACTAAAGATGAATTCTGATTTGGGAAAACATTGGCTATAATAATGGGCATGCACTGGAATTAAATATCTTCAGCATGCTTTGAAATCAACTGCTTTTTATTCTGCAACATGTGGACTCAGCTATATACCACAGGATGCCAGACTATAGGGGGGGAACATCTCCCACCAGAGATAGGGGAAAGGGGCTCATGAAATGTACTGCCAGGCTGAAGAATCTTAAAGGGACACTGTCACCTGAATTTGGAGGGAACAATCTTCAGCCATGGAGGCGGGGTTTTGGGGTTTTTGATTCACCCTTTCCTTACCCGCTAGCTGCATGCTGGCTGCAATATTGGATTGAAGTTCATTCTCTGTCCTCCATAGTACACGCCTGCGCAAGGCAAGATTGCCTTGTGCAGGCGTGTACTACCGAGGACTGAGAATGAACTTCAATCCAATATTGCAGCCAGCATGCAGCCAGCGGGTAAGGAAAGGGTGAATCAAAAAACCCCAAACCCCGCCTCCATGGCTGAAGATTGTTCCCTCCAAATTCAGGTGACAGTGTCCCTTTAAGGGTATGTTTCCACGTTCAGGTAGCGCTGCGTGTTTGACGTTGCATAGAGACGCAGCGTCAAACACGCAGCGTCCAGATGTTACAGCATAGTGGAGGGGATTTCATGAAATCTCATCTCCACAATGCGTGGTAACACGCATATGGCGACCATGCGATTCCGGACATGCGGCGCATCTTTTTAGATCGCAGCATGTCCGTTTACCTTGCGGCGACGCTGTGCCGCCGCAAGGTATAACACAGGGCCCTATGTGTGGGGTGCGATGATTCCGGATGTGTGCAATGAACACATCCGACATCATCGCGTCTCCAGAAGGGGGCGGAGCGATTTTGCCGCTCCGTCAAAACCGCCAGCCATCCTGAACGTGGACACGTACCCTTATGATGCCAAATACTTACTGCTCTCCTAGAGTTCCATGCATGGAGATGCTTCCACATTGATAAGTGTAATATATGTGTATTATATGTAAAATATCTGCTAGGTATTATGTGTAATATATATGTGTCATATTTTGCTGCTTAATTTATACAGTATTCCCCTATCGATTTGCTCGTGCAGAGTTGATCGGAGAGCTAAACATGCGCCGTGATGAGCGGCTCCTGCTGAATGTGCACTGAAGCCATGTGTAGTACCCATGGCGCATGTGCTGTTGCCCGATCAGAACTGCGCAAGCACGGCTCCACGATGCACACCGAGCAAGTGCGGGATTTCAAAGCGGATTCAAGTGATGTCACTGCAACCCCGAGAACATCATTCAAATTGCGTGAGCGGCGACAGCCGTGACTGAACGAAATGAAGCACACCCCTATATGACTAAATGAGCAGGTGCGATCTAACTATATAAAGTGTTTTTTTCACATGATTGCAGCTACTTTTTTAATTAAAAAAACGAAACGTGCTAGTGATCCAAATTGCATCACTAACCACGAACTGGGGACAGTTTAGATGCTAAAAATGACAAAACAGGATCCCTTTAACTATTAATATTTCTGTTTTTGAATGCAGTCGTACTTTGCAGCATTTTTTCACACTTGTCTAAAACGTTTGCACAGTGCTTTATGTTAATGGATCCGTGAGATGGGGGATCGATTCACATGACTCTGTTTCATCGGACATGTTAGTAGTCTAAAAGCTTGGCACTCAATAATGCTTATAGAAAATAAAGTCATTTATTTTGCATCAGGACAAACAGATCAGCTGTAGCTCGTATCTTGCTAAACGTTTTCGGTCCTTAGTGGACCTTCCTCAGAGCAAGTTTATCTGGAGCGTAGGATCTGGACATATAATCAGATGCATGAGTATGCTGACAATATATGTAGAGGCAAATTTCAGAGGCACTAATGGAGACCGTGACTGAGCAGAATAAGCTGCTTGGGCATACGATGTGCCCACACTGTGCACGTTCTGTTGCCTGGAGCGCTGGTGGCATGCTGAGACGCTGAGGGAGTCACGCAATATACTACGTGGGCTGGGCAATGTACTACGTGGGCTGGGGAATGTACTATGTGGGCTGGGGAATATACTTCGCACGCTGGTAAATATACTACGCGGGCTGGGCAATATACTACGTGACTGGGCAATATACTATGTGACTGAGCAATATACTATGTGGCTGGACAATATACTACGTGGCTGGGCAATATACTATGTGGCTGGGCAATATGGTACGTGACTGGGCAATATACTATGTGGCTGGATAATATACTACGTGGCTGGACAATATACTTTGTGGCTGGGCAATATACTATGCAGCTGGGCAATATAGTACGTGACTGGACAATATACTACGTGACTGGGCAATATACTACATGGCTGGGCAATATACTATGTGGCTGAGCAATATACTACGTGACTGGGCAATATGGTACATGACTGGGCAATATAGTACATGACTGGGCAATATACTACGTGGCTGGGCAATATACTACGTGGGCTGAGCAATGTACTACACGGGCTGAGCAATATACTACATGGGCTGTGCAATATACTACGCGGGCTGGGCAATATACTACGTGGGCTGGGGAATGTACTATGTGGGCTGGGCAATATACTTCGCACACTGGTAAATATACTACGCGGGCTGGGCAATATACTACGTGACTGGGCAATATACTATGTGACTGAGCAATATACTATGTGACTGGACAATATACTATGTGGCTGGGCAATATACTATGTGGCTGGGCAATAAACTACGTGACTGGGCAATATACTACGTGGCTGGGCAATATACTATGTGGCTGGGCAATATGGTACGTGACTGGGCAATATATTATGTGGCTGGATAATATACTACGTGGCTGGGCAATATACTTTGTGGCTGGGCAATATACTATGCAGCTGGGCAATATAGTACGTGACTGGGCAATATACTACGTGACTGGGCAATATACTACATGGCTGGGCAATATACTATGTGGCTGAGCAATATACTACGTGACTGGGCAATATAATACATGACTGGGCAATATAGTACATGACTGGGCAATATACTACGTGGCTGGGCAATATAGTACGTGGGCTGTGCAATATACTATGTGGACATGCATATTCTAGAATACCCGATGCGTTAGAATCGGGCCACCATCTAGTAATTAAATAAGGAGTAAAGGCTAGGCAGACAGCTGCGGGCTGGTATCACTAGCCTAGGAAGGGGCCATGAATACTACCCCCCAGGCTAAAAACATCAGCTCTGAACCACCCAAGAAAAGGCGCATCTATAAGATGTGCCAATTCTGTCACTTTGCCTCGCTCTTCCCACTTGCCCTGTAGGGCCCAGAGGTTTGTAATGGAAAGGCGTCTATAAGACGCGCCCCATTACTAACCCCATAGTCATATTATTTAAAAACAAAAACACACACAGCATAAAGTGCTTTTAGTTGAAATAATGACACAGACTCCTTTAATAAATATTAATTCCATACTTACATAGTAACATAGCAACATAGTTATTAAGGTTGAAGGAAGATTTTAAAGGGACACTGTCAACTGAATTTGGAGGGAACAATCTTCAGCCATGGAGGCGGGGTTTTTGGGTGTTTGATTCACCCTTTCCTTACCCGCTGGCTGCATGCTGGCTGCAATATTGGATTGCAGTTCATTCTCTGTCCTTCGCAGTGCATGCCTGCACAGTGCAATCTTGCCTTGCGCAGGCGTGTACTATGGAGGACAGAGAATGAACTTCAATCCAATATTGCAGCCAGCATGCAGCCAGCGGGTAAGGAAAGGGTGAATCAAAAACCCCAAAACCCCGCCTCTATGGCTGAAGATTGTTCCCTCCAAATTCAGGTGACAGTGTCCCTTTAAGTCCATCTAGTCCAAACCATAGCCTAACCTAACATGCCCTAACATGTTGATCCAGAGGAAGGCAAAAAAAAAAACCCATGTGGCAAAGAAGAGTAAGCTCCACATTGGGGAAAAAAATTCCTTCCCAACTCCACATACGGCAATCAGACTAGTTCCCTGGATCAACGCCCTATCAAGGAATCTAATATATATAACCTGTAACATTATACTGTTCAAGAAAGGTATCCAATCCCCTCTTAAATATGAATCACTCTTTACAACATCATACGGCAGAGAGTTCCATAGTCTCACTGCTCTTACAGTAAAGAATCCATGTTTGTTATTATACTTAAACCTTTTTTCCTCCAGACGCAGAGGATGCCCCCTTGTCCCTGTCTTAGGTCTATGATTAGAAAGATCATCAGAAAGGTCTTTGTACTGTCCCCTCATATATTTATACACTAAAATAAGATCACCCCTTATCCTTCCTTTTTGCAAACTAAATAGCCCCAAGTGTAATAACCTATCTTGGTATTGCAGACCCCCCAGCCCTCTAATAGCCTTGGTCGCTCTTCTCTGCACTCACTTCAGTTCAGCTATATCTTTCTTATACACCGGACACCAGAACTGTGCACAGTATTCTAAGTGTGGTCGAACTAGTGACTTGTATAGAGGTAAAATTATGTTCTCCTCATGAGCATCTATGCCTCTTTTAATGCATCCCATTATTTTATTTGCCTTTGTAGCAGCTGCCTGACACTGGTCACTGAATATGAGTTTGTTATCCACCCATACACCCAGGTCTTTTTCATTGACGGTTTTGCCCAGAGTTTTAGAATTAAGCACATAGTTATACATCTTTTTACTTCTACCCAAATCCATGACCTTACATTTATCCCCATTAAACCTCATTTGCTATTGCTATGTTATTGCGGTGAATTTGAACTGCGAGGAACTCACCTCTGCTAAAAAACATGTAGAGATCAAAGATGCGTTTCAGAGTAATACTCCTTACTCATAACCTCCTGAGGGCAGTTCTGGATTACATGTTGTACTTTGGATTGCTTCAGGTTTGCCTAAAAAAATCTCCATACCATGTCCAAGAATGTGGGAGCTGCTAGTAACAGAACCGCCCTGAAAGTAGTTTTATTATTCGCAGGCTACAATTGGGTAGGGTAGTGGAGTAGTGGAGAGTGTTATGGAATAAATGACACATCACTCCTCTCAGTCTCAGCAGTGTGATGTTACCTCTGACAGCAACATCATCAGTTTGAGTTAGTGTTCTACATAGAATGGTCTGCCTGATCACAAATTTATAAGAGGCCTAATTTTTCAACCATTTTTTTTTATTAAAAAAATGAAAAGCCTGTCTGGGCACTGTGGTATTAAACAAACCATTGATTATTACTGGGTTACTATTCATTATATTCATTCTATACTGCCGTCTATTTGACATTTTTAAGACTCTATATTAAAAATCTTGAAAGGGGTTAAACCATATTGTGTTAGCAATAGTACCCCCTTCCTCACGCAGCGCTAACACTGAGAAAAGGGAGAGGAAGCAGACAGAGCCATGCAAACATCAGTTTTGCAGATCACTCAGCTAGGTAAAAGACTAACGTTTCCTCACATGTCAATGTTTCGAGTATGTGTGGTGAAAGTTTTCGCACATACTGGAGACACACATTATAATCTATAGGGCTGCGCACTTGTCTGTGTGTTCACACGGACCGTGTGTTCGTGTGACCCACATGCAGACATGTCAATACGCCCTGCACATGTTTACATGGATGACATAAAGTGCGAAATCACTGTGCCATCTGTGTGAAATGTACTGGAATAGAATGCAAAATAGAAATGACCGATGATTAGGTGTTTTAAATATGCTCAGAAAGAGAAAAATGATAGATATGTTGTAGATAGATAACTAGATTAGAGATATCTAATTAGTGTCCTGCATGTGTAGTTTACTGTACTTGTGTTAAGCTGATAATTAAATAAATAAATAAATTTAAAAAACAACTTGGGGTCTCCCCTATTTTTGATAGCCAGCTAAGGTGATGCAGACAGCTGATATTATCAGGCTTCAAAGGTCCATGGTCATTGGGTCTTTCCCCACCTAAAAACACCAGCCCACAGCCTCCGCAGATTTGGCGCATCACATAAAATAAAGTTCTGTGAAAAAGTGTTTGTAACCTTTATCCATGAAGTTCATTGTAGTTCAGTGTTCTCCAATAAACTGCATAGTCCTCTCATCCCAATCAGAACACATTGCATTTGCTGAAATGGAAGATTTGCAACATAAATCCATAACCTTGTGATAACCATCCCAAATTGATCCATAGCATTGTTGTTACTGAGTGTATATCCAAAATTGTGACCGTATGTTTGAGCAGCCAAAGAAAGTCTTACATTTGCTGTTTGAAATGCATGCTTTATTTATCTATAGATGTATGGGTAGTATGATAAAGAATTAGGAAATGAGGTTATTTTTTCGCTTTGGATACAAAATAAAGTTTAAATTACCAGATCTTATACAGGAAAGATCTATACGGTATCTTGGTACCGTGTCTTATATGAATGGGAAATATTGCATATCCTCTAGAATATAAAAAGCAAAAAAGGAACCAAAAATAGCACAAATTTCATCAATTATTAATATCACAGTGACCTTATAGAATGGCAGAAAATGGAAAAAGAGAAAAATCTGATAATACTGCCTATTTATTTCCAACACCTGAGCAATATGACTCTGGTTCATATATTTAAGGATGTTACTGGCTCGTCAGCAGCCTACAGTCCAATTTTACTTCATCTCCATGCTGCCGATATTCTATTAATCTAGAGTAGTTTTCTGGGTGACATTTTGAGTACCTCTCTTTTTATTGCACTCCCTGCTGGAGCTCCCTGGCAGAAGGACTTTGACATTTAGCATTCAGAAGGGAAATTGCTTACAATTGACCTTTTTACCCTATGTTACAAGTAAAATCTTATGATTTAATTAGTGTTCTGAACTTCTGAAGTATATATTGGCCATTTTCAGGAATGCACGCTTTTTACAACAGTCAGTCCGATTTTTCTTTGCTTTATGTTAGATACCTGAGCCGACCATATGCAAGATCATATTGTGCCACAAGCGGTTTCCATGACCTTAAGTCATATAACACTGGTGTTTGCTTCTCCGTGAAATTAGCATTCAACTTCGCTACAGGGGTAAAATAAAAATATAATTGTAAAGATATTTAATAGGGACAATTTATTCATTGATTTAACCTAGCTATTAATGCTGAAAGGTATCAAATAACTTTCGTTGGTAAAATACATATTGTCCTACTTACTGTATATCATCGTCAAATCCTAAAGATGCAGCTAAAACTTCAGGGGCCTAATAGAAAATCTGTAAAAAGACCCCACATCCAGGACCGCCATCAGGGCATTACTGGTGTATAGGGTCCGGTGAGCAGAAGCAAAGAGGGGAGCCCCTGATTGGGTGAGATACATTGCAGGCTGAGGTATCACACTGAACCACTGTATAAATGGCCTTACAGACTGCTTGGCATGCTGGGGCCCTGGATAGTTACTTTACTTTGCTTTATTAAGCATCTGGGCCCAAGTCACTTACATTATATGGCCATAGCAGAGCGGGAAGAAATCATTGACGTCAGACGCTGCCACCTGCCCTCTGTTCCTAAGCTGCCAGCATGCCCCTGGCCTTTGCAGCACATAGTATGCAGGACTTGAGGACCCAAAAGTGAAGCAGTGTGCACGTCCACCCACTTGCCCATCCGACCTCCTATTCACCCACCTATTACTCGTCTTGTGCCCCCTCCCTGCTCGTGCAATGTGAAGTTGGAGCCCATCTCTGTCTGCTGCCTGCAAACTACTAACTACTACTAAGTTCAACCCTACTGACTGCTGCCTGCAACAAGGTACAGCTGCCTGGCTTAAAGGGGATATTCTAGTAACCTAATACTTATTCCCTATACACAACATTTGGGATCATTATTAGGTCCAGTTCACATGCTGGATCTTCAATCAGACGTTTAGTATTGGCAACCAGGCGAACAATTTGCTTCTTCCTTCATGCCTCTTCCTTCATGCCTCACAATCATCTCTATGGGAGACAGCTATGAGGATTGTGGAACGGCAGGTTTTAGCCACAGCAGTGCTGAGAAAGGCCCTGCCCTCACCAAAATCTGCCATGTGAGCTGGTCCTTACAATCGAGCATCTGCACGCATGCCCATCAGCTTTTCCGCTCATGTCAGAGATAGATGAGATTTATTGGGGCCCCATACTTGTAATCATTGGGGGTCCCAGTAGTAGACCTTACACTGATACCAAGAACAGGGGCCCCAAAATGCTATCATGTGTGCAGCAGCTTGATTCATTTGACTGATAGTTCTGGAACTAACTGGAACTCCCATTGTAATGAATGAAGCGGGAGCACGCATGTCTGACCAGCCGCTCAATTCATTTCTGGGTGCGGTCGAGTATTCTTTTTGGTAATTTCTTCATTGTCATATTTCAATAGCTATAACTTTTTTTCCATTGATGTAGCTGTATGGGCCTTGTTTATGGCAGGACAAGTTGTAGTTTTTTTATGTCACCATTTTGGGTTACACAAATTACAGATTAATATATTAACCCTTTCTGAGGGTGTTAGGAAAAAAAGCAATACTGCCACTGATTTTTCACATTGTAAATTTTGCAACGTTACTTTATTCTCTGGGTCAGTAAGATTATAGTGATTGCAAATATTTTTCTATTTACATTATACTACTTGTGCCCCCTTTCAAAAATAAGTAGTTGTGTTTTTTCATGGTATTCCTCTAAGGCCAGTCTCACACGTACAGATAATTCTAGTACCGGAAAAATCGGTATCGGAATTATCCGTGTCCGTGTGTCCGTGTGCTCACGTGGCACATCAGTGTGGCACACGTGCAGCATCCGTGTGCCACCCGTGTGCCGACTGGGTACCACACGCACCGTGCAGGAGACAGCGCTAGAGTTAAGCGCTGTCCCCTGCATCTGGTACTGAAGCCGCCATTCATTTCTTCTCTCCAGCAGCGTTCGCTGGAAAGAAGGAATGAATAATCTTTTTTTTTTTATTTATTTTTGTTTTTAAAATAAAGTTGCCGGTAATCTGCCCCCTCCCACCCCCTGTGCGCCCGCCCGCTGGCATTAAAATACTTACCCAGCTCCCTCGGCGCTTGCATCCTCTCAGCGTCGCAGCTCTTCCTGTATGAGCGGTCACGTGATGCCGCTTATTACAGTAATGAATATGCGGCTCCACCCCTATGGGAGGTGGAGCCGCATATTCATCACTGTAATGTGCGGCACCACGTGACCAACTACTAAACAAGAGCTTTAAGATTGAAGCAATGGAGAGGCAACCTGGAGAACACCTTGGAGTGGAACACACCGTCTCTACACCCCAGACCCAACTTGTAGGCCGAATGCAGTGTTGTTTTCAACAACTACTTAAGAAGAGCCAGAAGATCGAATCAATGGAGAGGCAACCTGGGGAACACCTTGGAGTGTAACACACCGTCTCTACACCCCATACCCAACTAGTAGGCCTAATGCAGTGTTGTTTTCAACAACTACTAAACGAGAGCCAGAAGATCGAAGCAATGGAGAGGCAACCTGGGGAACACCTTGGAGTGGAACACACCGTCTCTACACCCCAGACCCAACTTGTAGGCCGAATGCAGTATTGTTTTCAACAACTACTAAACAAGAGCCAGAAGATTGAAGCAATGGAGAGGCAACCTGGGGAACACCTTGGAGTGGAACACACCGTCTCTACAACCCAGACCCAACTTGTAGGCCTAATGCAGTGCTGTTTTCAACAACTACTAAACGAGAGCTAGAAGCTCGAAGCTATGGAGAGGCCACCTGGGGAACACCTTGGAGCGGCAGACACCGTTAGTAGGCCCTACCGAAGTAGTAGTAGTAGCCCCAATGCAGTTTTCAAATTCCTATAGGCTGAAAACCAGACTATTGACGCTCTGCTTTTTTAAAAGGAGGACAGCTGTATTGAGTGGCGCAGACAGACACAGGTAGTAGACCTTAAACACAAAATTTGGCTCAATGCAGTTTAAAAAAGGTTACAGGGGTACACAGGCAGCATTGGTCTGTTCAGTGGAGGACAATTTCAATTATGGACCACAGACAGAGTTTGTATGCCTACTATTAAAAAAAGGATGCTCTATGCAATTTAAAATTGGTTCCAGGGGTACACGGGCAGCATTGGCCAGGTCAGTGGAGGACTAGTGGAAGGAGGGACCGCAGACAGGCGTAGTAGGCCTAACATAACAAAATTTGGCTGTAGGCACTTTAAAATTGGTTCCAGGGGTACACGGGCAGCAGTGGTCAGGTCAGTGGAGGACTAGTGGAAGGAGGGACCGCAGACAGGCGTAGTAGGCCTAACATAACAAAATTTGGCTGTAGGCACTTTAAAATTGGTTCCAGGGGTACACGGGCAGCAGTAGATAGGTCACTGGAGGACTAGTGGAAGGAGGGACCGCAGACAGGCGTAGTAGGCCTAACATAACAAAATTTGGCTGTAGGCACTTTAAAATTGGTTCCAGGGGTACACGGGCAGCAGTAGATAGGTCACTGGAGGACTAGTGGAAGGAGGGACCGCAGACAGGCGTAGTAGGCCTAACATTACAAAATTTGGCTGTAGGCACTTTAAAATTGGATCCAGGGGTACACGGGCAGCAGTGGTCAGGTCACTGAAGGACTAGTGGCAGGAGGGACCGCAGACAGGCGTAGTAGGCCTAACATAACAAAATTTGGCTGTAGGCACTTGCAACTCTCTTGCAGGGGTACACAGGCAGCATTGGTGTTGTCAGCGGAGGCCGATTGTAATGAGTGTCTGCCAGTTAGTACTCCAAAAAAATAAATAGATGTTAATGTCTCGCATTACAACAAAACCAAAACACAAAAGGGTGGAATACTTAGGTACAGGGGTGGGCTCCTCTACTGAGTTTTAGACCTAGTAATTTGGTGCTAATTATATACTGGTGTAAATATAGGACACTGCCCCTGACTATGTTAAGTACCATCATACATGTCAACACAATAGTATTGTCAGTGCCAGGCACTGAATGATGTCAGCGCATAGACTAAACATTGGTAGAACTGTGAGAGATAATTGTGCAAGTGGTAGAGCAATGTTTGAGCTGGGGCGGGGAACTCTCTTGTGGCCGGCGGTACAGGCCTAGGGCCCCTCATGTTACAAAAGTGTGTCTGACGTTGGGTGCGCACCACCACCGCCAGAGACACTTTATTGTACTATGAGGGACCCAGTGGCAGTGCCGTCGACCAAAAGCGGGCACACCCACCTCTTCAGACAAACGGCACTCTCACGGGTGCTTGCGCCAAGTGGCGATACCACGGCCCCGTGGGGGGAGTTTGGCCATTTAGGGAGGTGTAAACATGTCGTATGCTGGATAATCAGCTGCTGCAAATTACGAGATTGGAAAAGTCAGTCAGAGTAGTCCACAAGCAAGACCTTTTCATAGGAAAGCTAGGTGTCAGCCGGGCAAGGTGGGGCAAAAGAATTCGAAATCCAGTTGTGGTTCATTTTAATGAACATTTTGGGTAGCCAGACAAGTCCTTTTTTCGGTTAATATTGAACCTGCAGCACTGAATACTCTTTCTGATAGGACACTAGCTGCCGGGCAAGCAAGCTCTTGCAATGCATATTCTGCCAATTCTGGCCAGGTGTCTAATTTGGATGTCCAGTAATCAAATGGGAATGACGGTTGAGGGAAAACATCGATAAGGGATGAAAAATAGTTAGTAACCATACTGGACAAATGTTGTCTCCTGTCACTTTGAATTGAAGCTGCAGTACCTGTCCTGTCTGCGGTCATAGCAAAATCACTCCACAACCTGGTCAGAAAACCTCTCTGTCCAATGCCACTTCTGATTTGTGCACCTCTAACACCTCTGGTCTGCTGCCCCCTGCAGCTCGTGTGAGAACGATCACGGGCGCTGTGTGCTGGGAATGCCTGAAGCAAATGGTCAACAAGAGTTGATTGTTTGGTTGCTAATATTAGTTCCAAGTTTCTCATGTGGCATAATATTTTGCAATTTGCCTTTATAGCGAGGATCAAGGAGGCAGGCCAACCAGTAATCGTCATCGTTCATCATTTTAGTAATGCGTGTGCCCCTTTTGAGGATACGTAAGGCATAATCCGCCATGTGGGCCAAAGTTCCAGTTGTCAAATCTGCGGTTGTGCTGGGTTGAGGGGCAGTTTCAGGCAAATCTACGTCACTTGTGTTCCTCAAAAAACCAGAACCAGGCCTTGCCACGCCACCAATTTCCAGTGGCCCCGGAAAAGCTTCCTCATTAAAAAAATACTCATCCCCATCATCCTCCTCGTCCTCCTCCTCCTGTTTGCCCGCTACCTCGTCCTGTACACTGCCCTGACCAGACAATGGCTGACTGTCATCAAGGCTTTCCGCTTCCTCTGCTGCAGACACCTGCTTCTTTATGTGCGTCAAACTTTGCATCAGCAGACGCATTAGGGGGATGCTCATGCTTATTATGGCGTTGTCTGCACTAACCAGCCATGTGCATTCCTCAAAACACTGAAGAACTTGACACATGTCTTGTATCTTTGACCACTGCACACCTGACAACTCCATGTCTGCCATCCTACTGCCTGCCCGTGTATGTGTATCCTCCCACAAATACATAACAGCACGCTTCTGTTCGCACAGTCTCTGAAGCATGTGCAGTGTTGAGTTCCACCTTGTTGCAACGTCTATGATTAGGCGATGCTGGGGAAGGTTCAAAGACTGCTGATAGGTCTGCATACGGCTGGAGTGTACGGGCGAACGGCGGATATGCGAGCAAAGTCCACGCACTTTGAGGAGCAGGTCGGATAACCCCGGATAACTTTTCAGTAAGCACTGCACCACCAGGTTTAAGGTGTGAGCCAGGCAAGGAATGTGTTTCAGTTGGGAAAGGGAGATGGCAGCCATGAAATTCCTTCCGTTATCACTCACTACCTTGCCTGCCTCAAGATCTACAGTGCCCAGCCACGACTGCGTTTCTTTCTGCAAGAACTGGGACAGAACTTCCGCGGTGTGTTTGTTGTCGCCCAAACACTTCATAGCCAATACAGCCTGCTGACGCTTGCCAGTAGCTGCCCCATAATGGGACAACTGGTGTGCAACAGTGGCAGCTGCGGATGGAGTGGTTGGGCGACTGCGGTCTGTGGACGAGCTCTCGCTTCTGCAGGAGGACGAGGAGGAGGGGGTGCAAACGGCTACAGCCAACTGTTTCCTAGACCATGGGCTAAGCAGAACTGTCCCAAAATTGCTGTCCCCTGTGGACCCTGCATCCACCACATTCACCCAGTGTGCCGTGATGGACACGTACCGTCCCTGCCAATGCCTACTGGTCCATGCATCTGTTGTCAGGTGCACCTTTGTATTCACAGATTGCCTGAGTGCATGGACGATGCGCTCTTTAACATGCTGGTGGAGGGCTGGGATGGCTTTTCTCGAAAAGAAGTGTCGACTGGGTAGCTCGTAGCGTGGTACAGCGTAGTCCATCAGGGCTTTGAAAGCTTCGCTTTCAACTAACCGGTAGGGCATCATCTCTAACGAGATCAGTCTAGCTATGTGGGCGTTCAAACCCTGTGTACGCGGATGCGAGGCTAAGTACTTCCTTTTTCTAACCATAGTCTCATGTAGGGTGAGCTGGACTGGAGAGCTGGAGATCGTGGAACTAGCGGGGGTGCCGGTGGACATGGCAGACTGAGAGACGGTTGGAGACGGTATTGTTGCCGCCGGTGCCCTAGATGCAGTGTTTCCTACTACGAAACTGGTGATTCCCTGACCCTGACTGCTTTGGCCTGGCAAAGAAACCTGCACAGATACTGCAGGTGGTGCGGAAAATGGTGGCCTTACACTGACAGAAGGGATGTAGCGTTGCTGACTAGCTTCATTGGCCAAGGGTGCTACAACCTTAAGGGACGTTTGGTAGTTAGTCCAGGCTTGCAAATGCATGGTGGTTAAATGTCTATGCATGCAACTTGTATTTAGACTTTTCAGATTCTGACCTCTGCTTAAGGTAGTTGAACATTTTTGACAGATGACTTTGCGCTGATCAATTGGATGTTGTTTAAAAAACTGCCAGACTGCACTCTTTCTAGCATCGGATCCCTTTTCAGGCATTGCAGGCTGAGCTTTAACCGGATGGCCATGCTGTCCTCCAACAGGTTTTGGCTTTGCCACGCATTTTGGGCCAGATACGGGCCCGGCAGATGGAACCTGTTGCGATGTTGATGCCTGCTGCGGCCCCTCCTCCTCCGCTTCAGAACTACTGCCGCCTGCACCCTGTTCCCCCAATGGCGGCCAATCGGGGTCAACAACTGGGTCATCTATAACCTCCTCTTCTATCTCGTGTGCAACTTCGTCTGTGTCACCGTGTAAGTCGGCCTGTTAACTGTTTCACTTTCTAAGCCAGGGACGGTATGTGTAAAGAGCTCCATGGAGTAACCCGTTGTGTCGCCTGCTGCATCCTTCTCTGTTGTTGTTTTTGCTGAAGAGGACAAGGAAGCAACTTGTCCCTGTCCCTGACTGTGAACATCCACTAAGGACGCGCTGCTTTTACATTTACCAGTTTCAGAAGAGGAGGCAAAAGAGCTAGAGGCTGAGTCAGCAAGGTAAGCCAAAACTTGCTCTTGCTGCTCCGGCTTTAAAAGCGGTTTTCCTACTCCCAGAAAAAGGAGCATTCGAGGCCTTGTGTAGCCAGACGACAAACCTGGCTCCACAGCTCGAGACTTAGGTGCTATATTGTTTTTCCCACGGCCACCTGATGCTCCACTACCACTACCATCATTACCAGCTGACTTCCTCATTGTTTTAAAAACGTCACCAAAGTAACGGTATTTGTTACTGTCAAACAACTTACAAGGTGAACTCTAACTTCTGTATGATTTAGATATCCCTTTATAGGTGGGTGAGACCGCAAGGAAAATCAGGCACGATGTTACACACTCTGTTTTCTTTGGCACCAAATGAGAGAGATGCCACACACGCAGGACTGTCACTCAAGCACAAATGTCAATATTAATCTCCCACTGTTTCTTTTTTTTTCAGGGAGAATTTAATAACCAAAAACAGGCACTAGGCTTTCTGTGGCCCACTAATTCTGAGAGATGGCACACACGACTGGCACAGAAGCACAAAGGCCAATATTAATCTCCCACTGTTTTTTTTGTCAGGGAGAATTTATAAACCCAATAAAAAATAAACACTAGACTTTCTATGGCCCACTATTTGAGAGAGATGGCACACTCAGGACTGGCACACAAACAGAAAGGCCAATATTAATCTCCCACTGTTTTTTTTAATTTTTCAGGGAGAATTTAGAAACCAAATTTAAAAAAAAAAAAAGGCTTTCTATGGCCCACTATTTGAGAGAGATGGCACACTCAGGACTGGCACACAAGCAGAAAGGCCAATATTAATCTCCCACTGTTTTTTTTATTTTTTCAGGGAGAATTTAGAAACCAAATTTAAAAAAAAAAAACACTAGGCTTTCTATGGCCCACTGTTGTGAATTCTGTTTTCGAGCTCCCTCCTGTGGTCGTGAATGGTACTTCGGTGAGTTCTGTCCGTGGGCTCCCTCTGGTGGCTGTGAGTGGAGCTGCTGCTTCTGAGGTTCCTTACACAGGTGACGGGGTTTATCCTTTGGTTTGCTGCTCTATTTAACTCTACTTAGATCGTTACTCCATGCCAGCTGTCTATTTTTCTGCATTGGTTCAGTTCGCTCTTGGATCTTTCTGGTGACCTGTCTACTCCAGCAAAAGCTAAGTTCCTGATAGTATCTAATTTGTTCATTGTTTTCTTGTCCAGCTGGATATCATGATTTTGTCTTGCTAGCTGGAAGCTCTGGGATGCAGAGTGGCATCTCCGCACCGTTAGTCGGTGCGGAGGTCTTTTTGCACACTCTGCGTGGTCTTTTGTAGTTTTTTGTGCTGATCGCAAAGCTACCTTTCCTATCCTCTGTCTATTTAGTAAGTCTGGCCTCCCTTTGCTGAAACCTGTTTCATTTCTGCGTTTGTGACTTTCATCTTTACTCACAGTCAATATATGTGGGGGGCTGCCTTTTCCTTTGGGGAATTTCTCTGAGGCAAGGTAGGCTTTATTTTCTATCTCTAGGGCTAGCTAGCTCTTAGGTTGTGACGAGGCGCCTAGGGAGCGTCAGGAGCACTCCACGGCTATTTCTAGTGTGTGTGATAGGATTAGGGATTGCGGTCAGCAGAGCTCCCACATCCCAGAGCTTGTCCTGCGTGAGTTTTAACTATCAGGTCATTCCGGGTGCTCCTAACCACCAGGTCATAACAGCCCACTATTTGAGAGAGATGGCACACTCAGGACTGGCACACAAGCAGAAAGGCCAATATTAATCTCCCACTGTTTTTTTATTTTTTCAGGGAGAATTTAGAAACCAAATTTGAAAAAAAAAAGGCTTTCTATGGTTTACAATTTGAGAGAGATGGCACACTCAGGACTGGCACACAAGCAGAAAGGCCAATATTAATCTCCCACTTTTTTTTCAGGGAGAATTTAGAAACCAAATTTTAAAATAAAAAACACTAGTCTTTCTATGGCCCACTATTTGAGAGAGATGGCACACTCAGGACTGGCACACAAGCAGAAAGGCCAATATTAATCTACCACTGTTTTTTTTTATTTTTTCAGGGAGAATTTAGAAACCAAATTAAAAAAAAAAAAAGGCTTTCTATGGCCCACTATTTGAGAGAGATGGCACACTCAGGACTGGCACACAAGCAGAAAGGCCAATATTAATCTACCACTGTTTTTTTTTATTTTTTCAGGGAGAATTTAGAAGCCAAATTTAAAAAAAAACACTAGGCTTCCTATGGCCCGCTATTTGAGAGAGATGGCACACTCAGGACTGGCACACAAGCAGAAAGGCCAATATTAATCTCCCACTGTTTTTTTTATTTTTTCAGGGAGAATTTAGAAACCAAATTAAAAAAAAAAACACTAGGCTTTCTATGGCCCACTATTTGAGAGAGATGGCACACTCAGGACTGGCACACAAGCACAAAGGCCAATATTAATCTCCCACTGTTTTTTTTGGTCAGGGAGAATTTATAAACCCAATAAAAAAAAATAGGCTTTCTATGGCCCACTATTTGAGAGAGATGGCACACACAGGGATGGCACTCTAGCAGAAATGCCGATCTTAATCTCCCACAACTTATTTTTTTAGGGAGAATTAAAAAAAAAAAAAAAAAAAAGGGACTGTCCTACAATTACTATCTCCCTGCAGTAATCTCAGCCAGGTATGGCAGGCAGCAATAAGAAGGAGTGGACTGCTGCACAAATTAAATCAAAAGTGTGGACAAACAAACAAGATAGCTGTGGAGAAAGGAAGGAACAACAGGATTTGTGCTTTGAAAAAAGCAGTTGGTTTGCACAGCGGTGTACACACAGCAATGCAGCTATCAGGGAGCCTTCTAGAGCAGCCCAATGAGCTACAGCGCTGAGGAAAAAAAAATGTAGCCTCCACTGTCCCTGCAAACAAAAGGTGGTGTTGGACAGTGGAAATCGCTACAGCACAAGCGGTTTGGTGGTTAATGTACCCTGCCTAACGCTATCCCTGCTTCTGACGAAGCGGCAGCAACCTCTCCCTATGCTCAGATCAGCAGCAGTAAGATGGCGGTCACGCCTCTTTATAGCTCCTGTGACGCCGCAGACAGCAAGCCAATCACTGCAATGCCCTTCTCTAAGATGGTGGGGACCAGGACCTATGTCATCACGCTGCCCACACTCTGCGTCCACCTTCATTGGCTAAGAAATGGCGCTTTTAGCGTCATTGAAACTCGACTTTGGCGCGAAAGTCGCGTACCGCATGGCCGACCCCACACAAGGGTCGGGTCGGGTTTCGTGAAACCCGACTGTGCCAAAAGTCGGCGACTTTTGAAAATGAACGATCCGTTTCGCTCAACCCTATGTGTCACCTCATGTAGGTAAAATAGTACACCATAGCTAAGAGGGAGTCACATCCAACTAACTGACTAATGCCTCAGTTACACAACAGTGAGTTCACGTCAGAGTTTTGTCAGTGATTTGGACCAGAGTTTCATCAGTTTTTCATTGATGAGGAAAAAACAAGTTTCTCCACCTTCTCATTCAGACGTCAGTTTTTCACGTTTGAGTGATATCAGTTTTTTTCACAGATAGCACTTATACCTATGACATTCTATGGGGCTTTTCAAATGTCATTTTTTTAGCTAACTGAATGGTTTCTATAAAATCGCAGAGCCATGTCTGATATTGATCTGAGTGTCAGATCAAGTTTGGCAATAACAATCTATGGGTCCGTGAAAAAAAATTGGCAGGACTCGGTTGCCATTTGTGCACTATCAGTTTTTCACTGTCTAATGGATAGGAGAAGGTGGAGAAATTTATTTTTTCTCTCAACAGTGAAAAATCTGACGATACTATCTGTTTTTCTTGTACTTAAAAAAAAAAACTGATGTCTGAACCAGACCTAACAAGATACTTTCCGATATCTTCTCAAACAATGTCTAGATCTCACTAAATCTACTTCTGTCCTCCAAGGCCTCTCCTGGGAGTCACCGATATTCCAGAGTTCAATGCCTCAGCACATCCGATGGTCTCCCACAATTTAAACATTCAAATGTAACCTGAAATCACATGTCTTTAGAAAAGCTTAATGTCTGCAATAACCCCACTGCCACTGGAGCTGCTCCAACCCCTCAACCTACTGTCTACTTCCCCAATACCTAGTAGATTGTAAGCTTGTGAGGCCAGGGTCCTCTCCTCTCTGTACGAGTCTGTCACTTTTAATATTTTAAGGCCACATTCACAAGTTCAGTATTTGGTCAGTATTTTACATCAGTATTTGTGAACCAAAACCAGGAGTGGGTGAAAAATACAGAAGTGATGATGTGTTTCTATTATACTTTTCCTCCGATTGTTCCACTTCAGATTTTGACTTACAGATACTGATGTAAAACACTGACCAAAATACTGAACGTGGCTTCTTTGTAATATACAGTGCTCAGCATAAATGACTACACCCCCTTTGAAAAGTAAGATTTAAATCAATGTGCCACTGACTACAATGACAATTTCCAAAATTTTGACAAGACTGAGTTTCATAGAACATTTGTTTTAACCCCTGTGAGGGGTTAAACATGCGTAGCTGCCTCTTCAGGTGGATACAGGAACACTTTGGTAGAGAAACACCTGCTAGTTTATTAAAGTTAGCATACACCAAGGCAAGGTTCAGAAAAACAAAAGCAGAGTCTTCCTGGCTTAACCAAAAACAAAACAAAACAAAGTTCAACAGAGTCCTTTCTCTGCAGGTTTCAACCTGAACACACCACACACTGTCCATGGCTCCTCCTTGGAGCTATGTGGGAGTACCTCCTCTCCGAAGACACCCACACACTAAGGCCGGACTTACACTTGTGAGTGCAATGCGAGAAACTCGCGCTAGTCTCTCGCATCAATACCTGACACTGCTGCCGGCATTAGGGACCGAAGCGTGCAGCTGCATGTATTTCTATGCAGCTGAACGCTCCGGTCCCAAATGCCGGCGGCAGTGCCGGGTATTGATGCGCAAGTTTCTTGCATTGCATTCGCAAGTGTGACCTCGGCCTAACTTTCATGTCCAGGTATTTAACACCCCATGTGAGGATCACATGATCGTGACATCACATAGGTCCTGTCAGGACTCTGCAGGTGGAGATACGGTGGACCTTCTCCCTCCCAATCTATGAAGGTCCACTAAAACTGAAATCAGCCCATAGCATAACTTAAGCCTCTCAGCACATAACATGCTGGAGGAAAACTATTCTAGTTTTACATCACTGAAGCTAGTATGCTCAGTGACACATATCTCCCTTCATACACTTGTGCCAGTGACCCTGTCACACCCTTGGCGTGACCGTAAGGCTAATAATATAACTTATTAAATCTTACTTTTCCAAAGAGGGTATACTCATTTATGCAGAACCACAGGTGGAGCAGTGTTTAGCCAGCGTCTGTTAACATGTTTTTGCTGCTGTGAGAGACGTACAGCAGAATTTAACAGCATGTATGGAGGCGCGTCGATGTATACGCCCATCATGGGGCACCGATGAGTTCCTATAACGACCATGAATCTGTTGAAGATCTGGTCAGGCCTCAAAGGGGATTGTGATTCTTGCTATGTGCAGCAATACTATGGCATTGCTATATATAGTACAAGCAAGCAGACAATTGCAGGTTCAAGTCCCCTAAGGGGACTAATACAAATACAGTGAAAACAGTAATTTTAAGATGAATGAATATATATATATATATATATATTATATATATAACTTAAAAAGTTTAATCACCCCCTTTTTTCTCATTTAAACAAAGATTACAAAAAAAATACTCCAGAAAAGTCCAATCTAGCAAAATAAAAAAAAATAACTAACCAAACCGTAAAACAGAGTAAATTGTTAAAAATATTAAAAATGACAAAATTGTGTGTTTTGGATTCTTGGATTTACACAGCCAACCAAGCAGAGGGCTTTTCGGTCTCTTTCGTCCCACTACATTTAGCCCAACTTGGGTCTCTCCCTAAGGTGGCTAGCACATATATATATATATATATATATATATATATATATTGTAGCGTGGCTAAAGGATGTCTTATCGATGGGAGATATGTGTCTTATAGATGGCTTGTTGCTGTGATGTAACCATGGCTACCTATATGTGTTTCAGGACCTGTGGTGATGTCACAACCACATGTCTGGTCATGTGATGGGTTCTGGGTGTGGTTAGACATATAAAAGAAAGCCTAATGCTTAACACAGGTAGATATGTGTGGAGGTGAAACCCTCCTGAGTGTGTTACGGCTTCAGGACTGAGCCGGATGAACTGGACACTTGTTTTTTCTTTGTCTGAACCAAAGGCTATTTGCTTTCTGTTGTTTTGTCATATGGTTTATGGAGTAATAAACCCAGTGAACTTTAAAGGAACCTGCCTCCTGAGTGTCAGCCGTCGCAGCTGAGTGAGTGGAACCCCTACAATTGGTGGTAGACATGCGAGCAGCGTTCCCAGCGGAGAAGTGAGTTTATTTTTGAATGTCCTGGGTCAAGGCTGTTTCAAGCCAGCAAGCATTGCCGGAGAAAATGGAGGACTTCTCCGACAATCTGCAAGGACTTTGAAGAGTTGGGGAAGAAAGTAAAGGAACTGGATGCACAGGTAGTTTTTTCTTCTATCCTTCCAGTAGACGGGCATGGCACCAGGAGATGGAACAGGATCCTTGATGCAAACAACTGGCTAAGACGATGGTGCAGACAACAAGGATTTGGATTCCTGGACCACGGTGTGAATTACTGGTATGATGGACTCCTCGCCAGAGACGGACTACACCTCAACAAACCTGGGAAACACACATTCGCCAGAAGACTCGCTACACTCATCAGGCGGGCGTTAAACTAGAAGAAGAGGGGATGGGAAGAAAAACATTAGACTCGAACAAAGACGACCCAGGAAAACATACTCAGAAGGGAGGTAAGAACATTTCTAAAACAATCCACAATGAGGAGATTGGAACAAAACAAAATCCTCTAAACTGCATGCTCGCAAACGCCAGAAGCCTGACAAACAAGATGGAAGAACTAGAAGCAGAAATATCTACAGGTAACTTTGACATAGTGGGAATAACCGAGACATGGTTAGATGAAAGCTATGACTGGGCAGTTAACTTACAGGGTTACAGTCTGTTTAGAAACGATCGTAAAAATCGGAGAGGAGGAGGGGTTTGTCTCTATGTAAAGTCTTGTCTAAAGTCCACTTTAAGGGAGGATATTAGCGAAGGGAATGAGGATGTCGAGTCCATATGGGTTGAAATTCATGGAGGGAAAAATGGTAACAAAATTCTCATTGGGGTCTGTTACAAACCCCCAAATATAACAGAAACCATGGAAAGTCTACTTCTAAAGCAGATAGATGAAGCTGCAACCCATAATGAGGTCCTGGTTATGGGGGACTTTAACTACCCGGATATTAACTGGGAAACAGAAACCTATGAAACCCATAAAGGCAACAGGTTTCTGCTAATAACCAAGAAAAATTATCTTTCACAATTGGTGCAGAATCCAACCAGAGGAGCAGCACTTTTAGACCTAATACTATCTAATAGACCTGACAGAATAACAAATCTGCAGGTGGTTGGGCATTTAGGAAATAGCGACCACAATATTGTGCAGTTTCACCTGTCTTTCACTAGGGGGACTTGTCAGGGAGTCACAAAAACATTGAACTTTAGGAAGGCAAAGTTTGACCAGCTTAGAGATGCCCTTAATCTGGTAGACTGGGACAATATCCTCAGAAATAAGAATACAGATAATAAATGGGAAATGTTTAAGAACATCCTAAATAGGCAGTGTAAGCGGTTTATACCTTGTGGGAATAAAAGGACTAGAAATAGGAAAAACCCAATGTGGCTAAACAAAGAAGTAAGACAGGCAATTAACAGTAAAAAGAAAGCATTTGCACTACTAAAGCAGGATGGCACCATTGAAGCTCTAAAAAACTATAGGGAGAAAAATACTTTATCTAAAAAACTAATTAAAGCTGCCAAAAAGGAAACAGAGAAGCACATTGCTAAGGAGAGTAAAACTAATCCCAAACTGTTCTTCAACTATATCAATAGTAAAAGAATAAAAACTGAAAATGTAGGCCCCTTAAAAAATAGTGAGGAAAGAATGGTTGTAGATGACGAGGAAAAAGCTAACATATTAAACACCTTCTTCTCCACGGTATTCACGGTGGAAAATGAAATGCTAGGTGAAATCCCAAGAAACAATGAAAACCCTATATTAAGGGTCACCAATCTAACTCAAGAAGAGGTGCGAAATCGGCTAAATAAGATTAAAATAGATAAATCTCCGGGTCCGGATGGCATACACCCACGAGTACTAAGAGAACTAAGTAATGTAATAGATAAACCATTATTTCTTATTTTTAGTGACTCTATAGCGACAGGCTCTGTTCCGCAGGACTGGCGCATAGCAAATGTGGTGCCAATATTCAAAAAGGGCTCTAAAAGTGAACCTGGAAATTATAGGCCAGTAAGTCTAACCTCTATTGTTGGTAAAATATTTGAAGGGTTTCTGAGGGATGTTATTCTGGATTATCTCAATGAGAATAACTGTTTAACTCCATATCAGCATGGGTTTATGAGAAATCGCTCCTGTCAAACCAATCTAATCAGTTTTTATGAAGAGGTAAGCTATAGGCTGGACCACGGTGAGTCATTGGACGTGGTATATCTCGATTTTTCCAAAGCGTTTGATACCGTGCCGCACAAGAGGTTGGTACACAAAATGAGAATGCTTGGTCTGGGGGAAAATGTGTGTAAATGGGTTAGTAACTGGCTTAGTGATAGAAAGCAGAGGGTGGTTATAAATGGTATAGTCTCTAACTGGGTCGCTGTGACCAGTGGGGTACCGCAGGGGTCGGTATTGGGACCTGCTCTCTTCAACATATTCATTAATGATCTGGTAGAAGGTTTACACAGTAAAATATCGATATTTGCAGATGATACAAAACTATGTAAAGCAGTTAATACAAGAGAAGATAGTATTCTGCTACAGATGGATCTGGATAAGTTGGAAACTTGGGCTGAAAGGTGGCAGATGAGGTTTAACAATGATAAATGTAAGGTTATACACATGGGAAGAAGGAATCAATATCACCATTACACACTGAACGGGAAACCACTGGGTAAATCTGACAGGGAGAAGGACTTGGGGATCCTAGTTAATGATAAACTTACCTGGAGCAGCCAGTGCCAGGCAGCAGCTGCCAAGGCAAACAGGATCATGGGGTGCATTAAAAGAGGTCTGGATACACATGATGAGAGCATTATACTGCCTCTGTACAAATCCCTAGTTAGACCGCACATGGAGTACTGTGTCCAGTTTTGGGCACCGGTGCTCAGGAAGGATATAATGGAACTAGAGAGAGTACAAAGGAGGGCAACAAAATTAATAAAGGGGATGGGAGAACTACAATACCTAGATAGATTAGCGAAATTAGGATTATTTAGTCTAGAAAAAAGACGACTGAGGGGCGATCTAATAACCATGCATAAGTATATAATTGGACAATACAAATATCTCGCTGAGGATCTGTTTATACCAAGGAAGGTGACGGGCACAAGGGGGCATTCTTTGCGTCTGGAGGAGAGAAGGTTTTTCCACCAACATAGAAGAGGATTCTTTACTGTTAGGGCAGTGAGAATCTGGAATTGCTTGCCTGAGGAGGTGGTGATGGCGAACTCAGTCGAGGGGTTCAAGAGAGGCCTGGATGTCTTCCTGGAGCAGAACAATATTGTATCATACAATTATTAGGTTCTGTAGAAGGACGTAGATCTGGGTATTTATTATGATGGAATATAGGCTGAACTGGATGGACAAATGTCTTTTTTCGGCCTTACTAACTATGTTACTATGTTACTATGTTATGACTTGCTGAAACACTTGGTCCAGCAGGAGCAAAGGCAGCAAGAGACCAACAGGCTGTTGATGCAGCAGATACAACAGAGCCAGCAGGAGCAACGGCAGCAGTTACAACAGAGCCAGCAGCAGATGCAGCTTCTGGCAACCGCCATCCAGGGCAAGGCGAGCGCCCCAACCCCAGGTTTGGCTGATGACACCCACGTCCGAAAGACGGTAAGACGCACATTGCAGAAAATGACTCCCGGGGATGATGTTGAGGCCTTCCTGACGGTGTTTGAGAGGGTCGCTGAGAGGGAAAAACTTCCGCCAGAGCAGTGGGCAGAGGTACTTGCGCCATACCCGACAGGAGTACCCCAGAAGGCGTACTATGATTTGACCTTGCAGGATGCCAAAGAGTATCACAAATTGAAAGCCGAGATTCTCGCACGTTTGGGGGTGACACTGACTGTCAGGGCACAGCGAGTTCACTCCTGGGGCTATCACCGGGACAAACCACCTCGTTCCCAAATGTTTGATCTGTTGCACCTGGTCCAGAAATGGCTGCAGCCAGAGTCATCTACGCCTGCTCAAATGGTAGAACGGGTGATGATGGATCGGTTTGTCCATTCCCTCCCGAGGCCTATACAGACTTGGGTTGCCCAGGGTGATCCCCAGAATGCCGACGAGCTGATCGGACTGGTTGAGAGATACCAAGGGTTGGAAGGCTCCTTCAGGAGGCAGCCCATGCCATACTGGGGGTCCCAGAAGGAAGCTGAGCCCCAAAAAGGGGTGGCGCGTCCAAGGTCACCAAGGGCGGGGGAGGTGGTGCCCAAGGTCCCTACGGGTGATATTGTTTGTTGGAGGTGCCACAAGCCAGGACATATAGCTGCCCGATATTCCCAGACCACTGAGCAGATGGACTGTAGCATGGGACGCCGTTGTTCATACTATGCGTATCCAGCCTGCATTGTGAACTCTCCGCCCAACGAGGGACCTCAAGCGTGTCCCGTAAAGGTGAACGATCGAGCAGTAACGGCACTGTTAGACTCGGGGAGCCTAGTGACCCTGGTGAGGGCCACTTTTCCTCTCCACCTGCTCCCGGGAAAGAAGGTCGGAGTGCGGTGCATACATGGTGATGCAAAGGACTACCCTGTGGCCAGTGTGAACATTGAAACGACATGTGGCACGGAGTCCCACATAGTCGGCGTCGTTCAGGACTTGTTGCACCCTATAATTATTGGCCGGGATTTCTGTTTGTTTTGGGATTTGTGGGGGAAAGGTTCTGAGCTCCCTAGCAAGAGTAGGGAACCAGTGAACCCTGGAAGGGTGGTGCCACACCCAGAGTCAGACAGGTTTCCTTTTTGTGTCCTGGCTGGAGATGAGGAGGAAGTGTCCCCTGCATCTGACATTCTGGAGTTAGAGGTATCCGGTGAAAATTTTGGGACTGCCCAACATAGGGACCCCACTCTGAGGGAAGCCTTTAATAATGTCACAGTTATTGACGGGGTGGTACAGGAGCCGGGGGCAGACACAAGATTTCCCCATTTTCTAATGAGCAGGGAGTTGTTGTACCGGGTCACGAAAATAAGGGAGGAGTTGGTAGAGCAGTTGGTAGTGCCGGGTCCATATAGACGGAAGGTGTTGGACATGGCCCATTCACACATCTTGGGTGGACACCTAGGGGTGGAAAAAACGCAGGAACGGGTTGTGCAGAGGTTCTATTGGCCTGGGTGCCACCGGGAAATAGTGAACTATTGCAGGTCCTGCCCTACATGTCAGCTAACTGCTCCCACTCCTCATTTCCGAAACCCCCTTGTGTCACTGCCCATTATTGAGGTGCCATTCGAGAGAATTGCCATGGACTTGGTCGGTCCCTTAGTTAAATCAGCCCGGGGCCATCAGTATATATTAGTCATCCTGGACTATGCCACACGCTATCCTGAGGCAATTCCCTTGAGAAATTCTTCTTCAAAAAGAGTATAGCTCGCGAGTTGGTCCATGTCTTTTCCCGGACAGGTCTGGCGAAGGAGATCCTGACTGACCAGGGGACACCTTTCATGAGCAAGGTGATGAGGGAACTATGCAAAGCCCTGAAAATCTCCCAGTTGAGGACCTCGGTGTACCATCCCCAGTCAGATGGCCTTGTTGAGAGATTTAACAAGACACTGAAGAGCATGCTGAGAAAAGCTATAGAAAAAGACGGTAGAGACTGGGATTGTCTCTTACCCTATTTGATGTTTTCCATTCGTGAAGTTCCACAGGCCTCCACAGGTTTCTCACCGTTTGAGCTTCTGTATGGCCGACATCCACGAGGACTCCTGGATATAGCCAAGGAAACCTGGGAAGCCGAAGTCACGCCCCACAGAAGCGTCATTGAGCATGTGGCCCTGATGCAGCAGAGGATTGCAAAGGTGATGCCTATCGTGAAAGAACACCTTCTCCAAGCACAAGAAGCTCAGGCCAGGGTCTACAACCGGTCTGCAAGAGTGAGGCAATTCAATCCGGGAGACCGAGTTCTTGTGTTAGTTCCGACAGTGGAAAGCAAGTTCTTGGCCAAATGGCAAGGGCCATATGAGGTTGTCGAGAAACTTGGTGAAGTAAACTATAAAATTCACCAACCAGGAAGACGGAAACCATTCCAAGTATACCATGTCAACCTTATCAAGCCGTGGCAAGATAGAGAGCCGACAGTAACTCCATCGTTGTTAAGCAACCCAGAAGATGAGGTTGGAGCGGTTACTATAGCGGAGACGCTATCGGAGTCCCAGAAACAGCAATGCCGGGAGTTACTCCAGAAAAACAGGGACCTGTTTTCCGAGTTGCCTGGGTACACGAAGGTCATAGAGCATGAGGTCCTGACAGAGCCCCATGTGCGCGTGAACGTGAAGCCCTATAGAATTCCTGAGGCCCGTCGAGAAATAGTCTCCAAGGAAGTGGAGCGTATGTTGAAGCTTGGAGTCATTGAGGAATCCAAGAGCGGTTGGTCGAGCCCAATTGTCCTGGTCCCAAACCTGATGGGGAGTGGAGATTTTGCAACGACTATAGGAAGTTGAATGAGGTCTCTAAGTTCGACGCATATCCCATGCCCCGCGTTGATGAGCTCATCGAAAGGCTTGGGCCCGCCAGGTACATAACCACCTTGGATTTGACGAAGGGGTATTGGCAGATCCCCATGGCACAGGAAGCCAAGGAGAAGACGGCGTTTTCTACACCAGATGGGTGCTTCCAGTATGTCCGGATGCCATTTGGCCTACAGGGAGCTCCGGCCACCTTCCAAAGGGCTATGGATAGAGTCCTTGCACCCCACAAGGCATACGCTGCTGCGTACCTAGATGATATCGTCATCTTTAGCCCGGACTGGGAGAGTCATCTGGAGAAAGTCCAAGCGGTGTTTGATGCTATAAGAGAGGCCGGATTTACAATAAACCCGAAGAAGTGTGCATTGGGTAAAGAAGAAGCTAAGTACCTTGGATACATAGTGGGTCATGGAGAAATAAAACCCCAAATCAGTAAAGTGGAGGCAATTCAAACATGGCCAAAACCAGTTTCCAAGAAGCAAGTTAAAGCCTTCCTGGGAATCGTGGGATATTACAGGAGGTTCATCCCAAACTTCGCCACAATGGCGGCGCCTCTGACTGACCTGCTAAAAGGGACAAAATCAGTAATGGTTAAGTGGTCCGAAGAAACAGATTCAGCCTTCCAAGAAATGAAAGAGGCTTTATGTAAGCAACCCGTTCTGATGGCCCCAAACTTCAAGAAAGAGTTTATTCTTCAAACAGATGCCTCAGATGTTGGGGTGGGAGCAGTCCTTTCCCAAGAACTACATGGAGAGGAGCATCCTGTTCTCTATCTGAGTAGGAAGCTGTCCTCGTCTGAAAAGAACTACTCAGTCGTTGAAAAGGAGTGCTTGGCCATAAAATGGGCAGTCGACACATTACGGTACTATTTGCTGGGACGTAAATTTAGACTGATATCCGACCATGCCCCACTTAGGTGGATGAGGGAAACGAAGGGTAGAAATGCTAGGGTCACCCGTTGGTTCTTAGCCCTGCAGGACTTCTGTTTCCATGTGGAACATAGGGCCGGAAAGCTGCACGGTAATGCTGATGCCCTGTCAAGAATCCCTTGTCTAGTGGGAGAAAGTGCCAAGCCCCACGGCTTTAGGCAGAGGGGGGAGGTATGTAGCGTGGCTAAAGGATGTCTAATCGATGGGAGATATGTCCCTTATAGATGGCTTGCTACTGTGATGTAACCATAGCTACCTATATGTGTTTCAGGACCTGTGGTGATGTCACAACCACATGTCTGGTCATGTGATGGGTTCTGGGTGTGGTTAGACATATAAAAGAAAGCCTAATGCTTAACACAGGTAGATATGTGTGGAGGTGAAACCCTCCTGAGTGTGTTACGGCTTCAGGACTGAGCCGGATGAACTGGACACTTGTTTTTTCTTTGCCTGAACCAAAGGCTATTTGCTTTCTGTTGTTTTGTCATATGGTTTATGGAGTAATAAACCCAGTGAACTTTAAAGGAACCTGCCTCCTGAGTGTCAGCCGTCGCAGCTGAGTGAGTGGAACCCCTACAATATATATATATATATATATATATATATATATATATATATATATATATATATATATATATATATATATATATATATATATATATATATATATATATATATATATATATATATGATGTAGCGATGTCCTTGCTGTGCAGTGAATAGGCAGTGACCCATATAAAGTTCAAACAAAGTCTTGTTTATTACACAGCATACTCACAAACCGGAAAAGAAAGCAAACAAGTCCTTCGGTATGCAGCCGGGAAAAAATAACAACAGTCCATAGTCCGCTGCCGTGAGCGTATTACACCCCCCGTGTACACTGGGGTGTCTGGCTTTTCAGGCTGTGCCTGGCCCGTGTTTCTCCACACGGAAGGAGCTCTGCACAAGCCTCCTCCTAGGTCTGAATCCCAGACCAGACTGACACACCCAAACTCTCTTGCTGGGTTTTTTTTTCTATCCTCCAGATTCTATGGCCATGGGCCACTATAAGATCTGGGCTGGAGGAAACGGACCGGCCCCACTACCATCCTGCAGTCCGTTTCAAAATAAAAGCCCATACCAGGTTTTCCTGAATAAATTCTGGGACAAATAACTTGACCCAGTTCACACTTACTTTTATTCTTCCCTGTGTCTCACAGGCAAACCTATTGTGAGCACAGGGCACTCCAGCGGATCTAATATGCTTCTAAGCACATCCTGGGGGACATATAGCGACTCTCGCATATGACACCGGTCACTGCCTCACATACCCCCCCCTCTGTTCAGACTTGTGGGGTTGAACATTTGTCAGCATACATGGTGCCCGTGACAGGGCATCTGCATTTCCCTGTGATTTCCCAGCCCGATGTTCCACAGAGAAGCTGAAATTTTGTAGGGACAAGAACCATCTGGTGATTCGGACATTCCTTTCCTTTGCATTTCTCATCCAGACAAGGGGTGAATGGTCTGTTACCAACCGAAACTGACGCCCGAGCAAATAGTAGCGTAGGGACTCCAAGGCCCATTTGATTGCCAAGCACTCCTTCTCCACTACGCTATAATTTTTCTCTGCCGGGGTCAGTTTCCTGCTTAAATAGGTGACTGGATGCTCATCCCCGTTCACCTCTTGCGACAGCACCGCTCCTAAACCTACCTCTGAGGCATCGGTTTGCACAATAAAGGTTTTCTTGAAGTCGGGGCTGATGAGGACCGGCTGTCCACACAACGCCGACTTCAGAGACTGGAACAATTCCTCTGCTTGAGGATTCCACTTGACCATCACCGTTTTCTTCCCTTTTAACAGGTCCGTTAGGGAAGCCGATTTACCAGCAAAATTGGGTATAAACCGACGGTAATACCCAATGATGCCAAGGAATGCCCTCACTTGTTTGGAACTTAAGGGCTTGGGCCAGTTTTGAATGGCCTCAATTTTGTTCACTTGAGGTTTGATAACCCCCCGGCCGATCACGTATCCCAAGTACCGGGCTTCCGTGAGACCTATCGCACATTTCTTTGGGTTTGCTGTTAACCCTGCGGCTCTAAGAGACTCTAGCACTGCTTGTACCTGGGACAGATGGGTATCCCTGTCGGTACTAAAGATGACTATGTCATCCAAATAGGCTGATGCATAGTCTCTATGTGGCGCTAACACAATGTCCATCAGCCTCTGAAATGTGGCCGGAGCTCCATGTAACCCAAAAGGTAAGACAACGTATTGAAAGAGACCCTCTGGGGTTATAAAAGCGGTCTTTTCCTTCGCTGACTCTGTTAAGGGAACCTGCCAGTAACCTTTCGTGAGATCCAGTGTGGTGAAGTACTGGGCCTTCCCCAGTCTCTCAATTAGCTCGTCCACCCGTGGCATGGGATACAGGTCAAATTTTGATACTTCATTTAACTTCCTAAAGTCATTACAGAAGCGTAATGACCCATCAGGTTTTGGTATTAGTACAATGGGGCTAGCCCACTCACTTCGGTACTCCTCAATGACTCCCAACTGAAGCATTTGCTTTACCTCGGCCGCGATGGCTTGCCTTCGGGCTTCTGGCACTCGGTACGGTTTCATCCGCACCTTTACCCGGGGCTCAGTCACAATGTTATGCTGAATCACTGAGGTTCGCCCCTGCAGCTCTGAGAATACATCCATATTCTGCTGTACCAAAGCTCGAGCCTCCCGCCGCTGCTGTTTTGTGAGGGCATCATTGACTTTTACCTCACACCTGGCTGTGTCCTTGGCCAGGGCCAGAGGGACCTCCGATTGTATGACCGTAGTTGCATCAGTGACCAAACATTCTCGGTCCTTCCAGGCCTTTAGCAGGTTTACATGGTACAACTGCTCGGGTTTTCTTTTCCCGGGTTGGTACACTTTGTAATTCACTTCCCCCACCTTTCCCCGTATCTCATACGGCCCTTGCCACTTGGCCATGAGTTTACTCTCTGGGGTGGGCACTAGTACCAACACCCGGTCTCCTTCTTTAAAGGACCTGACCGTGGCCCTTTTATTATAGGTACGGCTCTGAGCGGCCTGGGCATCCAACAGATGCTCCTTTACGATGGGTTGCACGACTGCAATCCGATCCTGCATACTTGCCACATACTCGATAACACTCTTATGTGAAGTGGGCTCCTGTTCCCACGTCTCTTTGGCTACATCCAGCAGCCCCCTCGGGTGCCTGCCATACAATAGCTCAAATGGGGAGAACCCCGTGGACGCCTGCGGTACCTCGCGTATGGCGAACATTAAATATGGCAATTACATATCCCAATCCTTCCCATCCTTGGCGACCACCTTTTTGAGCATGGCCTTGAGGGTCTTATTAAACCTCTCGACCAACCCATCGGTTTGTGGATGGTACACTGACGTACGCAACTGTTTAATTTGGAGCAATTTACATAGCTCCCTAGTCACTTTAGACATAAAAGGGGTTCCCTGATCTGTAAGGATCTCCTTGGGAAGCCCAAGACGACAAAACATGGCAAACAGTTCACGGGCTATTAGTTTAGCCGAAGTGTGCCGAAGCGGTATCGCCTCTGGATACCGGGTGGCGTAGTCTACGACTATTAATATGTGCTGATGGCCCCGGGTGGATTTTACTTTTGGTCCCACCAGATCCATCGCTATCCGCTCAAAGGGTACTTCTATGATGGGCAGAGGTACTAACGGACTCCGGTAGTTCGTGGTGGGTGAGGTTAGTTGACACTCAGGACATGTGTCACAGTACTTTGTAACCTCAGCATAGACACCAGGCCAAAAGAACCTCTGTAATATGCGCTCTAACGTCTTTTTGGCCCCCAAGTGCCCCCCCAACATGTGAGTGTGAGCCATGTCGAGAACCCCCCGACGATAGGGTTGGGGCACTACCAGTTGTTCTACCACCTCTTCCCGGATTTTATCAACCCTGTACAGTAACTCCTGGATGATCGCCATCCGGGGAAACTCCTTTTCTGCACCAGGTTGTTGTGCCACCCCATTTACCTCGATTACTCTTTCCCTTGCCGGGTCAGAGTGGGATCCTGGAGCTGGGCAGTCCCAAACTTACCAGGTGACACCTCCAGCTCATGAATTGGTGGATTCTCTTCCACTTCCCCTGCCAATACCTCTAGGGGAAACCTATCGGGATTACACACTGTCCCTATCGTGGCGACCCCTACGGCAGGTATCCCTGACTCGGGATCTTCGGGTTCTGCACCCGGAATGCTTTTTACCCTGAGAGGGTTAACTCTGGTCTCCCAGAGGGACCAGAACAACGGTAAGTCTCTACCCATCACAGTCCCATACGGAAGAGTTTTTACCACTCCCACCACATGTTTTATCTCTCCACATGGGGTGGAGAACGTGACCTCCGCAGTCGGGTACTCTCGGAGGTCCCCATGTATGCACACTACCCCCACTTTCCGTCCAATAGGACTGTCCCCAGCAACCAAGGACCCGTGTACCAGGGTCACCAAGCTCCCCGAGTCCAAGAGAGCATCCGTCTGGTATCCATTAATGAGCACTCTGCACAGCTGAGGTACGGTACCGGCAGGGTCTGTAGTGGCAATGCAGACTGGCTGGGCATACATAGACACGCGGCGGGTATACCCGCAGTCCATGGGTTCTGTTGTTAGGGGACAATTAGCAACCACATGTCCAGGTTCTTGGCACCGCCAACACGTAATGACTGTGGCACGAGGTAACCTTGGAGCCAGTTTAGGGGACACAGGTCTGTGGTCACTCTCTTTCCGAGACAACCCCTCAGCACGGACTCGGTCCGGTCTTGTCCCAGTGGAGGGCCGTGGACTTTTCTCAGACTCCTGAGCTGGCGGAGCCTTACGTGACAGCCGAAGTGGAGCAGTGTCACGTATAAAGGCCTGGGTGGCCTTGTATCGCTCTATCAGGCCTACAACCTGGTCTAGGGTACCCGGGTCCCCTTGACCCACCCAACGCTGAATGGCCGCTGGCAGAGCCCTCACCAGTCGGTCGACCACCACCCTCTCCACTATCTGACTTGTGGATAAAGTCTCAGGTTGGAGCCACCGTTTCACAAGCTGCAATAAGTCAAAAATCTGAGACCGGGCAGGCTGGGCTTCCACAAAAGTCCAAGAAAACACCCGTTGAGCTCTCACATAAGTATTAACCCCCAGTCAGGCAAGGATCTCACCTTTTAACTTGGAATAGTCCTGGGCATCCTCCCGACTGAGGTCAAAGTAGGCCTTTAGCGCATCACCCTTCAAGAACGGAGCCACAACTTCAGCCCACTGTGCTGCTGGCAGATTCTCCCGTTCTGCCGTGCGCTCATAGACGGTGAGGAAAGCTTCCACGTCATCTTCCGGACTCCATTTCCTCAAAGCAGAGCGGACCTTGTCACGGGCATCGCGACGTTCCGGGGTCGGTGCTGGAGGTGCCTCTCGCAGGGCTGTAATTTGCTGCAGCAACAGATTATTAGTTTGTTGCTGTTGTTGGTGTGTGAGGACTAGCTGCCTCAGGCTCTCCTCCATTTTGTCTGTAGGCCTGAGTTGCAATGTAGCAGGCTTAATAACAGACATGCAAATGGCGTTGGGGTATGCCTTAATTCACACTGCTCCGCATTCTCCAACCAAATGTGATGTAGCGATGTCCTTGCTGTGCAGTGAATAGGCAGTGACCCATATAAAGTTCAAACAAAGTCTTGTTTATTACACAGCATACTCACAAACCAGAAAAGAAAGCAAACAAGTCCTTCGGTATGCAGCCGGGAAAAAATAACAACAGTCCATAGTCCGCTGCCGTGAGCGTATTACACCCCCGTGTACTCTGGGGTGTCTGGCTTTTCAGGCTGTGCCTGGCCCGTGTTTCTCCACACGGAAGGAGCTCTGCACAAGCCTCCTCCTAGGTCTGACTCCCAGACCAGACTGACACACCCAAACTCTCTTGCTGGGTTTTTTTTTTCTATCCTCCAGATTCTATGGCCATGGGCCACTATAAGATCTGGGCTGGAGGAAACGGACCGGCCCCACTACCATCCTGCAGTCCGTTTCAAAATAAAAGCCCATACCAGGTTTTCCTGAATAAATTCTGGGACAAATAACTTGACCCAGTTCACACTTACGCTATATTCACACTTAGCGGTTTTTACCGCGGAACCGCCGCGATTTTGATGCTGCGGGTCCGCAGCAGTTTCCATAGCGTTTACAGTAACATGTAAACCCTATGGAAACCGCAAACCGCTGTGCACATGCTGCGGGAAAAACCGCGCGGGAACGCAGCGGTTTACAACCCGCAGCATGTCACTTCTTTGTGCAGAATCGCTGCGATTCTGCACCCATAGGAATACATTGAACCGCTTACTTCCCGCATGGGGCTGTGCCCACGTTGCGGGAAGTAAGCGGATAATGTGCGGGTGGTACCCGGGGTGGAGGAGAGGAGACTCTCCTCCAGGCCCTGGGAACCATATTTGGGGTTAAAAAATAAAAAATCTGGTTATACTCACCCTCTGATGTCCGGAGCTCCTGGGCGCTGCACGCGGCCGTCCGGTCAGAGTTGCTGTGCGACCAGGACCTGCGGTGACGTCGCGGTCACATGACCGTGACGTCACGAAGGGTCCTTCTCCCACAGCATCTTTGGAACCGGACCGCCGGGTGCAGCGCCCAGGAGATCCGGACATCAGAGGGTGAGTATAACCAATTTTTATTATTTTTAACATTACTATTGATGCTGCATATTGCTGCATATGCAGCATCAATAGTATAGGCGGAAACCCGCAGCGGAAACCGCGGAACAAACCGCGATAAATCTGCAGGGAGAACCGCAGTTGTTTTGCCCTGCAGATTTATCAAATCCGCTGCGGGAGAACCCGCAGGGACCCGACGCAAGGTGTGAACATAGCCTTACTTTTATTCTTCCCTGTGTCTCACAGGCAACCTGTTGTGAGCACAGGGCACTCCAGCGGATCTAATATGCTTCTAAGCACATCCTGGGGGACACATAGCGACCCTCGCATATGACACCGGTCACTGCCTCACAATATATATATATATATATATATATATATATATATATATATATATATATATATATATATACACTATTTAATGCAACACTAGATAGCAGAAAAGCCGGCAATTCAATTGCTGGCTTTTGCTATCTCCTTATCAAACCCAACAGGATATGAGACATGGTTTACGTTCCCCTGCATTCCATTCATTCCCCAGTTTTTACAACCTGCTGGCTTCTCCCTAGAAAATGCACTTGACTGACAGGTGTCTTCCTACATTTGCGGCTTCTAAAATATTATTTTCTCTGGAATGCCGCAGCGAGATATTACAACCAGTGCCTATTACAGCATGCCCAATCAGAAACCTTTTATTTGATAGGTTCACTTTAAACACAAAGAGGGCACGAGTGTCCATGAAATCACATCCACTTTATTTAAATCTTTAAAATGCAGCAGAAGAAAAAAAAAACAATGGAGAAAAATGAGCGTTTATGCCACGTAGAAACATGTCCTAAAGATTCCAACCCTAAATGGTTGTGCCGTTGTCTAAAGCATTGCATCATTTCAACATTCCTAATAGATGCGGCCTGTGTCTTATCCAAAATGGACAATGTCGGAAATGTAGGCAGAAACAAGAGACCGTGAAAACCCAAGGTACTATCTCTAATGGACTATAAGCAGTTGTAGGCCACGTCCAGTATTTATCTCCTGGATCCAGAAGAAATCCATTGACAAAAATGTGCAGATAGTTTTTTTTTTTAAGCCGACCAAAAAAGTTCTGATTTCAACTGTATCCCTTTTTTTTTTAACCTTGAAGTCCATGGAAAATGGATCTATTAATTAGCAATCTTGCCTTCTTAGTTGGTGATAGCGTCTTGGAGGTATATACTGTTTTTTTGGTTCTTCACTACCTGTATGGGGATTGTGTACTTTTCTAGCTGAGACAGTTTGGTATCAAGGAATTCTTTACAACTTTCTTTTGACAAAAATACATTTTTCACAGTATCATCTTCAATACATATTGAGAAAGGAGAATAAAACCTGCTTCACACCAATGCTGCAGGCTACAATTTACAATACACGGCATACAGTCACCAGCCTCAGAGGTGATTTGCAGGGATCTGCATTATGGACCCTTGAAATGAAAAGTTGACCTTGTGCACATTTCTTCTCTAAATGTTCTGCATACATGTTTTTGCAGGTCCGTGCATGGTACTGGTTGCCGATGGCGATAAGCAGACTAACATTTTTTTCATACTTAACACAGTTTTGATCACTATGACAGTAATACGTGCATTATATAGTAAATGCATTAGAGTCATGGTGCTTAATATAACGACTGCACCCTGGTGGGCCATCCAAGCCCCGCACAAAGCAGATGAGCGACGTCTATAATAAACACATATGTGAAAGCTAAGTCATAAAAGCATACGCGCCAGCTATAAAATATTCATTAGATTGCTTTATTTGTGGATATACCTGCAGTGAGACACCCACGTCTGCATTAGCTAGAAAAAGACAACTCGGGAGTTCACATATTACAATCTGAAGCCGTGGCCGTAATTTGCGTTCTTCTCCTACTGATTTTAATGGCAGCATTGTTGTGGCAAAGAGCATGCATTAAGAGAAGCCGATGCTGCTGTTAACTCTTGCAAGTTTTGTGCCAAATGCTCAGAGATAACTGCAAGGTACTTTGCAGTCATATTATGGAAATGTCGATTGGACGCCCACCAGGGGCATTTTTCTTGCACATATAAAAGCCCAAGTTTGGCATCTGAGGTGTATAAATTGCTGTAACGTTTCATCTGATTGGGAGTTTGTACACATTGTGGCATTCGGCTGAAGAATGACTTGGCCATCAGCTATCCCGCCCAACTCGCCCATACACAGGAACCCTCATACAGCCGAATACTCCAGTGTTCTCAGTGAGCGAGCCAATGGCTGATATGCTGGCTTATTTCCGGGAGAAGAATGAGAAATCTGACAAGTGCAATTCACATCTCCCTCAACAGTTTGTAGTCACCCTGTGAATATTAAAGTGTTGGCGTACCTATCAATATAAGGGGGCAGGTGATATTAGTCTAATGTGTATGTCTGTCTTTGGCCGGCGTCACCCTAGAGAGTTTTACGGACGTATGAGAGGCGCAAAAACAACGCATTGCACACAGACCAATGATTCTCTATGGGGCAGCTTCTATCTGCCGTATATTTCGCAGTTGTATTTTACAGGCTGAGAAAATCGCAGCATGCTGCGTTTGTCAGCGTATTGCGCAAAAAAATCCACCAATGAAAGTCTATGGGGGTGAGAAAAATGCGGATTACACACGGACCATAAGTGTGACTTGCGAGAAATACACACGGGTGTTCTATAGAAAAGCCGGTAATTCAGCGCGGTGTACAGTAAAATCACACTGATAGGTTAGAATAGATAGAATAAATGTCTACACGTATAATTTATATATATATAGTGGATGCTTTCCTGAAACGGAAAGTACTTGCAAGCAGCATAATACAAAGAATAGCAGGTTTACCCAGAATCCTTTTCAGTAGGCGGAGCTATGCAAATCATCTCTTTCCACCCCAGTCTAATAAACAGCGCTTGGAACCGCCAAGCGTGCAATGCTGCGGATTAGTTTCTAAATTTACACAGCCAACCAAGTAGAGGGCTTTTCGGTCTCTTTCGTCCCGCTACATTTAGCCCAACTTGGGTCTCTCCCTAAGGTGGCTAGCACATATATATATATATATATATATATATACACACTATTTAATGCAACACTAGATAGCAGAAAAGCCGGCAATTCAATTGCTGGCTTTTGCTATCTCCTTATCAAACCCAACAGGATATGAGACATGGTTTACGTTCCCCTGCATTCCATTCATTCCCCAGTTTTTACAACCAGGAGCAACAGCTGCATTAGCAGGCTCCTGGTTGTGAAATTGTTTAACCCCTTCAGATGGACTTACAGCGTGGGACATGACTGTACGACGGACAAGTATGGGATATTGTTGTTTATTTATTTATTTATTTTTCTTATTTTTTTTTCCAGAATGAGGGTCTTCAGGTGGATTAAGCGTACATTAAAGATTTTAAAACCCCATATTTTATTCATAATGTTTGTGTATTATTAACCCTTTACTACTATTGGATTAATAATGGATAGATGTCTTATTGACACCTCTCCATTAATAACCAGGCTTAATGTCACCTTACAATAGCAAGGTGACATTAACCCTTTATTACCCCATATCCCACCTCTACTCGGGAGTGGGAAGAGAGTGGCTAAGTGCCAGAATAGATGCATCTTATAGATGTGCCTTTTCTGGGGTGGCTGGGGCAGATGTTTTTAGCCAGGGGGCCAATAACCATGGTCCCCCTCTAGGCTATTAATATCTGCCCTCAGTCACTGGCTTTCCCACTCTGGCGGAGAAAATTGCATAGGAGCCCACGCCAGTTTTGTCCGTGATTTAACCCTGTATTGTAACATCTATAGCCCCCAAATTTTGCACACAGACACTTCTAACATTAGTAGTGAGGAATATGTAAAACAATAAGGGATATGAAATGGTTTACTGTATGTAAACCATGTCTCATATCCTGTCGGTTTTGATAAGGAGATAGCAAAAGTCGGCAATTGAATTACCTAGCTCTGTATTAAATAAATAAATATATATATATATATATATATATATATATGTTTTAATGAATATTTGAGCCCATGGATCCATTCTATGTCCATTTCGCAAGCTGGCAAGAGAATCTTGCTGTACGGATGCCATACGGATTACATACGGAAGTTTACATGTGCAAAATACGCAGCCACACCTTGCCTACGGATGACATACGTATCACTGACGAGTAGGGTTGAGCGACCTTGACTTTTTTAGAGTCGAGTCGGGTTTCGCAAAACCCGACTATCTCAATAGTCGGGTCGAGTGAAATCGGCCGATTATGACGTAAAGTCGGGATCGACCGAAACACGAAACCCAATGCAAGTCAATGGGGCAGCATAGTCGGCAGTGAGTGGGGGCCAGGAAAACACCTAGAGTGCCCATTTTAATGCCAAAACCATGCATTCTTAATGAAGCTTGTCAATCTTAATTTCCCTTATAATAATAGTTAAGGTAAGGTAAGTATTTAAACTTTGCAAGTGCTGTGATCCTGAGCAAGCTGGGGGGGCCCACTCGTTGGCATTGGCACTGGCACAGGGCCCCTCAAAGTACGGCGGTGTGTTTGCACGGCGGGGGCGCCTCCCACCGGCAGCGACACTTTTGCGTACTATGAGGGGCCCTGTGCCAGTCACGTCGCCAACGAGTATTCCTCCCCCCACTTGATGAAGGAACCTGCACTTTCATCTGCACCTTCCTCTTTGTCCCCGTGTAAGGTGGTATGGTATGCGGGAAGAGGAACCTGACTTAAAGCAGGGTCACAATCTTGCTGTGTAGCGTGCACGGGGAATGTTGCGTTATGGGTCAATGTACCAGCAGACTCATCTATCACTGGCTGGGCAATGGGCAGGATGAGGAGGAAACACCGATATAGGCCCAAAGAATAAAGTGGTTTAAATGCAGTTCAAAATTGGTAAAAGGACTAACCAGGGGGCATTGCTTTGTTCAGTGGAGGACAACTGTAATGAGAGGCTGACACAGAGAGTAGGCCCAAATCAGTAATTAGTCTAAATGCAGTTCGAAATTGGCAGCAGTAGTAAACAGGCGGCACAGCTTTGTTCAGTGGAGGAGAACAGCAAGGAGCGGCAGACACCAATAGTAGGCCCCAACCCAACTAGTAGGCAAAATGCAGTCTAACATTAACAACTAGGGTTGAGCGAAACGGGTCGAGATTTTTCAAAAGTCGCCGACTTTTGGCAAGGTCGGGTTTCATGAAACCCGACCCGACCCCAGTGTGGGGTCGGCCATGAAGTCGGCGATCTTTTGAATCTGGAATCGGAATTCCGATACCGATTCCCGATATGTTTAAGATATCGGGAATTGGTATCGGAATTCAGATTAAAGTGTAAAATAAAGAATTAAAATAAAAAATATCGCAATACTTACCCTCTGACGCGCCCTGGTACTAACCGGCAGTCTTCCTTCCTTAGAATCAGCCTTCCAGGACCTGGCGGTGACGTCGCGGTGACGTCGCGGCTTGTGATTGGCCGCGCGGCCGCCCATGTGACCGCTCGCGCGACCAATCAGAAGCCGTGACGTCACCGAAGGTCCTTCAAGCGCTGATTCTTAGGAAGGAAGGCTGTCGGAAGGAAGCAGGGCGCTTCCGAGGGTGAGTATATTCCTATTAGGTATATACTCACCCTCGGAAGCGCCCTGCTTCCTTCCGACAGCCTTCCTTCCTAAGAATCAGCGCTTGAAGGACCTTCGGTGACGTCACGGCTTCTGATTGGTCGCGCGAGCGGTCACATGGGCGGCCGCGCGGCCAATCACAAGCCGCGACGTCACCGCGACGTCACCGCCAGGTCCTGGAAGGCTGATTCTAAGGAAGGAAGACTGCCGGTTAGTACCAGGGCGCGTCAGAGGGTAAGTATTGCGATATTTTTTATTTTAATTCTTTATTTTACACTAAAATATGGATCGCAGGGCCTGAAGGAGAGTTTCCGCTCCTTCAGACCCTGGGAACCATGGAAACCCAATGCACTGCATTGGGTTTCGAGTTTCGGCCGACCCTGACCCCGACTTTTTTATAGGATCGGCCGATTTCACTCGACCCGACTTTTGAAAAAGTCGGGTTTCGTGAAACCCGGCCCGATCCTATAAAAGTAAAGGTCGCTCATCCCTATTAACAACTACTTAACGAGAGCCTGAAAATGGAATTTCAGGACAGGAAACCAGGAGAACAGCAAGGAGCGGCAGACACTGTTAGTGGGCCCCAACCCAACTAGTAGGCCAAATGCAGTTGTTCCATTTAACAACTATTTAACAAGAGCCTCAAGATTGAAGCAATGGAGAGGCAACCTGGGGAACACCTTGGAGTGGAACACACCGTCTCTACACCCCTGACCCAACTTGTAGGCCGCATGCAGTGTTGTTTTCAACAACTACTAAACGAGAGCCAGAAGATTGAAGCAATGGAGAGGCAACCTGGAGAATACCTTGGAGCGGCAGACACTGGTAGTAGGCCCCAACCCAAGTACTAGCCCCACTGCAGTTAGATTTACCAAAAAATACTAAACGAGAGCCTGAAGATCAAAGCTCAGAAAAGGCAACCCGGAGAACACCTTGGAGCGGCAGACACTGGTAGTAGGCCCCAACCCAAGTACTAGCCCCACTGCAGTTAGATTTACCAAAAAATACTAAATGAGAGCCTGAAGATCAAAGCTCAGAAAAGGCAACCCGGAGAACACCTTGGAGCGGCAGACACTGGTAGTAGGATTTAAACCCAAAATTTTTGTCAATGGAGTTTATAAAATGTTCCAGGGGTACACAGGCAGCATTGATGTGGTAAGCGGAGGACAATTTCTATTTGGGACTGCAGACAGACTTAGTAGGCTGTCCCCTGTGGACCATGCATCCACAACATTAACCCAGTGCGCCGTAATGGACATGTAACCTTTCGTGGACATGCCTACTGGTCCATGCATGTGTTGTCAGGTGCACCTTTCTACTATTAGATAGCCTGAGAGCATGGACAATGCGGATTTTTACATGATGGTGGAGGGCTGGGATGGCTTTTCTCGCAAAAGAAGTGACGACTGGGTAGCTCTTACCGTGGTACAGCGTAGTCCATCTGGGCTTTATAATTATAAATAAAAGAAAAAAGTAGGCTGTATGCACTTTGAAATAGGTTCCAGGGGTACACGGGCGGCAGTGGACTGGTCACTGGAGGACTAGTGGAAGGAGGGACCGCAGACAGGCTTCGAATGCCTAACATAAAAAAGATTGGGCTGTAGGCACTTTATAATTGGTTCCAGGGGTACACGGGCAGCATTGGTCTGGTCAGTGGAGGAGTAGTAGAAAGAACGGACCGCAGACAGGCTTCGAAGGCCTAACATAAAAAAAATTGGGCTGTAGGCACTTTATAATTGGTTCCAGGGGTACACGGGCAGCATTGGTCTGGTCAGTGGAGGAGTAGTAGAAAGAACGGATCGCAGACAGGCTTCGAAGGCCTAACATAAAAAAATTGGGCTGTAGGCACTTTTAAATTCGTTCCAGGGGTACACGGGCAGCAGTAGACAGGTCAGTGGAGGCCTAGTGGAAGGAGGGACTGCAGACAGGCTTCGAAGGCCTAACATAAAAAAAATTGGGCTGTAGGCACTTTTAAATTCGTTCCAGGGGTACACGGGCAGCAGTAGACAGGTCAGTGGAGGCCTAGTGGAAGGAGGGACCGCAGACAGGCTTCGAAGGCCTAACATAAAAAAAATTGGGCTGTAGGCACTTTCTAATTGGTTCCAGGGGTACACGGGCAGCAGTAGACAGGTCAGTGGAGTAGTAGTAGAAAGAAGGGACCGCAGACAGGCTTCGAAGGCCTAACATAATAAAATTGGGCTGTAGGCACTTTCTAATTGGTTCCAGGGGTACACGGGCAGCAGTGGTCTGGTCAGTGGAGGAGTAGTAGAAAGAACGGACCGCAGACAGGCTTCGAAGGCCTAACAAAAAAAATTGGGCTGTAGGCACTTTCTAATTGGTTCCAGGGGTACACGGGCAGCAGTGGTCTGGTCAGTGGAGGAGTAGTAGAAAGAACGGACCGCAGACAGGCTTCGAAGGCCTAACATAAAAAAATTGGGCTGTAGGCACTTTTAAATTCGTTCCAGGGGTACACGGGCAGCAGTAGACAGGTCAGTGGAGGCCTACTGGAAGGAGGGACCGCAGACAGGCTTCGAAGGCCTAACATAAAAAAAATTGGGCTGTAAGCACTTTATAATTGGTTCCAGGGGTACACGGGCAGCAGTAGACAGGTCAGTGGAGTAGTAGTAGAAAGAAGGGACCGCAGACAGGCTTCGAAGGCCTAACATAATAAAATTGGGCTGTAGGCAATTTATAATTGATTCCAGGGGTACACGGGCAGCATTGGTGTTGTCAGCGGAGGCCGATTGTAATGAGTGTCTGCCAGTTAGTAGTCCCAAACAATAAATACATGTTAATCTCTCGCATGACAACAAAGCGAAACCACCAAAGGGTGCAATCATTCGGTACTGGGGTGGGCTCCTCTGCGTAGTTTCAGACCTAGTAATTTGGCACAAAGTATTTACTTGGGTAAATATAGGACACTGCCCCTCACTATGTTGAGTACCATCATACATGTCAACACAATGGTATTGTCAGTGGCAGGAATTTACGGATGTCAGCGCATAGACTAAACATTGGTGGAACTGTGAGAGATAATTGTGCAAGTGGTTTAGCAATGTTTGAGCTGGGGGTGGGGGAACTCTCTTGTGGCCGGCGGTACAGGCCCAGGGCCCCTCATGTTACAACAGTGTTTCTGACGTTGGGTGCGCACCACCACCGCCAGAGACACTTTATTGTACTATGAGGGACCCAGTGGCAGTGCCGTCGACCAAAAGCGGGCACACCCACCTCTTCAGACAAACAGCACTCTCACGGGTGGCGATACCACGGCCCCGTGTGGGGAGTTTGGCCATTTAGGGTCGTGTAAACATGTCGTATGCTGGACAATCAGGTGCTGCAAATTACGAGATTGGAAAAGTCATTCAGAATAGCCCACAGGCAAGACCTTTTCATAGGAAATCTAGGTGTCGGCCGGGCAAGGTGGGGCAAAAGATTTCGAAATCCAGTTGTGGTTCATTTTAATGAAGGTTAGATCATCTACATTTTGGGTAGCCAGACGAGTCCTTTTTTCGGTTAATATTGAACCTGCAGCACTGAATACTCTTTCGGATAGGACACTAGCTGCCGGGCAAGCAAGCTCCTGCAATGCATATTCTGCCAATTCTGGCCAGGTGTCTAATTTGGATGCCCAGTAATCAAATGGGAATGACGGTTGAGGGAGAACGTTGATAAGGGATGAAAAATAGTTAGTAACCATACTGGACAAATGTTGTCTCCTGTCACTTTGAATTGATGCTGCAGTACCTGTCCTGTCTGCGGTCATAGCAAAATCACTCCACAACCTGGTCAGAAAACCCCTCTGTCCAACGCCACTTCTGATTTCTGCCCCTCTAACACCTCTGGTCTGCTGGCCCCTGCAGCTCGTGTGAGAACGATCACGGGCGCTGTGTGTTGGGAATGCCTTAAGCCAGTGGTCCCCAACTCCAGGCCTCGAGGGCCGCCAACAGTGCAGGTTTTCAGGATTTCCTTAGTATTGCACAGGGGTTGGAATCATCACCTGTGCAGATGATCACATTACCACCAATGCAATACTAAAGAAATCCTGAAAACCTGCACTGTTGGCGGCCCTCGAGGCCTGGAGTTGGGGACCCCTGCCTTAAGCAAACGGTCAACAAGAGTTGATTGTTTGGTTGCTAATATTAGTTCCAAGTTCTCATGTGGCATTATATTTTGTAATTTGCCTTTATAGCGAGGATCAAGGAGGCAGGCCAACCGGTAATCGTCATCGTTCATCATTTTAGTAATGCGTGTGTCCCTTTTGAGGATACGTAAGGCATAATCTGCCATGTGGGCCAAAGTTCCAGTTGTCAAATCTGCGGTTGTGCTTGGTTGAGGGGCAGTTTCAGGCAAATCTACGTCACTTGTGTCCCTCAAAAAACCCGAACCCGGCCTTGCCAAGCCAGCAATTTCCAGTGGCCCCGGAAAAGCTTCCTCATTAAAAATATAATCATCCCCATCATCCTCCTCATCCTCCTCTTCGCCCGCTACCTCGTCCTGTACACTGCCCTGGCCAGACAATGGCTGACTGTCATCAAGGCTTTCCTCTTCCTCTGCTGCAGACGCCTGATCCTTTATGTGCGTCAAACTTTGCATCAGCAGACGCATTAGGGGGATGCTCATGCTTATTATGGCGTTGTCTGCACTAACCAGCCGTGTGCATTCCTCAAAACACTGAAGGACTTGACACATGTCTTGTATCTTCGACCACCGCACACCTGAAAACTCCATGTCTGCCATCCTACTGCCTGCCCGTGTATGTGTATCCTCCCACAAAAACCTAACAGCCCGCCTCTGTTTGCACAGTCTCTGAAGCATGTGCAGTGTTGAGTTCCACCTTGTTGCAACGTCTATGATTAGGCGATGCTGGGGAAGGTTCAAAGACCGCTGATAGGTCTGCATACGGCTGGAGTGTACGGGCGAACGGCGGATATGTGAGCAAAGTCCACGCACTTTGAGTAGCAGGTCGGATAACCCCGGATAACTTTTCAGGAAGCACTGCACCACCAGGTTTAAGGTGTGAGCCAGGCAAGGAATGTGTTTCAGTTGGGAAAGGGAGATGGCAGCCATGAAATTCCTTCCGTTATCACTCACTACCTTGCCTGCCTCAAGATCTACAGTGCCCAGCCACGACTGCGTTTCTTTCTGCAAGAACTCGGACAGAACTTCTGCGGTGTGTCTGTTGTCGCCCAAACACTTCATAGCCAATACAGCCTGCTGATGCTTGCCAGTAGCTGCCCCATAATGGGAGACCTGGTGTGCAATAGTGGCAGCTGCGGATGGAGTGGTTGTGCGACTGCGGTCTGTGGACGAGCTCTCGCTTCTGCAGGAGGACGAGGAGCAGGAGGAGGGGGTGCGAACGGCTACAGCCAACTGTTTTCTAGACCGTGGGCTAGGCAGAACTGTCCCAAAATTGCTGTCCCCTGTGGACCCTGCATCCACAACATTCACCCAGTGTGCCGTGATGGACACGTAACGTCCCTGGCCATGCCTACTGGTCCATGCATCTGTTGTCAGGTGCACCTTTGTGCTCACAGATTGCCTGAGTGTATGGACGATGCGCTTTTTAACATGCTGGTGGAGGGCTGGGATGGCTTTTCTGGAAAAGAAGTATCGACTGGGTAGCTCGTAGCATGGTACAGCGTAGTCTGTTGTGACTTCTGTTTTTGGGCTCCCTCTGGTGGTTACTGATGGTACTGGGTGACTTGTGTTCTCTGCGGTCTCTGGTGTCCACCTGTTCCATCAGGTTATGGGAGTTTCCTATTTAACCTGGCTTTTTTGTCATTTCCTCGCCGGCTATCAATGTAATCAGCGTGTCTTTTTACCTCTGCTCCCTGCGTCTGTTATCTTCTGGACAAGCTAAGTTTTGATTTTCCTGTTCCACGTTTTGCTTAATTTTTGTCTTAGTCCAGCTTGAAGATATGTGATTCCTTGCTGCTGGTTGCTCTAGTGGGCTGAAATTACTCCTCATGTTCCATGAGTTGGCACATGAGTTCAAGTAATTTCAGGATGGTTTTTTGAAGGGTTTTTCGCTGACCGCGCAGTTCACTTTTGTATCCTCTGCTATCTAGCTTTAGCGGGCCTCATTTTTGCTGATTCTATTTTCATATCTACGTATGTGCTTTCCTCTCATTTCACCGTTATTACATGTGGGGGGCTGCTATTTCTGTGGGGTGTTTCTCTGGAGGCAAGTGAGGTCTGTGTTTCTTCTTATAGGGGAAGTTAATCCTTCGGCTGGCGCGAGACGTCTAGGAATCATCGTAGGCACGTTCCCCGGCTATTGCTAGTTGTGTGTTTAGGTTCAGGATCGCGGTCAGCTCAGGTTCCATCACCCTAGAGCTTGTTTTGTTTTTGTGCTTGTCCTTTTGTGATCCCCTGCCATTGGGATCATGACAGTATAGCCGGCCAATGAAAAAATTGGTCATCGTTTTGGCTGAAGTAGGAGGAAAAGTAGTCTGAGGAAGTTTTTTTTTTTTTTTCCCCTCCTCAGTGTTTGCTGCCTAGCCTTAATTGCAGCTTGACTGCTTTTTTCCTCCTCTTAATCCTTGAATGGCTCTGACCTCAGCTGTTTATCATGGACGTCCAGAGTTTGGCTTCCAGCCTGAATAATCTTGCTGCTAAGGTTCAAAATATACAAGATTTTGTTGTACATACGCCTATGTCTGAACCTAGAATTCCTGTCCCAGAGTTTTTTTCTGGAGATAGATCTAGTTTTCTGAATTTTAGGAACAATTGCAAGTTGTTTCTTTCCTTGAAATCTCGCTCCTCTGGAGACCCTGCTCAGCAGGTCAAGATTGTTATATCTTTCCTGCGGGGTGACCCTCAGAATTGGGCATTTGCATTGGCACCAGGGGATCCTGCGTTGCTCAATGTGGAGGCGTTTTTTCTGGCATTGGGTTTGCTCTATGAGGAACCTAACCTAGAGATTCAGGCTGAAAAAGCTTTATTGGCTCTCTCTCAGGGGCAAGATGAAGCAGAAATATATTGTCAGAAATTTCGGAAGTGGTCGGTGCTTACTCAGTGGAATGAGTGCGCTCTGGCTGCAAAATTCAGAGATGGCCTTTCTGAGGCCATTAAAGATGTTATGGTGAGGTTCCCGGAGCCTACAGGTCTGAATGAGTCCATGACTATGGCTATTCAGATTGATCGGCGTTTACGGGAGCGCAAACCTGTGCACCATTTGGCGGTGTCTTCTGAACAGGCACCTGAGATAATGCAATGTGATAGAATTCAGTCCAGAAGTGAATGGCAAAATTATAGGCGGAAAAATGGATTGTGTTTTTATTGTGGTGATTCAGCTCATGTTATATCAGCATGCTCTAAACGCACAAAAAAGGTTGATAAGTCTGTTGCCATTGGTACTTTACAGTCTAAGTTCATTCTGTCTGTGACGCTGATTTGTTCATTATCATCCATTTCCGTCGATGCCTATGTGGATTCAGGCGCTGCCCTGAGTCTTATGGATTGGTCATTTGCCAATCGCTGTGGGTTTAGTCTGGAACCTCTGGAAGTTCCTATTCCTTTGAAAGAAATTGACTCTACACCTTTGGCTATGAATAAACCTCAGTACTGGACACAAGTGACCATGCGTATGACTCCCGTTCATCAGGAGGTGATTCGCTTCCTGGTACTGTATAATTTACATGATGTCTTAGTGCTTGGTCTGCCATGGTTACAAACTCATAACCCAGTCCTGGACTGGAAAACAATGTCTGTGTTAAGCTGGGGATGTCAGGGGGTTCATGATGATGCATCTCCGATTTCTATCGCTTCATCTACTCCTTCTGAGGTTCCGGTATTTTTGTCTGATTATCGGGAGGTTTTTGAGGAGCCTAAGCTCAGTTCGCTTCCTCCTCACAGGGATTGCGATTGTGCTATAGATTTGATTCCTGGCAGTAAATTCCCTAAAGGTCGTTTGTTCAATCTGTCAGTGCCAGAGCATACTGCTATGCGGAATTATGTTAAGGAGTCCTTGGAAAAGGGACATATCCGTCCATCTTCGTCCCCTTTGGGAGCAGGTTTTTTTTTTGTGGCCAAAAAAGATGGTTCCTTGAGGCCTTGCATAGATTATCGTCTTTTGAATAAGATTACAGTCAAATATCAGTATCCTTTGCCATTGTTGACTGATTTGTTCGCTCGCATTAAGGGGGCTAAATGGTTCACTAAGATTGATCTTCGGGGTGCGTATAATCTTGTGCGGATAAGGCAGGGTGATGAGTGGAAAACCGCATTTAATACGCCTGAGGGCCATTTCGAGTATTTGGTGATGCCTTTTGGACTTTCTAATGCTCCTTCTGTCTTCCAGTCTTTTATGCACAATATTTTCCGTGAATATCTGGATACATTTATTATCGTGTATTTGGATGATGTTTTGGTTTTTTCTGATGACTGGGAGTCTCATGTTCAGCAGGTCAGGAGGGTGTTTCAGGTCCTGCGGGCCAATTCTTTGTTTGTAAGGGGTTCTAAATGTCTCTTTGGAGTCCAGAAGATTTCTTTTTTGGGGTATATGTTTTCCCCTTCTACTATTGAGATGGATCCTGTCAAGGTTCAGGCTATTTGTGACTGGACGCAGCCTACATCTCTTAAGAGTCTACAGAAGTTCTTGGGCTTTGCTAATTTTTATCGTCGCTTCATAACTAATTTTTCTAGTGTTGTTAAGCCTTTGACGGATTTGACTAAAAAGGGTGCTGATGTTACTGATTGGTCTCCTGCGGCTGTGGAGGCCTTTCAGGAACTTAAGCGCCGGTTTTCTTCTGCTCCTGTGTTGCGTCAGCCAGATACGTCGCTTCCTTTTCAGGTTGAGGTTGATGCTTCCGAGATCGGAGCGGGGGCGGTTTTGTCACAGAGAAGCTCCGATGGCTCAGTGATGAAGCCATGTGCATTCTTTTCTAGAAAATTTTCGCCCGCTGAACGGAATTATGATGTTGGTAATCGGGAGCTTTTGGCCATGAAGTGGGCATTTGAGGAGTGGCGTCATTGGCTTGAGGCTGCTAGACATCGTGTGGTGGTCTTGACTGATCACAAAAATCTGATGTACCTTGAGTCTGCCAAGCGTCTGAATCCTAGACAGGCTCGTTGGTCACTGTTTTTCTCCCGTTTCAATTTTGTGGTTTCATACCTGCCAGGTTCAAAGAATGTGAAGGCGGATGCTCTTTCTAGGAGTTTTGTGCCTGACTCCCCTGGAAATTCTGAGCCCACTGGTATCCTTCGGGATGGGGTGATTTTGTCGGCTGTCTCCCCAGACTTGCGACGTGCTTTGCAGGAGTTTCAGGCGGATAAACCTGATCGTTGTCCGCCGGAAAGACTGTTTGTTCCGGATAATTGGACCAGTAGAGTCATCTCCGAGGTCCATTCTTCTGTGTTGGCAGGTCATCCTGGAATATTTGGTACTAGAGACTTGGTGGCCAGGTCTTTTTGGTGGCCTTCCTTGTCGAGGGATGTGCGTTCTTTCGTGCAGTCTTGTGGAGTTTGCGCTCGGGCTAAGCCTTGCTGTTCTCGGGCCAGTGGATTGTTGTTACCTTTGCCTATCCCGAAGAGGCCTTGGACGCACATTTCCATGGACTTTATTTCGGATCTCCCTGTCTCTCAAAAAATGTCTGTCATATGGGTTGTGTGTGACCGCTTTTCTAAGATGGTTCATCTGGTACCCTTGCCTAAGTTACCTTCCTCCTCTGAGTTGGTCCCTCTGTTTTTTCAAAACGTGGTCCGTTTGCATGGCATTCCGGAGAACATCGTTTCTGACACGGGATCCCAGTTTGTGTCTAGATTTTGGCGGACGTTCTGTGCTAAGATGGGCATTGATTTGTCCTTTTCGTCTGCATTCCATCCCCAGACGAATGGCCAGACGGAACGAACTAATCAGACTTTAGAAACTTATTTAAGGTGTTTTGTTTCTGCTGATCAAGATGACTGGGTTTCCTTTTTGCCGCTTGCCGAGTTTGCCCTTAATAATCGGGCTAGTTCTACTACCTTGGTTTCTCCTTTCTTTTGTAATTCGGGGTTTCATCCTCGTTTTTCCTCTGGTCAGGTGGAGCCTTCTGATTGTCCTGGAGTGGACATGGTGGTGGATAGGTTGCATCGGATTTGGAGTCATGTGGTGGACAATTTGAAGTTGTCCCAGGAGAGGGCTCAGCAGTTTGCTAATCGCCGTCACCGCGTGGGTCCTCGACTTCTTGTTGGGGACTTGGTGTGGTTGTCTTCTCGTTTTGTTCCTATGAAGGTCTCTTCTCCTAAGTTCAAGCCTCGGTTCATCGGTCCCTATAGGATCTTGGAAATTCTTAACCCTGTGTCGTTTCGTTTGGATCTCCCGGCATCGTTTGCTATTCATAATGTGTTCCATCGGTTGTTGTTGCGGAAGTATGAGGTACCTGTCGTTCCTTCGCTTGAGCCTCCTGCTCCGGTGCTGGTGGAGGGTGAATTGGAGTATGTTGTGGAGAAGATCTTGGATTCTCGTGTTTCCAGACGGAAACTCCAGTATTTGGTCAAGTGGAAGGGTTATGGTCAGGAGGATAATTCTTGGGTGATTGCCTCTGATGTTCATGCTGCCGATTTGGTCCGTGCTTTTCATAGGGCTCATCCTGGTCGCCCTGGTGGTTCTCGTGAGGGTTCGGTGACCCCTCCTCAAGGGGGGGGTACTGTTGTGAGTTCTGTTTTTGGGCTCCCTCTGGTGGTTACTGATGGTACTGGGTGACTTGTGTTCTCTGCGGTCTCTGGTGTCCACCTGTTCCATCAGGTTATGGGAGTCTCCTATTTAACCTGGCTTTTTTGTCATTTCCTCGCCGGCTATCAATGTAATCAGCGTGTCTTTTTACCTCTGCTCCCTGCGTCTGTTATCTTCTGGACAAGCTAAGTTTTGATTTTCCTGTTCCACGTTTTGCTTAATTTTTGTCTTAGTCCAGCTTGAAGATATGTGATTCCTTGCTGCTGGTTGCTCTAGTGGGCTGAAATTACTCCTCATGTTCCATGAGTTGGCACATGAGTTCAAGTAATTTCAGGATGGTTTTTTGAAGGGTTTTTCGCTGACCGTGCAGTTCACTTTTGTATCCTCTGCTATCTAGCTTTAGCGGGCCTCATTTTTGCTGATTCTATTTTCATATCTACGTATGTGCTTTCCTCTCATTTCACCGTTATTACATGTGGGGGGCTGCTATTTCTGTGGGGTGTTTCTCTGGAGGCAAGTGAGGTCTGTGTTTCTTCTTATAGGGGAAGTTAATCCTTCGGCTGGCGCGAGACGTCTAGGAATCATCGTAGGCACGTTCCCCGGCTATTGCTAGTTGTGTGTTTAGGTTCAGGATCGCGGTCAGCTCAGGTTCCATCACCCTAGAGCTTGTTTTGTTTTTGTGCTTGTCCTTTTGTGATCCCCTGCCATTGGGATCATAACAGTAGTCCATCAGGGCTTTGAAAGCTTCGCTTTCAACTAACCGGTAGGGCATCATCTCTAACGAGATTAGTCTAGCTATGTGGGTGTTCAAACCCTGTGTACGCGGATGCGAGGCTAAGTACTTCCTTTTTCTAACCATAGTCTCATGTAGGGTGAGCTGGACTGGAGAGCTGGAGATCGTGGAACTAGCGGGGGTGCCGGTGGACATGGCAGACTGAGAGACGGTGGGAGATGGTATTGTTGCCGCCGGTGCCCTAGATGCAGTGTTTCCTACTACGAAACTGGTGATTCCCTGACCCTGACTGCTTTGGCCTGGCAAAGAAACCTGCACAGATACTGCAGGTGGTGCGGAAAATGGTGGCCCTACACTGCCGGAAGGGATGTTGCGTTGCTGACTAGCTTCATTGGCCGAGGGTGCTACAACCTTAAGGGACGTTTGGTAGTTAGTCCAGGCTTGCAAATGCATGGTGGTTAAATGTCTATGCATGCAACTTGTATTGAGACTTTTCAGATTCTGACATCTGCTTAAGGTAGTTGAACATTTTTGACAGATGACTTTGCGCTGATCCATTGGATGTTGTTTAAAAAAATGCCAGACTGCACTCTTTCTAGCATCGGATCCCTTTTCAGGCATTGCAGACTGAGCTTTAACCGGATGGCCACGCTGTCCTCCAACAGGTTTTGACTTTGCCACGCGTTTTGGGCCAGATACGGGCCCGGCAGATGGAACCTGTTGCGATGTTGATGCCTGCTGCGGCCCCTCCTCCTCCGCTTCAGAACTACTGCCGCCTGCACCCTGTTCCCCCAATGGCTGCCAATCAGGGTCAACAACTGGGTCATCTATAACCTCCTCTTCTAGCTCGTGCGCAACTCCGTCTGTGTCACCGTGTAAGTCAGTGGTAGAGCGTTCGTGACAGGGCAACACAGATTCTGGATCAGTACCCTGCGAGGGCAATGTTGTGGTCTGAGTCAAAGGACCAGCATAGTAGTCTGGCTGTGGCTGTGCATCAGTGCACTCCATGTCAGATTCAACTTGTAATGGGCATGGCCTGTTAACTGCTTACTTTCTAAGCCAGGGACGGTATGTGTAAAGAGCTCCATGGAGTAACCTGTTGAGTCGCCTGCTGCATCCTTCTCTGTTGTAGTTTTTGCTGAAGAGGACAAGGAAGCGACTTGTCCCTGACCGTGAACATCCACTAACGACGCGCTGCTTTTACATTTACCAGTTTCAAAAGAGGAGGCAAAAGAGCTAGAGGCTGAGTCAGCAAGGTAAGCCAAAACTTGCTCTTGCTGCTCCGGCTTTAAAAGCGGTTTTCCTACTCCCAGAAAAGGGAGCGTTCGAGGCCTTGTGTAGCCAGACGACGAACCTGGCTCCACAGCTCCAGACTTAGGTGCAATATTTTTTTTACCACGACCACCTGATGCTCCACCACTACCACTACCCTCATTACCAGCTAACAATGAACGCCTCCGGCCACGACCTCTTCCACCAGACCTCCTCATTGTTTTAAAAACGTAACCAAACTAACGGTATTTGTTGCTGTCAAACAACTTACACGGTGAGCTATAACTTCAGTATGATTTAGATACCCCTTTACAGGTGGGTGACTGTTGTGAATTCTGTGGCCAAGCTCCCTCCTGTGGTCGAGAGTGGTACTTCGGCTGGTTCTGTCTATGAGCTTCCTTTGGTGGATGAGAGTGGTACTGCGGCTTCTGAGTTTCCTTCCTCAGGTGATGAGGTTAAGTCGTTAGGTGCTGCTCTATTTAACTCCACCTGGTGCTTTGATCCTGGCCTCCAGTCAATGTTCTAGTATTGGTCTTGCTTCCTCCTGGATCGTTCCTGTGGCCTATCTATCCTGCATAAGCTAAGTTCTGCTTGTGTTACTTTTGTTTGCTATATTTTCTGTCCAGCTTGCTATATTGGTTTTTCTTGCTTGCTGGAAGCTCTGAGACGCAGAGGGAGCACCTCCGTACCGTTAGTCGGGGCGGAGGGTCTTTTTGCCCCTCTGCGTGGTTGTTTGTAGGTTTTTGTGTTGACCGCAAAGCTATCTTTCCTATCCTCGGTCTATTCAGTAAGTCAGGCCCCACTTTGCTAAATCTATTTCATCTCTGTGTTTGTATTTTCATCTTACTCACAGTCATTATATGTGGGGGGCTGCCTTTTCCTTTGGGGAATTTCTCTGAGGCAAGGTAGGCTTATTTTTCTGTCTTCAGGGCTAGTTAGTTTCTCAGGCTGTGCCGAGTTGCATAGGGAGCGTTAGGTGCAATCCACGGCTACCTCTAGTGTGGTGTGATAGGATTAGGGATTGCGGTCAGCAGAGTTCCCACGTCTCAGAGCTCGTCCTATGTTTTTGGTAATTGTCAGGTCACTTTGTGTGCTCTGAACTTCAAGGTCCATTGTGGTTCTGAATTACCTGTTCATAACAGGTGACACCGCAAGGAAAAGCAGGCACAATGTTACACACTCTGTTTTTGGTGGCACCAAATGAGAGAGATGCCACACATGCAGGACTGTCACTCAAGCACAAATGTCAATATTAATCTCCTACTGTTTGTTTTTATTTTTTCAGGGAGAATTTAGAAACCCCCCAAAAAAAAGATTTTTTAAGGAAGAATTTAGAAAACAAAATAAAAAAAGTGATTTTTTTCAGAGAGAATTTAGAAACCAAACAAAAACAAAAAAACAAATAGGCTTTCTATGGCCCACTATCTGAGAGAGAGAGAGAGAGATGGCACACCCAGGAGTCAGGACTGGCACACAAGCAGAAAGGCCAATATTAATCTCCCACTGTTTTTTTTATTTTTTCAGGGAGAATTTAGAAACACACAAAAAAATGATTTTTTAAGGAAGAATTTAGAAAACAAATAAAAAAATGATTTTTTCAGAGAGAATTTAGAAACCAAATAAAAAAAAAAAATAGGCTTTCTATGGCACACTATCTGAGAGAGATGGCACGCTCAGGACTGGCACACAAGCCCAAAGGGCAATATTAATCTCCCACTGTTTTTTTTTTTCAGGGAGAATTTATAAAACCAATGAAAAAAAATAAATAGGCTTTCTATGGGCCACTATTTGAGAGAGAGATAGCACGCTCAGGACTGGCACACAAGCCCAAAGGGCAATATTAATCTCCCACTGTTTTTATTTTTTTCAGGGAAAATTTATAAAACCAATGAAAAAACAATAAATAGGCTTTCTATGGCCCACTATTTCACAGAGAGATGGCACGCTCAGGACTGGCACACAAGCCCAAAGGGCAATATTAATCTCCCACTGTTTTTATTTTTTTCAGGGAGAATTTATACAACCAATGAAAAAAAAATAAATAGGCTTTCTATGGCCCACTATTTGACAGAGAGATGGCACGCTCAGGACTGGCACACAAGCCCAAAGGGCAATATTAATCTCCCACTGTTTTTTTTTTTTCAGTGAGAATGTATAAAACCAATAAAAATAAATAAATAGGCTTTCTATGGCCCACTATTTGAGAGAGAGATGGCACGCTCAGGACTGGCACACAAGCCCAAAGGCCAATATTAATCTCCCACTGTTTTTTTTTTTTCAGGGAGAATTTAGAAACCCCACAAAAAAAAAAACAGAAAAAAAAATTAGGCTTTCTATGGCCCACTATGTGAGATGGCACACACAGGGATGGCACTCGAGCAGAAATGCCAATCTTAATCTCCCACAGCTTTTTTTTTTAGGGAGAATTAAAAAAAAAAAAAACACAGGGACTGTCCTACAATTACTATCTCCCTGCAGTAATCTCAGCCAGGTATGGCAGGCAGCAATAAGGAGTGGACTGCTGCACAAATGAAATAAAAAGTGTGGACAAACAAACAAGATAGCTGTGCAGAAAGGAAGGAACAACAGGATTTGTGCTTTGAAAAAAGCAGTTGGTTTGCACAGCGGCGTACACACAGCAATGCAGCTATCAGGGAGCCTTCTAGGGCAGCCCAATGAGCTACAGCGCTGAGGGGAAAAAAAAAAAAATGTAGCTTCCACTGTCCCTGCAAACAAAGGTGGTGTTGGACAGTGGAAATCGCTACAGCACAAGCGGTTTGGTGGTTAATGGACCCTGCCTAACGCTATCCCTGCTTCTGACGAAGCGGCAGCAACCTCTCCCTACGCTCAGATCAGCAGCAGTAAGATGGCGGTCGGCGGGAACGCCCCTTTATAGCCCCTGTGACGCCGCAGACAGCAAGCCAATCACTGCAATGCCCTTCTCTAAGATGGTGGGGACCAGGACCTATGTCATCACGCTGCCCACACTCTGCGTCCACCTTCATTGGCTGAGAAATGGCGCTTTTCGCGTCATTGAAACGCGACTTTGGCGCGAAAGTCGCGTACCGCATGGCTGACCCCGCACAGGGGTCGGGTCGGGTTTCATGAAACCCGACTTTGCCAAAAGTCGGCAACTTTTGAAAATGAACGATCCGTTTCGCTCAACCCTACTGACGAGATCACTGTTCAGGGAACATTTCTGCGTATTTGGTCTGTAAAAAACGGACCGTATTTTTATACGTTGTGTGTGACTCCAGCCTTTGGCTGAGTTTTTGATGGTGCTTTGATTTTCTGCACCTATTAGCTAAATTAGCTTACTTGGGTTTCCATTACCGTATATACTCGAGTATAAGCCGAGATTTTCAGCCCAAAATTTTGGGCTGAAAGTGCCCCTCTCGGCTTATACTCGAGTCACGGTGGGCGGCAGGGTCGGCGGGTGAGGGGGAGAGGGCGCCGAGGCATACTCACCTAGTCCCGGCGGTCCTGACGCTCCCCCTACCTGTGACACGGTCTTCGGTGCTGCAGCTCTTCCCCTGTTCAGTGGTCACGTGCGACCGCTGATTAGAGAAATGAATATGCGGCTCCACCTCCCATAGGGGTGGAGCCGCATATTCATTTCTCTAATCAGCAGTGCCGGTGACCGCTGATAGAGGAAGAGGCTGCAGCACCAAAGACCAGCTGTCCGGGAGAAGGAGCGGGACGCTGGGAGCTGGTAAGTATGCAATATTCACCTGTCCGCGTTCCACTCGCCGGGCGCCGCTCTGTCTTCGCGTCCTCTTGCTCTGACTGTTCAGGTCAGAGGGCGCGATGACGCATATAGTGTGCGTGACGCCCTCTGCCTGATCAGTCAGTGCGGAGAGACGCCGGGAGACAGCGAGAGTATGACAGCAAGACAGGTGAGTATGGCATGTTTTTTTTTTTTAATTGCAGCAGCAGCAATGGCACAGCTTTATATGGCACAGCTATGGGGCAATAATGAACGGTGCAGAGCACTATATGGCACATCTATGGGGCAATAATGAACGGCGCAGAGCACTATATGGCACAGCTATGGGACAAAAATGAACGGTGCAGAGCACTATATGGCACAGCTATGGGGCAATAATGAACGGTGCAGAGCACTATATGGCACATCTATGGGGCAATAATGAACGGCGCAGAGCACTATATGGCAGCTATGGGGCAATAATGAACGGTGCAGAGCACTACATGGCAGCTATGGGACAATAATGAACGGTGCAGAGTACTATATGGCAGCTATGGGACAATAATGAACGGTGCAGAGCACTATATGGCAGCTATGGGGCAATAATGAACAGTGCAGAGCACTATATGGCAGCTATGGGACAATAATGAACGGTGCAGAGCACTATATGGCACAGCTATGGGGCAATAATGAATGGTGCAGAGCACTATATGGCACAGCTATGGGGCAATAATGAACGGCGCAGAGCACTATATGGCACAGCTATGGGGCAATAATGAACGGCGCAGGGCACTATATGGCACATCTATGGGGCAATAATGAACGGTGCAGAGCACTATATGGCACAGCTATGGGGCAATAATGAACGGTGCAGAGCACTATATGGCACAGCTATGGGGCAATAATGAATGATGCAGAGCACTATATGGCACAGCTATGGGGCAATAATGAACGGCGCAGAGCACTATATGGCACAGCTATGGGGCAATAATGAACGGCGCAGAGCACTATATGGCACATCTATGGGGCAATAATGAACGGTGCAGAGCACTATATGGCACAGCTATGGGGCAATAATGAACGGTGCAGAGCACTATATGGCACAGTTATGGGGCAATAATGAGCGGTGCAGAGTACTATATGGCACAGCTATGGGGCAATAATGAACGGTGCAGAGCACTATATGGCACAGCTATGGGGCAAGAATGAACGGTGCAGAGCACTGTATGGCACAGCTATGGGGCAAGAATAAACGGTGCAGAGCACTATATGGCACAGCTTTCTATGGTACATCTATGGGGCAATAATGAACGGTGCAGGGCACTATATGGCACAGCTATGGGGCCATAATGAACAGTATGGAGAATCTATTTTTATTTTTGAAATTCACAGGTAGCTGCTGCATTTTCCACCCTAGGCTTATACTCGAGTCAATAAGTTTTCCAAGTTTTTTGTGGCAAAATTAGGGGGGTCGGCTTATACTCGGGTCGGCTTATACTCGAGTATATACGGTACGTTTTCTACTTCCATTTTTATTGAATTTTTTGTGCTCTGATATTTGTTTTTTTATGTCAAGTTTTAAATAAAGCTTTCACTCTGTTGTTTAGCTTTGATAAAACTTTATTGACAAAGTTATGTACAGACCACATGACTTTCTACTATGTTTTCGCACACTAAATATTTATGTTTCTGCAGATTTTTATCATATTCAAGTCTATCGGGAAAGTCGATATGAAACTAAACTGATATATAGCAGATTTAGGTCGAGAGACTCAAGATCAGACCGCAGAGCACGGACTGGCCTGTGGGTCTGCCGATCTGAGTGTGACAGCTTTAGGCTATGTGCACACGTCAGGATTATTTGCAGAAATTTCCTGAACAAAACCGGACTTTTTCTGCAGGAAATCCGCACACATTTTTTGTGCGGATTTTTCGTGTTTTTTTCCCTGAACTTCCCAATGCATTAAATAGCCAGAAATCCGCAAAATTAATGAACATGCTGCGTTTTTTTTCCGCGATGCGTTTTTATCGCGGACAAAATGCAACATATGCAGAAATATTGTGGATTGCATTCTATTAAAAAGGATGCTTAATGGATGCGTTTTTTTTCGGGGCTTTATCGTTTTTATAGCGAAAAAAACGCAAAAAATCTGGAACGTGTGCACACAGCCTTATAGAAATACATGCAGCTGTCAAGCTCAGTCAGGAGAGCCGCCAGCCAGTCAGTCCATGAGGACATCCCTGTGTGTCATCCGTGTGCGGGATGTTTTGCGGCCCGAGCTGCTGGTAAAATATGGACATGTCAGCATATATTGCCCACGGACACAAGGTCCGTGGAAACAGACATGTGCAGAGGCACATTCACTTGAATGAGTCTACATGTGTACATGTGTAAGTGTCTCCGGTACGTGTGAAAACTGTCACCACACGGACTGGACATACTGACATCTGAAAGAGCCCTTACAGTAGTTCAATTACTTAATGACATGAGCGAAAGTTTTCCCTTTAGTGACCAAATTAAGATTTTGTTTTTCTGAGCTTAATTATGAAGTGATGCGGAATATATTGCCGCTATAGAAATAAAAATAAATCTTATTCCTTATGTTGGCACCACATGGTGACTGTGGCTGTGACACCGGTCAAACTGCCAAAGATTAAGGTGTGCTGCTATTACATCGCAGCACAGTGCAAATGAATGAGGCCATTTTGTGACCAACAAGCCAGCATGACAAGCAAGTCACAAAGAGCCTTTTAACTTTTTGTGACTTGCTTATGGGTAACCTTGTGGGTTACAATGCAATGTAGCAGCAGATTACAACAAACTTTCATCATGTACCCTCAGTCTTAGGCCGGCGTCACACTCAGCGTATGAAAATACGTTCCGTTTTTTACTGCCGTAATACGCCACAAAATTCCAAAAATGGTGATCCGTATGTAATCCATAGGCAAGGTGTGGTCGCGTATTTTGCGCATGTAATGTTGCGTATGTAATCCGTATGCCCACCGTAATGCGTATTTTTCACGCAACCTGACAAAATGGACATTTAACGGTTTTTGAGGATGCAATTGCTTTAAATCACCATCAGCAACCCTATTTAAGGCCTCTACAACAGGTGGCACCCTCCCATATGTCCATTTTGTGATTGTTGCATCTGTTGGTGTGTTGTGTTTATGTTTGCAACATGTCTGACCTCCTGCACTTCACCCCAACGCAGCGGGTTTTGTTTAACTGGGTCTTGTCACGTTGGTTTGGCCAGCCATATCCTGTGATTGTAGATCCGCGAAGGAGGAGAAGAATGTGGGTGCATCCTCTTCTGACTAAACGCCTCACTAAAGGCCATTTTCAGAGACTCTATACAGCTCTGCGGGCACATCCTGACAAATTCTATGTGTACTGTCGCATGACCATCACAACATTCGATAGATTGTTGGAGATGATACGTCCAGGTATCACATACCAGGATACCAGGATGCGCAAAGCCATATCCGCACAGGAGCGGTTTCTCCTTACCTTACGGTATGTATTCTACATCCTCACATACTGTATGTTGATGATCTTTTTTTATGTGTTTGGTTCTAGCATGTATTTTCATGTATATGTGTACATTAGGGCACAAGCAGATATTAAAAAAGTGTTGGAAATGTTCTAGTGAAGTACCCTAAGTACATTTTAAATTTTACAACGTTAATCATGTTTTAGACGAAACAAACAAAATTTGGGCTTTTTCCTGTTTTTTAGGAACTGTTTTAACCTAGCTAATATATTTTTTGTCACTTTCAGCTTCCTGACAACTGGATTGTCGTATGCGGGACTTCACCTGGAGTTTTTGATTGGCCGCTCCACAATTTCGGGCATTGTGCGGTCAACCTGTAGGCAAATATGGGACAAAGCAGGCTAATTGGCTCAAAATATCCCATGGCTACCAGGAAAATTGTGACTTCCCTAACTGCATTGGAGCCGTGGATGGGAAACATATCAGGGTACGTAAGCCGCCAAACTCTGGCTCCCAATTCTACAATTATAAGCAGTTTTTCTCTGTAGTTCTGTTAGCTGTAGTTGACAGTAACTACAGGTTTATAATTGTAGACATTGGGGCCTATGGCCGAACTGGAGACTCTAGGGTCTTCAATTCATCCATTATGGGTCGGCGGCTATGTGACTACCAGTTAGATCTCTGTTATGACCTGGTGGTCAGGACAATAATGGACCTGGTGGTTAAGAGCACATGGAATGACCTGATAGTTACTGATAATATAGGACGAGCTCTGAGACGTGGGAACTCTGCTGACCGCAATCCCTAATCCTATCACACACACTAGAAATAGCCGTGGATTGCTCCTAACGCTCCCTATGCAACTCGACACAGCCTAAGGAACTAGCTAGCCCTAAAGATAGAAAAATAAAGCCTACCTTGCCTCAGAGAAATTCCCCAAAGGAAAAGGCAGCCCCCCACATATAATGACTGTGAGTAAAGATGAAAATCACAAACACAGAGATGAAATAGATTTAGCAAAGTGAGGCCCAACTTAGTGAACAGACACAGGATAGGAAAGGTAGCTTTGCGGTCAGCACAAAAAACTACAAAAAGACCACGCAGAGGGCGCAAAAAGACCCTCCGCACCGACTCACGGTGCGGAGGCGCTCCCTCTGCGTCCCAGAACTTCCAGCAAGCAAGACAACAATCAAAATAGCAAGCTGGACAGAAAAATAGCAAACCAGAGAAAAACAAGCAGGAACTTAGCTTCTGCTGGGAAGACAGGTCACAAGAACGATCCAGGAGTGAACTAGACCAATACTGGAACATTGACAGGTGGCATGGAGCAATGATCTAGGTGGAGTTAAATAGAGCAGCCAGCTAACGAATTAACCTCGTCACCTGTGGAAGGAAGCTCAGAAGCCGCAGCCCCACTCACCACCACCAGAGGAAGCCCATGGACAGAACCAGCCGAAGTACCATTCATGACCACAGGAGGGAGGGGTCACCGAACCCTCACCAGAGCCCCCAGGCCGACCAGGGCGAGCCAAATGAAAGGCACGAACCAGATCGGCAGCATGAACATCGGAGGCAAAGACCCAGGAATTATCTTCCTGACCATAAACCTTCCATTTGACCAGGTACTGGAGTTTCCGTCTCGAAATACGAGAATCCAAAATCTTCTCCACCACATACTCCAACTTCCCCTCAACCAACACCGGAGCAGGAGGATCAACGGATGGAACCACAGGCGCCACGTATCTCCGCAACAATGACCTATGGAATAAATTATGGATGACAAAAGAAGCTGGAAGGGTCAAACGAAACGACACAGGATTGAGAACCTCAGAAATCTTATACGGACCAATGAAACGAGGCTTAAACTTAGGAGAGGAAACCTTCATAACGAGACGACAACCAAACCAAATCCCCAACACGAAGTCGGGGACCCACACAGTGCCGGCGGTTAGCGAAACGTTGAGCCTTCTCCTGGGACAATATCAAATTGTCCACCACATGAGTCCAAATCTGCTGCAACCTATCCACCACAGTATCTACACCAGGACAGTCCGAAGACTCAACCTGCCCTGAAGAGAAACGAGGATGGAAACCAGAATTGCAGAAAAACGGCGAAACCAAAGTAGCCGAGCTGGCACGATTATTAAGGGCGAACTCAGCCAAAGGCAAAAAGGACACCCAATCATCCTGATCAGCAGAAACAAAGCATCTCAGATAAGTTTCCAAAGTCTGATTAGTTCGTTCGGTTTGCCATTTGTCTGAGGAAGCCGAGGAAAAAGACAAATCAATGCCCATCCTAGCACAAAAGGCTCGCCAAAACCTCAAAACAAACTGGGAACCTCTGTCCGAAACGATGTTCTCCGGAATGCCATGTAAACGAACCACATGCTGGAAAAACAATGGCACCAAATCAGAGGAGGAAGGCAATTTAGACAAGGGTACCAAATGGACCATCTTAGAGAAGCGATCACAAACCACCCAAATGACCGACATCTTTTGAGAGATAGGGAGATCAGAAATAAAATCCATAGAGATATGCGTCCAGGGCCTCTTCGGGACCGGCAAGGGCAAAAGCAACCCACTGGCACGAGAACAGCAGGGTTTAGCCCGAGCACAAGTCCCACAGGACTGCACAAAAGAACGCACATCCTGCGACAAAGACGGCCACAAAAAGGATCTAGCCACCAAATCTCTGGTACCAAAGATTCCCGGATGACCAGCCAACACCGAACAATGAACCTCAGAGATAACTCTACTAGTCCATTTATCAGGGACAAACAGTTTCTCTGCTGGGCAACGGTCAGGTCTATCAGCCTGAAATTTTTGCAGCACCCGCCGCAAATCAGGGGAGATGGCAGACAAAATTACCCCCTCTTTGAGAATACCCGCCGGCTCGGGAACACCCGGAGAGTCGGGCACAAAACTCCTTGACAGGGCATCAGCCTTCACATTCTTAGAGCCTGGAAGGTACGAAACCACAAAATCAAAACGGGAGAAAAATAGCGACCAACGAGCCTGTCTAGGATTCAACCGTTTGGCAGACTCGAGATAAGTCAAATTCTTGTGATCCGTCAAGACCACCACGCGATGCTTGGCTCCTTCAAGCCAATGACGCCACTCCTCGAATGCCCACTTCATGGCCAACAACTCTCGATTGCCAACATCATAATTGCGCTCAGCAGGCGAAAACTTTCTAGAAAAGAAGGCACATGGTTTCATCACCGAGCCATCAGAACTTCTTTGCGACAAAACAGCCCCTGCTCCAATCTCAGAAGCATCAACCTCGACCTGAAACAGAAGCGAAACATCTGGCTGGCACAACACAGGGGCAGAAGAAAAACGACGCTTCAACTCCTGAAAAGCTTCCACAGCCGCAGAAGACCAATTGACCACATCAGCACCCTTCTTGGTCAAATCAGTCAACGGTTTAGCAACACTAGAAAAATTACTGATGAAGCGACGATAAAAATTAGCAAAGCCCAGGAACTTTTGCAGACTCTTCACAGATGTCGGCTGAGTCCAATCATAAATGGCCTGGACTTTAACAGGGTCCATCTCGACAGTAGAAGGGGAAAAAATGAAACTCAAAAATGAAACCTTCTGAACTCCAAAAAGACACTTTGACCCCTTCACAAACAAAGAATTCGCACGAAGGACCTGGAACACCATTCTGACCTGCTTCACGTGAGACTCCCAATCATCCGAGAAGACCAAAATATCATCCAAATATACAATCAGGAATTTATCCAGGTACTCTCGGAAGATGTCATGCATAAAGGACTGAAATACTGATGGAGCATTGGAAAGCCCGAATGGCATAACCAGGTACTCAAAATGGCCCTCGGACGTATTAAATGCTGTTTTCCATTCATCGCCCTGTTTAATATGCACAAGATTATACGCACCACGAAGATCTATCTTGGTGAACCAACTAGCCCCCTTAATCCGAGCAAACAAATCAGACAGCAGCGGCAAAGGGTACTGAAATTTGACTGTGATCTTATTAAGAAGGCGGTAATCAATACACGGTCTCAAAGAACCATCCTTATTGGCCACAAAAAAGAACCCTGCTCCCAATGGTGACGACGACGGGCGAATATGACCCTTCTCCAAGGATTCCTTTACATAACTCCGCATAGCGCCGTGCTCTGGCACAGATAAATTGTACAGTCGGCCCTTAGGGAACTTACTACCAGGAATCAAATTGATAGCACAATCGCAATCCCTATGAGGAGGTAGGGTACTGGATTTGGGCTCATCAAATACATCTCGGTAATCCGACAAAAACTCCGGGACTTCAGAAGGAGTGGATGACGAAATAGACAAAAATGGAACATCACCATGTACTCCCTGACAACCCCAGCTGGACACAGACATAGATTTCCAATCCAATACTGGATTATGGACCTGTAGCCATGGCAACCCCAAAACGACCACATCATGCAGATTATGCAACACCAAAAAGCGAATATCCTACTGATGTGCAGGAGCCATGCACATGGTCAATTGGGTCCAGTACTGAGGCTTATTCTTGGCCAAAGGCGTAGCATCAATTCCTCTCAATGGAATAGGATACTGCAAGGGCTCCAAGAAAAAACCACAGCACCTAGCAAACTCCAAGTCCATCAAATTCAGGGCAGCGCCTGAATCCACAAATGCCATAACAGAATAGGATGACAAAGAGCAGATCAGAGTAACGGACAAAAGAAATTTCGACTGTACCGTACCAATGGTGGCAGACCTAGCGAAACGCTTAGTGCGCTTAGGACAATCGGAGATAGTATGAGTGGAATCACCACAGTAGAAACACAGCCCATTCCGACGTCTGTGTTCTTGCCGTTCAGCTCTGGTCAAAGTCCTATCACATTGCATAGGCTCTGGTCTATGCTCAGATAATACCGCCAAATGGTGCACAGCTTTACGCTCACGTAAGCGTCGATCGATCTGAATGGCCAAAGACATAGACTCATTCAGACCAGCAGGCATGGGAAATCCCACCATGACATCCTTAAGGGCTTCAGAGAGACCCTTTCTGAAAATTGCTGCCAGGGCACATTCATTCCACTGAGTGAGTACAGACCACTTCCTAAACTTCTGACAATATATCTCTACCTCATCCTGACCCTGACAGAGAGCCAGCAAGATTTTCTCTTCCTGATCCACTGAATTAGGTTCATCATAAAGCAATCCGAGCGCCAGAAAAAACGCATCAACATCACGCAATGACAGATCTCCTGGCGCAAGGGAAAATGCCCAGTCTTGAGGGTCACCACGCAACAAAGAAATAATGATTTTCACTTGTTGAACAGGGTCACCTGAGGAGCGAGGTTTCAAAGCAAGAAACAATTTACAATTATTTTTGAAATTCAGAAACTTAGATCTATCCCCAAAAAACAAATCTGGAATTGGAATCCTAGGCTCTAACATTGGATTCTGAACCACAAAATCTTGAATGTTTTGTACCCTTGCAGTGAGATTATCCATACAAGAGGACAGACCTTGAATGTCCATCTACACCTGTATCCTGAACCACCCAGAGGTAAAGGGGAAAAGAGAGACAAAACACACTGCAAAGAAAAAAAAATGGTCTCAGAACTTCTCTTATCCCTCTATTGAGATGCATTAGTACTTTGGGCCACCTGTACTGTTATGACCTGGTGGTCAGGACAATAATGGACCTGGTGGTTAAGAGCACACGGAATGACCTGATAGTTACTGATAATATAGGACGAGCTCTGAGACGTGGGAACTCTGCTGACCGCAATCCCTAATCCTATCACACACACTAGAAATAGCCGTGGATTGCTCCTAATGCTCCCTATGCAACTCGACACAGCCTAAGGAACTAGCTAGCCCTAAAGATAGAAAAATAAAGCCTACCTTGCCTCAGAGAAATTCCCCAAAGGAAAAGGCAGCCCCCCACATATAATGACTGTGAGTAAAGATAAAAATCACAAACACAGAGATTAAATAGATTTAGCAAAGTGAGGCCCGACTTACTGAACAGACAGAGGATAGGAAAGGTAGCTTTGCGGTCAGCACAAAAAACTACAAAAAGACCACGCAGAGGGCGCAAAAAGACCCTCCGCACCGACTCACGGTGCGGAGGCGCTCCCTCTGCGTCCCAGAGCTTCAGCAAGCAAGACAACAATCAAAATAGCAAGCTGGACAGAAAAATAGCCAACCAGAGAAAAACAAGCAGGAACTTAGCTTCTGCTGGGAAGACAGGTCACAAGAACGATCCAGGAGTGAACTAGACCAATACTGGAACATTGACAGGTGGCATGGAGCAATGATCTAGGTGGAGTTAAATAGAGCAGCCAGCTAACGAATTAACCTCGTCACCTGTGGAAGGAACCTCAGAAGCCGCAGCCCCACTCACCACCACCAGAGGAAGCCCATGGACAGAACCAGCCGAAGTACCATTCATGACCACAGGAGGGAGCTTGACAACAGAATTCACAACAGATCTCCCACCATCACAACAAATCCCAGGCTCCACTGCGGAAGCAGTGCCTTTTGTTTTTGTTGGAGATGAGGCCTTCCAACTGACCAGACACATCATGAGGCCTTATCCCCGCCGCAACCTCGACCACCGGCGGAGGATATTTCATTTGCGGCTTTCTAGGGCGCGGAGACTGGCTGAGTGCGCCTTTGGTATTCTGGTGGCCAAATGGCGTGTTCTAGAGTCTGCCATTCAGCTCAGTGAAACTTCTGTGAATGAAGTAATCAAAGCCTGTGTAATTTTGCACAATTTCACCCGCATACATGATTGCTCCGTCCTCAGATGATATTGGTGAAGACATGTTGAGCAATGTGATTAGGCCTACACCACATGGCCCTCCTCCGCGCCGTCCCCTTTCTGGATTAGTTAGGGATGTTTTTACAAATTATTTTGTATCTCATCAGGGTGCTACTCCCTGGCAAGATTATGCTGTGTCTCAGTTGTGATTGTTCTTTTTTTTCTTAATATATTATCAAAATATATTTTTTTCTGCCATTGAAACAGTACTGTGTGTGTTGTATTTCTTTAATTAACAGATGATTATGAACAGACCATATGTGTGTGATGTTAAAATGATTAGTCCACAAACATCAATTGGGTAATTGAAATTATTTTTAGTAAATGCAAAATCCTTTTTTTGCAAACTTGGCACCATATTGGTTTTCTTTCTGGGTTTTTGTTAAAAAAAACAAAAAAAACAAAGTGTACATACACTACAAACTACCCAAATACATGGTATTGCGGAACATATATTCACAATAAAACAACAAAAAACCATTACAGATCCCTGTAAGTTGTCGGGGGAGATGGCGGCAGCTCAGGGTCCTGTTCAGGGGGCCTTTGTTGGGCCAATTGGCCTTCACCCTGTGAGGATGATGTGGCTTGCAGAGCCGAATACAGGCCTTGGCCATATTGGTCAGTTGGTTGTTGGCCAGAATGTAATTGTCTCTGCCCATCCTGCTGACAGAGATATTGGCTGTAGTCATACCCCACCCCAAAATGGCCATGTTGTCCAAACTCAGGTTGGGACCAGCCTACATCACTGGGTCTGGAAAAGTGGCCATATTAGGAATAGGGGTTGTAGGCTGCCATTTGGTGCAGTGCTCGCCTTTGCAGATTTTGGGGTGGGAGGGGTTGAGGTGTAGGCATACATGGAGTAGGTGCTTCAAATCCTGATTAATCCTGCACCTGTTGAGGAAATTGAAGGCGCAAGAGGTTATTTTGTGAAAGCTGTCTTCTCTCCAGAAATGCAACAACCTCATAGGGGTTATTTGGAGGGGTGCTAAGATCAATCAGGATTTGAATGCACCCTCTCACATGTAGCCTCACCTCACGGGGAAGGGGACGAAGGTAACGGGCAAGGGTGCGCGCAAATGCCTCCTCTCCATCATCCGTGGCTGCCCTGGCCAAATAATTGAGGACGCCAGCGGTCACATCCCTCATTGTAGCTTGCACCTCTCTCCTTCGGTGCCCTCTCTGCAATAAAGACCCAACTGCCTGTGGGGAGGACACCTATGGGCCAGTAGGACTGCTGCTTTGTGCTTGTTCCTCCTGGATTCGAGGATTATGTGGTGCTGATGATGGTGGTGGTGCAGCATCTTCAACACTGGGTGCTTTGCCCTGTGATGCCGAAGCTGATATTCCCAGAATGATGGAGGTAGAAGATTGCAAAGATGGGCCTGCCATATCTTCTTCCCGACCCACAGGATCTATGGCAGGTTCGGATTCAGACCCAGTCTCCCTCTCTGTGAGGTTGGACTGTGTTCTGTTAGTAAACAATCAAGAATTAAAAAAAACATTAATATTTGACTAATTTCATAACATTATTTTAGGACACATCTGTGACCTTATCTAAAGAAAAATATCTACACACAACCTCCGATACTCACAAGATCTCATTCTGTACTCCCCTGAAATCTCCTCTTCCCACAATGGGATACAAGATTTATCTAGTGTATCACCCCTACTGTGTAAACCAATACCACAACACATCATACTGTCACCTACCATTGAAAGCTACACAAAGAGTTGGCAGACCCACCTCTAAAGGTACCTTCACACATAACGATATTGTTAACGATATCGTTGCTATTTGTGACGTAGCAACGATATCGTTAATGAAATCGTTCTGTGTGACAGCGACCAACGATCAGGCCCCTGCTGGGAGATCGTTGGTCGCTGAATAAAGTCCAGAACTTTATTTCGTCGCTGGACTCCTGCTGACATCGCTGGATCGGCGTGTGTGACACTGATCCAGCGATGTCTTCACTGGTAACCAGGGTAAACATCGGGTAACTAAGCGCAGGGCCGCGCTTAGTAACCCGATGTTTACCCTGGATACCATGCTAAAAGTAAAAAAAACAAACACTAGATACTTACCTAACGCTGTCTGTCCTCCAGCGCTGTGCTCTGCACTCCTCCTGCACTGTCTGTGAGCCGGAAAGCAGAGCGGTGACGTCACCGCTCTGCTTTCCGGCTCACAGCCAGTACAGGAGGAGAGCAAAGAAGCAGAGCGCAGAGCTGGAGGACAGACAGCGTTAGGTAAGTATGTAGTGTTTGTTTTTTTTTACTTTTAGCATGGTATTCAGGGTAAACATCGGGTTACTAAGCGCGGCCCTGCGCTTAGTTACCCAATATTTACCCTGGTTACCGGCATCGTTGGTCGCTGGAGAGCTGTCTGTGTGACAGCTCTCCAGCGACTAAACAGCGACGCTGCAGCGATCCGAATCGTTGTCGGTATCGCTGCAGCGTCGCTTAATGTGAAGGGGCCTTTACAACAATCAGATAACCTGCATTAACCACATATCAACAAAACCACTGCAAGAACAGCTCTAAACCCCCTCCCCCCCACCTAATGTATGATAACCCATCCCTTGCTGGAGCTTGTGAGGCTTTGTGGGCAGGGTCCTCTCTCTTCCAGGACCATTTTTTTTGCATATTTAAAACAAAAATTTGTTTGGAAATCGGTTGACCCCTACTTACATCTAAAGCACCATTGAAGAACCTGAAAAACTGGTATTAATAAGACTAATTATAAAACTAAATGTGTAGTGTCGTTCTAACTTACTGCCTTAGATTCATAGTTGCATCCAAAAAGGAAAGCTAGTCATAATACATATATTTCTTTTTTTTTGGTGGTGCTGCTGAGCCACTTCTTGCACGCATCTGACTTTCCCGCCGGTACTGGTCCCTGATGCAATCTTGTCATAACATCATCCACTGCAATGACATGGTAAAAAATATTGTTTACACTCATTATGAACATTGCTTAATACAGTTGGCATTGATATATCATTATTATTATTATTAGTTAGTTATATCGCACCATGGGGTGCTGTACATGATAAAGGGTTTACATACAGGGTTATATATATCCTTTACAGTAAACAAGTTTACAGTGACATACTGGTACAGAGGGGAGCGGACCCTGTCCTTGTGGACTTACATTCGATCATATTTGAACAAGGAGAATAAAAAGCCTTCTAAAATGATTTACATAAAGTTATAAATCATTTTTTAACAAGAGAAGGACATGGTCCACACCCATGTGTACGAGTTTTGTGTTAACAAAAATACTACACAACGCAACAACAATATTAGCTAGGTACGTACACACTTGATCATGTTAATAATAATAATATTTGCTTTTGACAAAAAATTTGGCAAAATATCATACTAAAATAAGAAATAAAAAACATGTCATCATGTAGGACAAGCATTTTTGAAGGTTACATAATGTCAATACATTAATGTACTTACAAAGTTGTGTCTGCTCCGCACGTGGCCGTTGGGCATAATCTGGGAATAGGATCCCACAGATGGTCCTCAAAGCTGCCTCTTTCCTGGCCCGGTTGGAATAATTAGGATCCCTCTGGTCCAAGATTTCTGACCTTTCCTGGACCAGGATGAGGAGCATTTCAACGTTTATGATGCTTGCCATGCTTTTTTGAACTCCGTGGAGGCGAGCACCAGACTTCCGGGATGTCTGTGTGGCTTTTTGAGCTAATTAGCATGTCTGAGCTTCCTGATTGAGGGCTTGGCACAATTCCTTGCACCTGGCGATGTCTGGAGATGTCTGGCGTATTTCTCGCAAGTCTCACTGCTGGTCCGTGTGTAATCCGTATTTTTTTCGCCCCCATAGACTTTCATTGGCGTATTTTTAGCGCAATACGGTGACAAATGCAGCATGCTGCGATTTTCTACGGCCGTAGAAGACCGTATAATACGGATCAGTAAAATACGGCAGATAGGAGCTGGGGCATAGAGAATCATTGTACCATATGCAATTCGTGTTTTCAGGCAACCACAGTCCAGGACACCAGATCACAGGTACAGGCAGGGTCCGGCCGGCTTGGAAGCGAATCTGGAGTCCCCTTTACCAGGTGGAGATGAAAGCCTTCCTCAAAGCACGGTGGTGTTGTAGTCCCTTACTGCCTATGGCTTCTGATAAGGTCCTCACAGTTCTCCTCTGTCCCCCATATAGGTTAATACACAAACCCTTATGACAGGTTACTAGTGATGAGCGAATATACTCGTTACTCAAGATTTCCCGAGCACGCTCGGGTGTCCTCCCGAGTATTTTTTAGTGCTCGGAGATTTAGTTTTTATTGCCGCAGCTGAATGATTTACATCTGTTAGCCAGCATAAGTACATGTGGGGATTCCCTAGCAACCAGGCAACCCCCATATGTACTTATGCTGGCTAATAGATGTAAATCATTCAGCTGCAGAAAGAAAAACTAAATTTCCGAGCACTAAAAAATACTCGGAGGACACCCGAGCGTGCTCGGGAAATCTCGAATAACGAGTATATTCGCTCATCACTACTGTTATGAAAGGCAATTCAGTACTACAATGGACATAGCGGTCAGAGCACATACAGTGATCTGACAATAACCCAAAATCATAGAACGAGCTCTGAGACGTGGGAACTCTGCAGACCGCAATCCCTAATCCTCTCCAAACAACACTAGAGGCAGCCGTGGATTGCGCCTAACACTGCCTATGCAACTCGGCACAGCCTGAGAAACTAACTAGCCTGAAGATAGAAAATAAGCCTACCTTGCCTCAGAGAAATACCCCAAAGGAAAAGGCAGCCCCCCACATATAATGACTGTGAGTTAAGATGAAAAGACAAACCTAGAGATGAAATAGATTCAGCAAAGTGAGGCCCGACTTTCTTAACAGATCGAGGATAGAAAAGGTAACTTTGCGGTCTACACAAAACCCTAAAGAAAACCACGCAAAGGGGGCAAAAAGACCCTCCGTACCGAACTAACGGCACGGAGGTACACCCTTTGCGTCCCAGAGCTTCCAGCAACAAATTAGACAAGCTGGACAGAAAAAATAGCAAACAAATAGCAAAGAAGAACTTAGCTATGCAGAGCAGCAGGCCACAGGAATGATCCAGGGAAAAGCAAGTCCAACACTGGAACATTGACAGGAAGCCAGGATCAAAGCATTAGGTGGAGTTAAGTAGAGAAGCACCTAACGACCTCACCAGATCACCAGAGGGAGGAAACTCAGAAGCCACAGTACCACTTCCCTCCACCAACAGAAGCTCACAGAGAGAATCAGCCGAAGTACCACTTGTGACCACAGGAGGGAGCTCTGCCACAGAATTCACAACAGTACCCCCCCTTGAGGAGGGGTCACCGAACCCTCACCAGAGCCCCCAGGCCGACCAGGATGAGCCACATGAAAGGCACGAACAAGATCGGGAGCATGGACATCAGAGGCAAAAACCCAGGAATTAACTTCCTGAGCATAACCCTTCCATTTAACCAGATACTGGAGTTTCCGTCTAGAAACACGAGAATTCAAAATCTTCTCCACAATATACTCCAATTCCCCCTCCACCAAAACCGGGGCAGGAGGATCAACAGATGGAACCATAGGTGCCACGTATCTCCGCAACAATGACCTATGGAATACGTTATGTATGGAAAAATAATCTGGAAGGGTCAGACGAAAAGACACAGGATTAAGAACCTCAGAAATCCTATACGGACCAATGAAACGAGGTTTAAACTTAGGAGAGGACACCTTCATAGGAATATGACGAGAAGATAACCAAACCAAATCCCCAACACGGTCAGGGACCCACACGGCGTCTGCGATTAGCGAAACGTTGAGCCTTCTCCTGGGACAAGGTCAAATTGTCCACTACATGAGTCCAAATCTGCTGCAACCTGTCCACCACAGTATCCACACCAGGACAGTCCGAAGACTCAACTTGTCCTGAAGAGAAACGAGGATGGAACCCAGAATTGCAGAAAAATGGCGAAACCAAGGTAGCCGAGCTGGCCCGATTATTAAGGGCGAACTCAGCCAAAGGCAAAAAGGACACCCAGTCATCCTGATCGGCAGAAACAAAGCATCTCAGATATGTTTCCAAGGTCTGATTGGTTCGTTCGGTCTGGCCATTAGTCTGAGGATGGAAAGCCGAGGAAAAAGACAAGTCAATGCCCATCCTAGCACAAAAAGCTCGCCAAAACCTCGAAACAAACTGGGAACCTCTGTCAGAAACGATATTCTCTGGAATGCCATGTAAACGAACCACATGCTGGAAGAACAATGGCACCAAATCAGAGGAGGAAGGCAATTTAGACAAGGGTACCAGATGGACCATCTTAGAAAAGCGATCACAGACCACCCAAATGACTGACATCTTTTGAGAAACGGGAAGATCAGAAATAAAATCCATAGAGATATGTGTCCAAGGCCTCTTCGGGACCGGCAAGGGCAAAAGCAACCCACTGGCACGAGAACAGCAGGGCTTAGCCCGAGCACAAATCCCACAGGACTGCACAAAAACACGCACATCCCGCGACAGAGACGGCCACCAAAAGGATCTAGCCACCAACTCTCTGGTACCAAAGATTCCAGGATGACCAGCCAACACCGAACAATGAACCTCAGAGATAACTTTATTGGTCCACCTATCAGGGACAAACAGTCTCTCCGCTGGACAACGATCAGGTTTATTAGCCTGAAATTTTTGCAGCACCCGCCGCAAATCAGGGGAGATGGCAGACACAATTACTCCTTCCTTGAGGATACCCGCCGGCTCAGACAAACCCGGAGAGTCGGGCACAAAACTCCTAGACAGAGCATCCGCCTTCACATTTCTAGAGCCTGGAAGGTACGAAATCACAAAGTCAAAACGGGCAAAAAACAGCGACCAACGAGCCTGTCTAGGATTCAACCGCTTAGCAGACTCAAGATAAGTCAAGTTCTTATGATCAGTCAATACCACCACGCGATGCTTTGCTCCTTCAAGCCAATGACAATATCCTCAGAAATAAGAATACAGATAATAATTGGGAAATGTTTAAGAACATCCTAAATAGGCAGTGTAAGCGGTTTATACCTTGTGGGAATAAAAGGACTAGAAATAGGAAAAACCCAATGTGGCTAAACAAAGAAGTAAGACAGGCAATTAACAGTAAAAAGAAAGCATTCGCACTACTAAAGCAGGATGGCACCATTGAAGCTCTAAAAAACTATAGGGAGAAAAATACTTTATCTAAAAAACTAATTAAAGCTGCCAAAAAGGAAACAGAGAAGCACATTGCTAAGGAGAGTAAAACTAATCCCAAACTGTTCTTCAACTATATCAATAGTAAAAGAATAAAAACTGAAAATGTAGGCCCCTTAAAAAATAGTGAGGAAAGAATGGTTGTAGATGACGAGGAAAAAGCTAACATATTAAACACCTTCTTCTCCACGGTATTCATGGTGGAAAATGAAATGCTAGGTGAAATCCCAAGAAACAATGAAAACCCTATATTAAGGGTCACCAATCTAACCCAAGAAGAGGTGCGAAACCGGCTAAATAAGATTAAAATAGATAAATCTCCCAGTCCGGATGGCATACACCCACGAGTACTAAGAGAACTAAGTAATGTAATAGATAAACCATTATTTCTTATTTTTAGGGACTCTATAGCGACAGGGTCTGTTCCGCAGGATTGGCGCATAGCAAATGTGGTGCCAATATTCAAAAAGGGCTCTAAAAGTGAACCTGGAAATTATAGGCCAGTAAGTCTAACCTCTATTGTTGGTAAAATATTTGAAGGGTTTCTGAGGGATGTTATTCTGGATTATCTCAATGAGAATAACTGTTTAACTCCATATCAGCATGGGTTTATGAGAAATCGCTCCTGTCAAACCAATCTAATCAGTTTTTATGAAGAGGTAAGCTATAGGCTGGACCACGGTGAGTCATTGGACGTGGTATATCTCGATTTTTCCAAAGCGTTTGATACCGTGCCGCACAAGAGGTTGGTACACAAAATGAGAATGCTTGGTCTGGGGGAAATTGTGTGTAAATGGGTTAGTAACTGGCTTAGTGATAGAAAGCAGAGGGTGGTTATAAATGGTATAGTCTCTAACTGGGTCGCTGTGACCAGTGGGGTACCGCAGGGGTCAGTATTGGGACCTGTTCTCTTCAACATATTCATTAATGATCTGGTAGAAGGTTTACACAGTAAAATATCGATATTTGCAGATGATACAAAACTATGTAAAGCAGTTAATACAAGAGAAGATAGTATTCTGCTACAGATGGATCTGGATAAGTTGGAAACTTGGGCTGAAAGGTGGCAGATGAGGTTTAACAATGATAAATGTAAGGTTATACACATGGGAAGAAGGAATCAATGTCACCATTACACACTGAATGGGAAACCACTGGGTAAATCTGACAGGGAGAAGGACTTGGGGATCCTAGTTAATGATAAACTTACCTGGAGCAGCCAGTGCCAGGCAGCAGCTGCCAAGGCAAACAGGATCATGGGGTGCATTAAAAGAGGTCTGGATACACATGATGAGAGCATTATACTGCCTCTGTACAAATCCCTAGTTAGACCGCACATGGAGTACTGTGTCCAGTTTTGGGCACCGGTGCTCAGGAAGGATATAATGGAACTAGAGAGAGTACAAAGGAGGGCAACAAAATTAATAAAGGGGATGGGAGAACTACAATACCCAGATAGATTAGCGAAATTAGGATTATTTAGTCTAGAAAAAAGACGACTGAGGGGCGATCTAATAACCATGTATAAGTATATAAGGGGACAATACAAATATCTCGCTGAGGATCTGTTTATACCAAGGAAGGTGACGGGCACAAGGGGGCATTCTTTGCGTCTGGAGGAGAGAAGGTTTTTCCACCAACATAGAAGAGGATTCTTTACTGTTAGGGCAGTGAGAATCTGGAATTGCTTGCCTGAGGAGGTGGTGATGGCGAACTCAGTCGAGGGGTTCAAGAGAGGCCTGGATGTCTTCCTGGAGCAGAACAATATTGTATCATACAATTAGGTTCTGTAGAAGGACGTAGATCTGGGAATTTATTATGATGGAATATAGGCTGAACTGGATGGACAAATGTCTTTTTTCGGCCTTACTAACTATGTTACTATGTTACTATGTTACTAATGACGCCACTCCTCGAATGCCCACTTCATGGCCAGCAACTCTCGGTTGCCCACATCATAATTTCGCTCAGCAGGCGAAAACTTCCTGGAAAAAAAAGCGCATGGTTTCATCACTGAGCAATCAGAACCTCTCTGCGACAAAACAGCCCCTGCTCCAATCTCAGAAGCATCAACCTCGACCTGGAACGGAAGAGAAACATCTGGTTGACACAACACAGGGGCAGAAGAAAAACGACGCTTCAAGTCTTGAAAAGCTTCCACAGCAGCAGAAGACCAATTGACCAAATCAGCACCCTTCTTGGTCAAATCGGTCAATGGTTTGGCAATACTAGAAAAATTGCAGATGAAGCGACGATAAAAATTAGCAAAGCCCAGGAACTTTTGCAGACTTTTCAGAGATGTCGGCTGAGTCCAATCATGGATGGCTTGGACCTTAACAGGATCCATCTCGATAGTAGAAGGGGAAAAGATGAACCCCAAAAATGAAACCTTCTGCACACCAAAGAGACACTTTGATCCCTTCACAAACAAAGAATTAGCACGCAGGACCTGAAAAACTGTTCTGACCTGCTTCACATGAGACTCCCAATCATCCGAGAAGATCAAAATGTCATCCAAGTACACAATCAGGAATTTATCCAGGTACTCTCTGAAGATGTCATGCATAAAGGACTGAAACACTGATGGAGCATTGGCAAGTCCGAATGGCATCACTAGATACTCAAAATTACCCTCGGGCGTATTAAATGCAGTTTTCCATTCATCTCCTTGCCTGATTCGCACCAGATTATACGCACCACGAAGATCTATCTTGGTGAACCAACTAGCCCCCTTAATCCGAGCAAACAAATCAGACAACAATGGCAAGGGGTACTGAAATTTAACCGTGATCTTATTTAGAAGGCGGTAATCTATACAAGGTCTCAGCGAACCATCCTTCTTGGCTACAAAAAAGAACCCTGCTCCTAATGGTGACGATGACGGGCGAATATGCCCCTTCTCCAGGGATTCCTTCACATAACTGCGCATAGCGGCGTGCTCAGGCACGGATAAATTAAACAGTCGACCTTTTGAGAATTTACTACCAGGAATCAAATTGATAGCACAATCACAATCCCTATGCGGAGGTAGGGCATCGGACTTGGGCTCATCAAATACATCCCGGTAATCAGACAAGAACTCTGGAACCTCAGAAGGGGTGGATGACGAAATTGACAGAAATGGAACATCACCATGTACCCCCTGACAACCCCAGCTGGACACCGACATGGATTTCCAATCTAATACTGGATTATGGGCTTGTAGCCATGGCAACCCCAACACGACCACATCATGCAGATTATCCAACACCAGAAAGCGAATAACCTCCTGATGTGCAGGAGCCATGCGCATGGTCAGCTGGGTCCAGTATTGAGGCTTATTCTTGGCCAAAGGCGTGTCATCAATTCCTCTCAATGGAATAGGACACTGCAAGGGCTCTAAGAGAAACCCACAACGCTTAGCATACTCCAAGTCCATCAAATTCAGGGCAGCGCCTGAATCTACAAATGCCATGACAGAATACGATGACAAAGAGCAGATCAAGGTAACGGACAGAAGAAATTTTGACTGTACCGTACCAATGGTGGCAGACCTAGCGAACCGCTTAGTGCGCTTAGGACAATCAGAGATAGCATGAGTGGAATCACCACAGTAGAAACACAGCCCATTCAGACGTCTGTGTTCTTGCCGTTTAACTCTGGTCAAAGTCCTATCGCACTGCATAGGCTCAGGTTTAAGCTCAGGTAATACCGCCAAATGGTGCACAGATTTACGCTCACGCAAGCGTCGACCGATCTGAATGGCCAAAGACATAGACTCATTCAAACCAGCAGGCATAGGAAATCCCACCATGACATCCTTAAGGGCTTCAGAGAGACCCTTTCTGAACATAGCTGCCAGCGCAGATTCATTCCATTGAGTGAGCACGGACCACTTTCTAAATTTCTGACAATATACCTCTATCTCATCCTGACCCTGACAAAGAGCCAGCAAATTTTTCTCTGCCTGATCCACTGAATTAGGTTCATCGTACAGCAATCCGAGCGCCAGGAAAAACGCATCGATATTACTCAATGCAGGATCTCCTGGCGCAAGAGAAAATGCCCAGTCCTGAGGGTCGCCGCGCAAAAAAGAAATAACAATCAAAACCTGTTGAACTGGATCACCAGAGGAGCGAGGTTTCAAGGCCAGAAATAATTTACAATTATTTTTGAAACTCAGAAACTTAGTTCTATCTCCAAAAAACAAATCAGGAATAGGAATTCTTGGTTCCAACATAGCTTTCTGATCAATAGTGTCTTGAATCTTTTGTACTCTTGCCGAGAGCTGATCCACAAATGAAGACAGACTTCTAATGTCCATCGCTACACCTGTGTACTGAACCACCCAAATGTCTAGGGGAAAAAAAAGGCAAAACACAGTGCAGAGAAAAAAAAATGGTCTCAGAACTAGTGTTGAGCGATACCTTCCGATATCGGAAAGTATCGGTATCGGTTGGGATCGGCCGATATTCAAAAAATATCGGATATCGCCGATACCGATACCCGATCCCAATGCAAGTCAATGGGACCAAAATATCGGAATTAAAATAAACCCTTTCTTTCCTTGTAGGTTCATTCTACATCAAGGAAAACAACTAAGAATAATGTAGGATGTATTGTGGGAGGTGGCGGAGACATTAAAGGCAATGAGGTTTAGCCCAATCAAATAGAATAGCATGTTTTTTTTTTTTAAGACGTTCGGAGTGAAAAAGATATTGAGTATGTAAATTTTTTTTTCTATTTTGTCAGATATTGATGTTTCACTATTCCACGCCCTTCCCCTTCTTTTTTTTTCTTTTTTTTTTTTACTTTTCCCACACTTTCATCTTCATCATCATCAGCATCTTTGACATCAACTTCTTCTTCACCTTATTCATCTTCTTCTTCATCTTCTACCTATTTTTTTTTTTTATTACATTCTTCATATTCATTTTATTCAACTATTATTATTCTTCCTATTCTACATATTCTTTTTATTCCACTGTTATTATTCTTCCTATTCTACTTCTTCATCATATTCTCATTTGTGACAGGCATTCCCGTAGTTGTTATCTATAAAAGTTGGAAGATTACACCTTCCGTTCTGCCAGTCACAAAAGTTACATTTGTCCGCGTTCAGTTTGGCCTGCAGCATCAGGCTTTATCCAGGGGCACCACGAGGAGGAACGGACTCACCCCCATACACTGCTTAGTCTTCTTCTGCATATAATTTAGATAATATCTTTTGCTCTGATATTAAGTCTTATGCTTAATGTTCTTCTGCTCTTTGTTCTGCAGCCTCTTGTTCTTCTGCTTCTCGGTCTTCCATGTCGTCGTCTCCAGGGTCGTCGTCTCCAGTGTCGTCATCTCCGCCGTCGTCGTCTCAGCCGTCGTCGTCTCCGCCGTCGTCGTCTCCGCCGTCGTCATCGGGGTGGTCTTCCGGGTCGTCGTCGTCGTCATCGGGGTGGTCTTCCGGGTCGTCGACTTTAGGGTCTTAAACTTGGAAATGTAGCAGAAGGTACAAGAAGGCTGAGAAAATGCCAAGAACCAGTTGATGGAACTGGAACTCGGATGGCTACCCGAAGGTTCAAGAGCCTATGGAACTACCGAGGACCAGCTGACGTTACTGGAACCCGGTTACTAAGCAGGAGGTACCCGTGCTAAAAAGCACTACCAAGGACCGCCTGGCGTTGGCGGAACTCGGATACCCAGAAGGAGGCACCTAAGCCAAAGGCTCTGCCCGGAACCAGCTGACGTTACTGGAACCAGGATGGGGAGCAGAAGGTACAAGAGCAAAAGACACTGCCGAGAACCAGCTGACGGTACTGGAACCCGGATGGGTAGCCGAAGGTCCAAGAGCCAATGGAACTACCGAGGACCAGCTGACGTTACTGGAACCCGGTTACTAAGCAGGAGGTACCCGTGCCTGAAAGCACTACCAAGGACCACCTGACGTTGGTGGAACTTGGATACCCAGAAGGAGGCACCTAAGCCAAAGGCTCTGCCCGGAACCAGCTGACGGTACTGGAACCAGGATGGGGAGCAGAAGGTACAAGAGCAAAAGACACTGCCGAGAACCAGCTGACGGTGCTGGAACCAGGTGGTGGACCCGAAGGCCCACAGGAGAGGAGAGAACAGCTAGGCCGCGAGGCAGCCGCAGTTACCGAACCCCAACAGTCCTACAGGGGGAGCTGGGCCTACTGGCACTACAGAACCAGCCTTGACTACCAGTTCACGCAGCCCACATAGGAAGCTCCTAAACTGGAGGCACCCTGGAGTTGGCTAACCCGACTGCAACACGACGGGGCAAACATAGGCGTCTCAGCGAGTTTAACACACCCCGGAAACAGCTGACGGTGCTGAAACCAGGTTTGGCACGAGGGAGTACCTGTGACAAAAACACTGCCGAGAACCAGCTGGCGGTGCTGGAACCCAGATGCGTTGCCCCAGTGTGCAAGAGCCAATGGCACGACCGAGGACCAGCTGACGGTGCTGGAACACGGTTACTAAGCTGTAGGTGCCCGCGCTTAAAAGCACTACCAAGGACCGCCTGACGTTGGCGGAACTCGGATACCCAGGAGGAGGCACCTAAGCCAAAGGCTCGGCCCGGAACCAGTTGACGGTGCTGGAACCAGGTGGTGGACCCCAAGGCCCACAGGAGAGGAGAGAACAGCTAGGCCGCGAGGCAGCCGCAGTTACCGAACCCCAACAGTCCTACAGGGGGAGCTGGGCCTACTGGCACTACAGAACCAGCCTTGACTACCAGTTCACGCAGCCCACATAGGAAGCTCCTAAACTGGAGGCACCCTGGAGTTGGCTAACCCGACTGCAACACGACGGGGCAAACATAGGCGTCTCAGCGAGTTTGACACACCCCGGAAACAGCTGACGGTGCTGAAACCAGGTTTGGCACGAGGGAGTACCTGTGACAAAAACACTGCCGAGAACCAGCTGGCGGTGCTGGAACCCAGATGCGTTGCCCCAGTGTGCAAGAGCCAATGGCACGACCGAGGACCAGCTGACGGTGCTGGAACACGGTTACTAAGCTGTAGGTGCCCGCGCTTAAAAGCACTACCAAGGACCGCCTGACGTTGGCGGAACTCGGATACCCAGGAGGAGGCACCTAAGCCAAAGGCTCGGCCCGGAACCAGCTGACGGTGCTGGAACCAGGTGGTGGACCCCAAGGCCCACAGGAGAGGAGAGAACAGCTAGGCCGCGAGGCAGCCGCAGTTACCGAACCCCAACAGTCCTACAGGGGGAGCTGGGCCTACTGGCACTACAGAACCAGCCTTGACTACCAGTTCACGCAGCCCACATAGGAAGCTCCTAAACTGGAGGCACCCTGGAGTTGGCTAACCCGACCGCACCACGACGGGGCAAGCATAGGCGTCTCAGTGAGCTTGACACAACCCGGAAACAGCTGACGGTGCTGAAACCAGGCTTGGCACGAGGGAGTACCTGTGACAAGAACACTGCCGAAAACCAGCTGGCGGTGCTGGAACCCAGATGCGTTGCCCCAGTGTGCAAGAGCCAATGGCACGACCGAGGACCAGCTGGCGGTGCTGGAACCCGGTTACTAAGCTGTAGGTGCCCGCGCTTAAAAGCACTACCAAGGACCGCCTGACGTTGGCGGAACTCGGATACCCAGGAGGAGGCACCTAAGCCAAAGGCTCGGCCCGGAACCAGCTGACGGTGCTGGAACCAGGTGGTGGACCCCAAGGCCCACAGGAGAGGAGAGAACAGCTAGGCCGCGAGGCAGCCGCAGTTACCGAACCCCAACAGTCCTACAGGGGGAGCTGGGCCTACTGGCACTACAGAACCAGCCTTGACTACCAGTTCACGCAGCCCACATAGGAAGCTCCTAAACTGGAGGCACCCTGGAGTTGGCTAACCCGACCGCACCACGACGGGGCAAGCATAGGCGTCTCAGTGAGCTTGACACAACCCGGAAACAGCTGACGGTGCTGAAACCAGGCTTGGCACGAGGGAGTACCTGTGACAAGAACACTGCCGAGAACCAGCTGGCGGTGCTGGAACCCAGATGCGTTGCCCCAGTGTGCAAGAGCCAATGGCACGACCGAGGACCAGCTGACGGTGCTGGAACACGGTTACTAAGCTGTAGGTGCCCGCGCTTAAAAGCACTACCAAGGACCGCCTGACGTTGGCGGAACTCGGATACCCAGGAGGAGGCACCTAAGCCAAAGGCTCGGCCCGGAACCAGCTGACGGTGCTGGAACCAGGTGGTGGACCCCAAGGCCCACAGGAGAGGAGAGAACAGCTAGGCCGCGAGGCAGCCGCAGTTACCGAACCCCAACAGTCCTACAGGGGGAGCTGGGCCTACTGGCACTACAGAACCAGCCTTGACTACCAGTTCACGCAGCCCACATAGGAAGCTCCTAAACTGGAGGCACCCTGGAGTTGGCTAACCCGACTGCAACACGACGGGGCAAACATAGGCGTCTCAGCGAGTTTGACACACCCCGGAAACAGCTGACGGTGCTGAAACCAGGTTTGGCACGAGGGAGTACCTGTGACAAAAACACTGCCGAGAACCAGCTGGCGGTGCTGGAACCCAGATGCGTTGCCCCAGTGTGCAAGAGCCAATGGCACGACCGAGGATCAGCTGGCGGTGCTGGAACCCGGTTACTAAGCTGTAGGTGCCCGCGCTTAAAAGCACTACCAAGGACCGCCTGACGTTGGCGGAACTCGGATACCCAGGAGGAGGCACCTAAGCCAAAGGCTCGGCCTGGAACCAGCTGACGGTGCTGGAACCAGGTGGTGGACCACAAGGCCCACAGGAGAGGAGAGAACAGCTAGGCCGCGAGGCAGCCGCAGTTACCGAACCCCAACAGTCCTACAGGGGGAGCTGGGCCTACTGGCACTACAGAACCAGCCTTGACTACCAGTTCACGCAGCCCACATAGGAAGCTCCTAAACTGGAGGCACCCTGGAGTTGGCTAACCCGACCGCACCACGACGGGGCAAGCATAGGCGTCTCAGTGAGCTTGACACAACCCGGAAACAGCTGACGGTGCTGAAACCAGGCTTGGCACGAGGGAGTACCTGTGACAAGAACACTGCCGAGAACCAGCTGGCGGTGCTGGAACCCAGATGCGTTGCCTATTAAAGATTGTCTTCCTAGAGCCCCAACTAGCGGTGTTGGAGCTAAGGGTAAGCAGGGGGAGCAGAGTGTAGGCCGAAGCCTGCACTGGAGGCAGCTTTGTGTCTGCGTTGCGTTTGCAGGACACTTTGCCGGCTACACAGTGGGGGAACAGCTGGCGTTGCTGAACCCCACTAACACAATGGCGTGTGTTTTTCTCTGTGCAGCTAGCACTTGCGGTCAAAAACTAGCGATGTTAGAGCTCGTGTTGAAGCAGGAGGAGGAGGAGAGGAGCAGAGTGTAGGCCGAAGCCTATTTGAACCAATTTCAAAGGAAACCTTTAACCCCCCCTCAGGTGTTACAAAGTACAAGAGACACACCTTGTGCAGTATTAATGCTGCACAAGTGAAAGGTTGCTCTATTAATTTGTCTACTTGCACACGCTGAATGAAAGACGTACACAATTTAGCCCATTCTACAGTCAAACTGTAGTGGATGCGTGACTTGGCTTTTTAAGGAGACGCAGCACAGGTGTCCCAAATAACGCCTTGGTGCTTGGCGCAGCTTCCTGAGCGTTGTTATTTGCTGTACAGGAGTCTGCGCTCTTGTGTTATCCCTTGGCAATGCCCTGTTAGAGCTGCCCGTCTTATGACCTCATTTCATGTTGGCCGGTGCGGTTAACGATGGCCATAAATCCCAGACCCACAGTGCCTTTTCATAAAGTCACACTGCGGTGCTGTGATTCGTGGCCTTGAGCAGTAAATATTTTGGCCGCTCACACACGTCCTTACACCTGCTTCAGACTGGGCTGCCTCTGCTGATCCCTTCTCGCATGCCGCGGCCATGAGGCTGCACAGTCTGAAGAAGGCGGAAGGAGATGAGTTAAGACACGTGAAGATATGCACTGCTCGTGCCCATCAATCACACCCTCGCAGTCAAAATAAGACAACGAGGAGCATTGTTTCAGGCAGGGCGGACGCACAGGCGCAACAAGCCAACCAATGATGTCAGAAGACGGGAAGCGCTACCAAGGGGGGTGCTGCGTATCATTAGAAAGGAAAGTCACACCTCAGGGACAGTGGAATGGTCTCAATGAGACACATTTTGTACGTTTTGAGTTCCACGTGGGCAAGGACAAAAAGTCAGCCACCTTGTACAAATGCAGCAGTACTGCTGTACAAGGTGGCTGTTATACATAGAAACACCTGGGGGTGGGGGGCAGGCTCCCTTCAATTTCAGTTCATGTGCCTGCGTGGCGTTTGCAGGACACGTTGCCAGCTACACAGCAGGGGAACAGCTGGCGGTGCTGAACCCCACTAACACATTGGCTGGTGTTTTTCTCTGTGCAGCTAGCATGTCCGGGCAGAAACTGGCGTTGTCTGAGCCCAGGGTCAGCAGGAGGAGGAGAGGAGCAAAGTGTAGGCCGAAGACTGCACTGGTGGCAGCTTTTGGTCAGTTGTGCCAGCGTGGCTTGTGCTGGACACGATGCCGACTACACAGCAGGGGAACAGCTGGCGGTGCTGAACCCCACTAACACATTGGCTGGTGTTTTTCTCTGTGCAGCTAGCATGTCCGGGCAGAAACTGGCATTGTTTGAGCCCAGGGTCAGCAGGAGGAGGAGAGGAGCAAAGTGTAGGCCGAAGCCTGCACTGGTGGCAGCTTTTGTTCTGTTGTGCCAGCGTGGCTTGTGCTGGACACGTTGCCGACTACACAGCAGGGGAACAGCTGGCGTTGCTGAACCCCACTAACACATTGACTGGTGTTTTTCTCTGTGCAGCTAGCAGTTCCGGGCAAAAACTAGCGGTGTTTGAGCCCAGGGTCAGCAGGAGGAGTAGAGGAGCAGAGTGTAGGCCGAAGCCTAGTTGAACCAATTTCAAAGGTTACCTTTAACCCCCCCCTCAGGTGTTGCAAGGTACAAGAGCCACACCTTGAACAGCATTAATGATGCACAAGTCAAAGGTTGCCCTATTTAATTTTGCTCCTTGCACACGCTGAATTAAACACGTACACTATTTAGCCCATTATACTGTAAAACAGTAGTGGAGGCGTGACTACTAGTCTTTTTAAGGAGACGCAGCACAGGTGTACAAATTTACACCTAGGTGCTGTGCGCAGATTCCTTACCGTTGTTATTTGCAGTACAGGAAACTGCGCTCTTGTGTTATCCCTTGGCAATACCCTGTTAGTGCAGGCCGTCTCATGACCTCATTTCATGTTGGCCGGTGCGGTTAACGATGGCCATAAATCCCAGACCCACAGTGGCTTTTCCTAAAGTCACACTGCGGTGCTGGGATTCGTGGCCTTGTGCAGTAAATATGTTCGCCGCTCACACATGTCCTTACACCTGCTTCAGACTGGGCGGCCTCAGCTGATCCCTTATCGCATGCCGCGGCCATGAGGCCGCACAGTCAGAAGAAGGCGGAAGGAGGGGAGTGAAGACAGGGGAACATATGCACTGCTCGTGCCCATCAATCACACCCTCGCAGTCAAAATATATGAGACAACGGGGGGCGTTGTGTCGGGCAGGGGGGACGCACAGGCACAGCCAGCCAACCAATGATGTCAGGAGACGGGCAGCGCTAACAATGGGGGTGCTGCGTGTCATTAAAAAGGAAAGTCACGCCTCAGGGACATTGTAATGGTCTGTAATGAGACACATTTTGTACTTGTTGAGTTCCACGTGTGCAAGGAGAAAAAGTCAGCCACCTTGTACAAATGCAGCAGTACTGCTGTACAAGGTGGCTGTTATACATAGAAACACCTGGGGGGGTGGGGGGCAGGCTCCCTTCAATTTCAGTTCATGTGCCTGCGTGGCGTTTGCAGGACACGTTGCCAGCTACACAGCAGGGGAACAGCTTGCGGTGCTGAACCCCACTAACACATTGGCTGGTGTTTTTCTCTGTGCAGCTAGCATGTCCGGGCAGAAACTGGCGTTGTTTGAGCCCAGGGTCAGCAGGAGGAGGAGAGGAGCAAAGTGTAGGCCGAAGCCTGCACTGGTGGCAGCTTTTGGTCAGTTGTGCCAGCGTGGCTTGTGCTGGACACGATGCCGACTACACAGCAGGGGAACAGCTGGCGGTGCTGAACCCCACTAACACATTGGCTGGTGTTTATCTCTGTGCAGCCAGCATGTCCGGGCAGAAACTGGCGGTGTTTGAGCCCGGGGTCAGCAGGAGGAGGAGAGGAGCAGAGTGTAGGCCGAAGCCTGCACTGGTGGCAGCTTTTGGTCGGTTGTGCCAGCGTGGCTTGTGCTGGACACGATGCCAACTACACAGCAGGGGAACAGCTGGCGGTGCTGAACCCCACGAACACATTGGCTGGTGTTTTTCTCTGTGCAGCTAGCAGTTCCGGGCAGAAACTAGCGGTGTTTGAGCCCAGGGTCAGCAGGAGGAGTAGAGGAGCAGAGTGTAGGCCGAAGCCTAGTTGAACCAATTTCAAAGGTTACCTTTAACCCCCCCCTCAGGTGTTGCAAGGTACAAGAGCCACACCTTGAACAGCATTAATGATGCACAAGTCAAAGGTTGCTCTATTTAATTTTGCTCCTTGCACACGCTGAATAAAACACGTACACTGTTTAGCCCATTATACTGTCAAACAGTAGTGGAGGCGTGACTACTAGTCTTTTTAAGGAGATGCAGCACAGGTGTCAAAATTTACACCTAGCTGCTGTGCGCAGATTCCTGAGCGTTGTTATTTGCTGTACAGGAGTCTGCGCTATTGGGATCCCTTGGCCATGCGCTGTGAGCGCTTCCTGTCTTCTGACCTCATTTAATGTCGGCCGTTACGGTTAGCGATGGACATGAATCCCAGACCCACAGTGTGTTTTCAAAAAATCACACTGCGTGGCTGGGATTCGTGGCCTTGTTCAGTAAATATGTTTGACGCTCACACATGTCCTTACACCTGCTTCAGACTGGGCGGCCTCATCTGATCCCTTATCGCCTGCCGCGGCCATGAGGACACCCAGTCTGAAGAAGGCGGAAGGAGATGAGTGAACACAGGCAAACATATGCACTGCACATGTCCATCAATCACACCCTCGCTGTTCAAAAAAATAAGACACCGAGGGGCGTTGTTTCGAGCAGGGCAGACGCACAGGCGCAGCCAGCTAACCAATGATGTCAAAAGACGGGCAGCGCTAACAAGGGTGGTGCTGCGTATCATTAGAAAGGAAAGTCACACCTCAGGGACAGTGGAATGGTCTCAATGAGACACATTTTGTACGTGTTGAGTTCCACGTGGGCAAGGAGAAAAAGTCAGCCACCTTGTACAAATGCAGCAGTACTGCTGTACTAGGTGGCTGTTATACATAGAAACATCTGGGGGGGTGGGGCCAGGTTCCCTTTAATTTCAGTTCATGTGCCTGCGTGGCGTTTGCAGGTCACGTTGCCGGCTACACAGCAGGGGAACAGCTGGCGTTGCTGAACCCCACTAACACATTGGCTGGTGTTTTTCTCTGTGCAGCTAGCACTTCCAGGCAAAAACTAGCGGTGTTTGAGCCCAGGGTCAGCAGGAGGAGGAGAGGAGCAGAGTGTAGGCCAAAGCCTGCACTGATGGCAGCTTTTGTTCTGTTGTGCCAGCGTGGCTTGTGCTGGACACGTTGCCGACTACACAGCAGGGGAACAGCTGGCGGTGCTGAACCCCACTGACACATCACCTAGTGTTTTTTCTGTGTAGACAACACTTCCAGGTGGCAACTGACAGTGTTGAAACCCAGGGAATCAAAGAGGAGCAGAGTGTAGGCCGAAGCCTGCAGTGGAGCAAGTTGAAAGGGAACCTTTAAACCCCCCCCCCAAGGCATTTGTTGCTGAAAGAGCTATCTTGTACAGCAGTAATACTGCACATGGAAAATGGTGGCTCCGAAAATTATGCTCCTTGCAAACGCTGAAGTACACACTCATATAATGTGTCCCCTCACACCGTCAAACCATCCCGGAAGTGGGACTTTCCTTTGTAATGTGACACAGCACAGCCGTCATTCCAACCCCCTTGGTGCCGGGCGCCACCTCCTCAACGTTGTTTGGTTCTGTCACGGAGCCCGCGCTGTAATGTTATCCCTTGGCCATGCACAGTTAGCGGTGCCCGTCTTCTGACATCATGTAGGTGTCAGGCTGGCAGTGCCTGTGCGTCCAAGCTGCCCGAGATCCAACCTTGCAGTGTCATCTAATGTAGTCCCACTGCGGGCCAGGGATCCATGGGCATGCGCAGTGCATATCATCGCCTCTCACTCACCTCCTTCCTGCTTCTTCAGACTGTGCGGCGTCACGGCCGTGGCATGCTATTAGGGATCAGCTGACGCCGCCTAGTCTGAAGAAGCGTGAAGAAGGGGAGTGAGAGGCTAGTATATGCACTGCGCATGGCCATGGATACCAGGCCCACTGTGGGATCACATTAGACGACACTGCGAGGTGTGATTTCGGGCAGCGTGGACGCACAGGCGCAGCCAGGATGACAACAAATGATGTCAGAGGACGGGCAGCGCAAACTGTGCATGGCCAAGGGATAACATAACAGCGCAGGGTCCATGACGGAATCAAACAACGCTAAGGAGGCAGCGCACGGTGCCAAGGGGGTAGCAATGACGGCTGTGCTGCGTCACATTACAAAGGAAAGTCCCACCTCCGGGACGGTTGGACGGTGTGAGGGGACACATTACATGAGTGTGTAGTTCAGCGTTTGCAAGGAGCATAATTTCAAGAGCGACCTTTCCCTTGTGCAGTATTAGTGCTGCACATGGTGGCTCTTTCAGTAACAAACGCCCAGGGGGGGGGGGGACAGGTCCCCTTACATTTTAGTTGTGCCAGCGTGGCGGTCGCATGACACGTTGCTGGATACACAGCTGGGGATCAGCTGACGTTACTGAACCCCAATAACAGAGGAGCGACTGTTGACTGTGCACACAGCACTTCCAGGCACCAACTGGCGGTGTTAGAGCCCAGGGACAGCAGGAGGAGCAGATTGGAGGTATTGCCGCACACACAGCTGGGGATCAGCTGACGTTACTGAACCCCAATAACAGAGGAGCGACTGTTGACTGTGCACACAGCACTTCCAGGCACCAACTGGCGGTGTTAGAGCCCAGGGACAGCAGGAGGAGCAGAGGAACAGAGTGTAGGCCGAAGCCTGATTGGAGCAAGTTGAAAGGAAACCTTTAACCCCCCCCCCCCAAGACGTTTGTAGCTGAAAGAGCCATCTTGTGCAGCACTAAGGATGCAAAAGGAAAAGGTTGCTCTTTTAATTATGCTCCTTGCAAACACCGAAGTAAACACTAAAAATGTGTCCCTTTATACCGTTAAACCGTTCCGGTGGTGCGAATTTCCTTCGTAATGGGACACAGCACAGCTGTCATTCCTATCCCCTTGATGCCGTGCGCTGCCTCCTCAGCGTTGTTTTAAGCTGTCACGGAGCCTGCGCTGTTCTGTTAGCCCTTGGCCATGCCCAATTAGCGCTGCCTGTCTTCTGACATAATTTGGTGTCAGGCTGTCAGTGCCTGTGCGTCCACGCTGCTCCAGATCCCACCTCGCAGTCTCGTCTAACGTAATCCCACTGCGGGCCTTGGAACCATGGGCATGCACAGTGCATAACCTCGACTCTCACTCCCCTCCTTCCCTCTTCTTCAGACTGTGCGGTGTCACGGCCGTGGCATGCTAGGGATCAGCTGACGGCGCACAGTCTAAAGAAGGCGGAGGGAAATGAGCGAGAGCCCGAGGGGAAGATATGCACTGCGCATGCCCATGGATCCCAGGCCCGCAGTGTGACTCAATCAGAAGACACTGCGAGGCGGGATCTCGGGCAGCGCGGCCGCACAGGCGCAGCCAGCCTGACACAAAATTATGTCAGAAGACAGGCAGCGCAAATAGGGCATGCCCAAGGGATAACAGAACAGCGCAGGCTCCGTGACAGCTTAAAACAACGCTGAAGAGGCAGCGCATGGCACCAAGGGGGTAGGAATGACGGCTGTGCTGCGTCACATTACGAAGGAAAGTCCCAGCTCCGGGACGGTATAACGGTATCAGTGAACACATTTTATAAGTGTTAAGTTCTGCGTGTGCAAAGAGCTAAAAAAAAAGAGCTACCTTTTCCTTGTGCAGCATTACTGCTGCATAAGATGGCTCTTTCAGTAACAAACGACGGGGGGGGGGGGACAGGTTCCCTTACATTTAGGTTGTTGTGCCAGCGTAGCGGTCGCAGGACACATTGCCGGCTACACAGCTGGGGATCAGCTGACGTTACTGAAACCCAATAACACTGGGTCGTATGTTTTTACTGTGCAGCCTGCACTTCTGAGCCGCAACTGGCGGTGTTGGAGCCCAGGAATAGCAGTTCAGGTGGTAGAAAGATGAACACAGCAGGAGACCTGGATGACACCCAATTACTTAATCAGGCAGAGGAGTGGCAAATTCCTGCGAGATCCAGGCCTGGTTCATTTTCAGGAAAGTAAGCCGGTCAATGTTATCGGAGGATAGTCGCATGCGACGGTCTGTTAGTACACCACCTGCGGCACTAAAGACACGTTCCGATAAGACACTAGCCGCAGGGCAAGCCAGCACCTCCAATGCATACTGGCTTAGCTCTGGCCATGTATCCAGCTTAGAGACCCAAAACTTGAACGGGGAAGAGCCGTCTGGGAGTACAGTAAGAGGGCAAGCCATGTAGTCTGTCACCATCTGACGGAACCGTTGCCTCCTGCTGACTGGAGCCGCCGGTGATGGTGTAGACATTGGGGCGGGCACACAAAAGTGTGCCAGAGTTGTGCCATACTGGGCTTGCCTTGGGCAGAGGCACTGCTTCTGCTCCCTCTTTGGGCAGAGCCTCCCCCACTGCCTCGACGCACTGAGCTGCTTTGTAAAGCACTAGCAGCACTCCTCTCAGTTGGACAGGAGAAGATGATGGAATTCACCAGTGTGTCGTGGTACTCCCGCAATTTACGCTCCCGGGTCAACGCAGGGATGAGGTTTTGGACGTTGTCCCGGTAGCGAGGATCGAGGAGGGTGAACACCCAATAATCAGGCATGTTGAGAATGTGGTCGATGCGGCGGTCGTTTCTCAGGCACTGCAGCATGAAATCCACCATGTGCTGCAGAGTGCCAACTGGCCCAGAAACGCTGTCCCCTGCTTGAGACATGATCTCTGCCCGCTCGTCATCACCCCACCCTCGCTGTACACACTGACCACTGGACAATTGTGTCGCTCCCTCCTCTGGACGGAGCTCTTCCTCCTCCATTGACTCCTCCTCATCCTCCTCACAAATTGGCCCCTGCGTACCCCTTTGTGAGGAACCACGTGGCGCTGACTCTCCAGAAGCTGATGGAAAAGGTGACTCCTCATCCTCCACCTCTTCCACCACATCATCCCTTAACCCTTGCAAAGTTTGCTGAAGCAGGCAGATAAGGGGGACAGTCATGCTGACTAGTGCATCATCTGCACTTGCCATCCGCGTGGAATAATCAAAAGGACGCAAAACCTGGCAGACGTCCTTCATAGTGGCCCACTCTGTGGTTGTGAAGTCTGATCGGCGCTGACTGCGACTTCTTTGCGCCTGATGCAGCTGGTACTCCATAACTGCTTGCTGCTGCTCACACAACCGCTCCAACATATGTAACGTGGAATTCCACCGGGTAGGTAGGTCACATATGATGCGGTGTTCCGGAAGGCGGAATCGGCGCTGCAGAGCAGCAATGCGGGATCTGGCCAAGCTGGAACGCCGCAAGTGAGCACACTCTAGGCGGACCTTGTGCAGCAGGGCATCAAGATCCGGATAGTCCCTCAGAAAACTCTGCACAACCAAATTGAGCACATGTGCCAGACATGGGATGTGAGTGAGGTTGCCAAGGGCCAAAGCTGCCACCAGATTTCGGCCATTGTCACACACTACCATGCCTGGCTGGAGATTCGCTGGCAGTAACCACACATCGCTCTCCTGCTTGATGGCATTCCAGAGCTCCTGCGCTGTGTGGCTTCGATGCCCCAATGAAACTAGTTTCAAGACGGCCTGCTGACGTTTGGCCACGGCTGTGCTCATGTCGGTCATAGGTAAACGTTCACGGGTCCATGTGGAGGTGGACTGTGACGGATCCTGCAGAGAGGAATCAGAGGAACTGGTGTAAGAGGAGGAGTCGATGCGTACAGACTGGATTCCTGCAATCCTTGGAGTGGGCAGGACACGTCCTGCGCCACTCGCACGATCTGTACCTGGCTCAACAACATTAACCCAATGGGCAGTGAGGGAAACATATCGCCCCTGTCCATGCTGACTGGTCCACGCATCGGTGGTGAGGTGGACCTTGCTACTGACGGCGTTCAGTAGCGCATGTTTTATGTTTGCCTCAACATGCCTGTGCAGGGCAGGGACAGCCTGCCTGCTGAAGTAAAAGCGGCTGGGCACCTTGTACTGTGGGACTGCCAATGCCATCAAGTCACGGAAGCTGTCAGTCTCCACCAGCCTGAACGAGAGCATTTCCAGGGACAACAGTTTGGCAATGCCTGCATTCAGAGCCTGTGCTCGGGGGTGGTTGGCCGAGAATGCCCGCCTTTTCTCCCATGCCTGGACTACCGATGGCTGTAGAGTAGACTGGGAGTGTGAGGATGACTGGGAAGGTGGTGCTGTGGGTGGAATTACACTAGGTCTCTGGACAACAGTGGAGGAAGAGGCAACACGAGATGAAGAGGTGGTAGCTGCCGCTGTTGGTTGGCCTACGTCTTCACTGTGTTTCTGTAACTCCACCGCGTGCCTGTTCCGCACATGTTTCCACATATTTGTGGTATTGAGGTTGCTGACACTTTTACCTCTTTTTACTTTCTGATGACACAGCTTGCATTTGACAAAACAAATGTCATCTGCAACTGTGTCAAAAAAGGACCAGGCACTGCAAGTCTTGGGAGCGCCCTTTTTGGCTTTGGAAAGAGACAGGCTCCTAACGGGTGCCAAAGTGGAGGCTACAGGCTCCGCAGTCTTCCCCCTCCCTCTCCCTCTTTGGCCCGTAAGGGGAAGCTCTTCCTCAGAGCTGCTCCCACCACCTTCCTGTTCCTCACGCCACGATGGGTCAAGGACCTCATCATCTCCACTACCCTCTGCCACCAACTGCTCCTCCTGGGTAGTCTCGGCAGCACAGTACGCATCAGAAAGCGGCACCTGAGTTTCATCATCAGATGCGTACTGCGCTGTGGTCACCGGAGGCACTGGCCCACCTGCCTCTTCAGAGTCAGAGAGATAAAGCTTTTGGGCATCACTGCACACTGCCTCTTCTTCCATTTCTCCAATGCTGCTTGGCTGGCCCCCTGTTTCCAAGCCAAGAGATTCAGAGAACAGTAGTAGAGACGGCTCCTGTCCTGGGCTCTCTGACTGCCTTGCCAATTTGGCAGGTGGTGAAGAGACAGATGGCTGCTCTCCAGTGCTCTGTGCCTGAGAGGATGTGGCACTAACTGAAGTCGATGCCGAGGCGTTAGCTGCCATCCACCCGACAACGGCTTCAATTTGGTCTTCACGTAGCAGCGGTGCACGGCGCTCTCCGACAAAGCTGCGCATGAAGGACTGTTCCCTGCTGAAACTGAGTGACGACGAGTCACCGGCGCCCGCAGCAGGCACAGAATCACCACGTCCTCTCCCTGCTCCGCGCCCACGCCCACGTGCCTTACTCCCTGCCCTCTTCATCTTGGTTGACAGATAAAGATAAGCAGAAAAGTACTAAGGCCTTAGTGTGCTTATTCCTGAAATGCTCCTCCTAACAGGTGTAAGAAACACTAATGTTGTAAATTGTGGACTAAACTTTATTATTTTTCAAATGTGGCCTACACAAGTGTTAAGTTGTGTTTGGTGAACTTAACTTTTTTTTTGGTGCAGATCGGGCTACAGAGCTAGTTTAAATCACACGGAGACCATGTAGACAGCCGTAAACGGCGCTGCAAGGCCAAAAAACCCTCCTCTCGGTTATCCTATATAGTGTTTTTCCACTATTTAGCTGGATACGAGTGGAAAGACACTAATAGGAATTTTTTTTTTCAAATTTTAAACTGGCTGCACTATTTGAAAAAAAGGAAATTGTTTTTCAAGGTATGAGGCAGTAACGCACCCTGAGCTGAATCCAACCGGCTATGGCTGCACACAGACTACAGGGCGAGCTGCGCTCACACAGAGACCGTGCAGACAGCCGTAAACGGCGCTGCAAGGCCAAAAAACCCTCCTCTAGGTTATCCTATATAGTGTTTTTTCCACTATTTAGCTGGATACGACTGGAAAGACACTAATAGGAATTTTTGTTTTTCAAATTTTAAACAGGCTGCACTATTTGAAAAAAAGTAAAATTTTTCTCAAGGTATGAGCCAGTAACGAACCCTGAGCTGAATCCAACCGGCTATGGCTGCACACAGACTACAGGGCGAGCTGGGCTCACACGGAGACCGTGCAGACAGCCGTAAACGGCGCTGCAAGGCCAAAAAACCCTCCTCTAGGTTATCCTATATAGTGTTTTTCCACTATTTAGCTGGATACGAGTGGAAAGACACTAATAGGAATTTTTTTTTTTCAAATTTTAAACAGGCTGCACTATTTGAAAAAAAGTAAAATTTTTCTCAAGGTATGAGCCAGTAACGAACCCTGAGCTGAATCCAACCGGCTATGGCTGCACACAGACTACAGGGCGAGCTGGGCTCACACGGAGACCGTGCAGACAGCCGTAAACGGCGCTGCAAGGCCCAAAAACCCCCCTCTAGGTTATCCTATGTAGTGTTTTTCCACAATAGAGCTGGAGACTGGTGGAAAAACACTAATAGGAAATTTGAGAAAAAATGTGCAGCAGGCTGCACTAAGAGCAAAAAAGGACAACTGTGTGAGGCAGTGTGAACCCCCCCTGAGCTGAATACAACCGGGTATATGGCTGCACACAGACTACAGAGTGAGCTGCACACACACACACACACCCAGAGACCTTGCAGAACGCTGTTAAAACAGCGCTGCAAGGCAAGAGCAAGGTGAACAGTGAAGAACACACAGCGTTTTGCTAAATTAGCCTTTGGAAAGGAAAATAAAGCAATTAGCTAGCTCGACTGGCCCTCAGTTAGAACACAGCGTCCTGTCCCTAACTGAAATCACAGCAGAGTGAGCGCAAAATGGCGGCAGCGTTTTTTATAGTGCAGAGTGACATCATTTCAGCAGCCAATCCAAGCCTTGCCAGTACTTACATGCCCACCATGCTAAACAGGATGTGCCCACACTTCCAATCATTCCTCATTGGCTGCTGCGTTCAGTTTGAATTCTGGGAACTTCCGATTCCGGTATCCGATACGCGGGAAGTATCGGAATTCGGTATCGGAATTCCGATACCGCAAATATCGGCCGATACCCGATACTTGCGGTATCGGAATGCTCAACACTACTCAGAACTTCTTTTTTCCCTCTATTGAGAATCATTAGTACTTTTGGCTTCCTGTACTGTTATGAAAGGCAATTCAGTACTACAATGGACATAGCGGTCAGAGCACATACAGTGATCTGACCATAACCCAAAATCATAGAACGAGCTCTGAGACGTGGGAACTCTGCAGACCGCAATCCCTAATCCTCTCCAAACAACACTAGAGGCAGCCGTGGATTGCGCCTAACACTGCCTATGCAACTCGGCACAGCCTGAGAAACTAACTAGCCTGAAGATAGAAAATAAGCCTACCTTGCCTCAGAGAAATACCCCAAAGGAAAAGGCAGCCCCCCACATATAATGACTGTGAGTTAAGATGAAAAGACAAACGTAGAGATGAAATAGATTCAGCAAAGTGAGGCCCGACGTTCTTAACAGATCGAGGATAGAAAAGGTAACTTTGCGGTCTACACAAAACCCTAAAGAAAACCACGCAAAGGGGGCAAAAAGACCCTCCGTACCGAACTAACGGCACGGAGGTACACCCTTTGCGTCCCAGAGCTTCCAGCAACAAATTAGACAAGCTGGACAGAAAAAATAGCAAACAAATAGCAAAGAAGAACTTAGCTATGCAGAGCAGCAGGATCACTGGTGACATTATACACAGGAGCTCTGTATATAGTGTATAGTGTACAGGTAATATAGTGATCACCAGTGACGTACACAGGAGCTCTGTATATAGTGTCAGTGTACAGGTAATATAGTGATCACCAGTGACATTATACACAGGAGCTCTGTATATAGTGCCAGTGTACAGGTAATACACTGATCACCAGTGACATTATACACAGGAGCTCTGTATATAATGTATAGGTAATACAGTGATCACCGGTGACATTATATACCGGACCACTGTATATAGTATGCAGTGTATAGTGTGCGTGTATATGTAATACACTAACTCACAGTGACATCTCTAGGTGAAGTCCTTCATCTTCGCTTTTAATCTTCATCCAGCACAGACCGCCATCACGTCTTCCAGCCAGGGCTCATCTCTGCAGGAAATAACAAAAGTTCTCTAGAGCACCGCTTCCAAAACACATTACTTAATTTTATCCCAATTTCTAAACTACACCAGATGAAGAAAAAATGCGACAGTATTGCTCTGCACATTTAAAACAGTACCCTCAAAAAAGGTGCATATTAAAACTTATCCTTTATTATGTAAAATTGTAAAAAGCCAAATTAGTCAAACAAAAACAAAGGGGTACCACAGTGAAGGAAGTGCCCTATAACCAATGAACAGAAAAAGGGGGGGGGGTTGTTAAAAAGGTACCACTGGCCTCTCAGATCCTCAATATTAATCTTAAATGATAGCAAAATGACTATAGTTGTTATAGGGAAAGGAAGAACAGAGAGAGAGAAAGAAAGGAGAGAGAAAGTAAGAACAGAGAGAGAGAAAGAAAGAGGGGAAATAAAGAAAGAACAGAGAGAGAAAGGAAGAACAGAGAGAACGAAAGAGGGGAAAGAAAGAAAGAGGGGAAAGAAAGAACAGAGAGATAAAGAAAGAGGGGAAAGAAAGAACATAGAGAGAAAGAAAGATCAGAGAGAGAAAGGAAGAACAGAGAGAAAGAAAGAGGGGAAAGAAAGAAAGAAAGAGAAAGAAAGAAAGAAACAACAGAGAGATAGAAAGAACAGAGAGCGAAAAAAAGAAAGGAGAGAAAGAAAGAACAGAGAGAGAAAGAAAGAACAGAGAAAAAAAGAACAGAGAGAGAAAGAAAGAAAGATTAGAGATGGAAAGAAAGAACAGAGAGCGAGAGAGAAAGAAAGAAAGATTCTATAAAGATACTACAGCAGTCCGGCTCCCATTGTAATGCTCACCTGCTTCTCCTGATGCAGGACATATCATGATCCGCTCACATGGCCGGCATCCCCGATTCCAAGTTGATCCCACTGTCTGCGCTGTCGGAGGACACGGTGATGGATCTGAGGCATTCCCTGAATTGCCTCCATGGTTCCGTCACAATCTCCTCCCGAAATTACCTCATTTCCAGTCAGCTTCCAACACGTCACTTCCGGTGGAACGTCACGTGCGAGTTTTAAAGTGCTCCTCGGGACTCTTGTTTGCACGGGAAAAGTAAGCTCCCGGCCAGGACAGTGGGGCAGACTGTCAAAATCAGGACTGTCCCGCTGGATCCAGGGCGGTTGGGAGGTATGAAATTTGCTCATCATCACCATTCACCGACTTCGTACATGCACGGCTCTACACACCTCATACACACACGTTTCCGCTTTGTATGCCTCAAACACACACAGCTCCGCTCCGTACACCTCGCGCGCACACACACACAGATCCACTCAGTGCACATGCGGCTCTGCTCCGTACACCTTGTACACACACGGCTCCGCTCTGTACACCTCGTACACACACGGCTCTGCTCCATACACCTTGTACACACACAGCTTCGCTCCGTACACCTCATACACACACGGCTCTGCTCCGTACACCTCGTACACCTCGTACACACACGGCTCCGCTCCGTTCACCTCGTACACACACGGATCCACTCCGTTCACCTCGTACACACACGGCTCCGCTCCATACATGTCGTACACACATGGCTCCGCTCTGTACACCTCGTACACGCAGCTCCGCTCCATTCACACACGGTTCTGCTCCGTACACCTCATACACATGCGGCTCCGCTCCATACACCTCGTACAGACATGGCTCCGCTCCGTACACCTTGTACACGCGGCTCTGCTCCGTACATCTCGTACACACGCGGCTCCGCTCCATACACCTTGTACACACATGGCTCCGCTCCGTACACCTTGTACACACACAGCTCCGCTCCGTACACCTCGTACACACACAGCTCCGCTCCGTACACCTCGTACACACACGGCTCCACTCCTTACATCTCGTACACGCATGGCTCCACTCCGTACACCTCGTACATGCGGCTCTGCTCCATACACATGCAGCTCCGCTCCGTACACCTCATACACATGCAGCTCCACTCCGTACATCTCGTACACATGCGGCTCCGCTCCGTACACCTCGTACACACACGGCTCCGCTCCGTACACCTTGTACACACACAGCTCAGCTCCGTACACCTTGTACACACATGGCTCCGCTCCGTACACACGGCTTCGCTCAGTACACCTCATAGGCACACGGCTCCGCTCCGTACATCTCGTACACATGCGGCTCCGCTCCGTACACCTCGTACACACATGGTTCTGCTCCGTACACCTTGTACACACACGGCTCCGCTCTGTACACCTCGTACACACGCGGCTCTGCTCCATACACCTTGGACACACACTACATCCACGCTGTAAACCCCTCCTGACCCCACACATAAACTTGACCTCATCCAGCACCATGACAACCAGCACAGCAGAGTCCTGAATACACGGAGGCACCTGATCATGTGACCCCTGACTCCTCCCCTCCTGTGACCTCATCACAGGTCCTGTGTGCACAGTACAGCCTTCTATGAGCAGCCCAAACAAATGCAGGAGAGAAGCAACTTCTGCTTCAGGACCTGTGATGATGTCACGATCACGTGACCGGTCACCTGAGGCGGGAAGGGCTGGAAGGAAGGATTCAGGATGCAAATTCAGTTAGTACAGCAGCAGAATTTGCCGCCCCTTCTCTCCATTGAAGGCAGTGCCGCTTGAGGCACAGCACTCAACTTGCCACATGGTAGCAGCGCCCCTGCTCCTGGGTATTAAAGCGGACAGGTGATTTATAATCCAGCTGTCCTGCCGGTTTCTGCTATGCCTCCTAGAGTCCCACACAACCTCGGTCTTCCGGCTACCGGAATCTGCGCTCTGACAGGAGGTAGCCCAGTCACAGCTATCCTCCCCTGGTGTCTCTCTCCTGTGTTTTGCTCTCCTGCACACTTTCAACAAAACTGTCCTTTCCTTCTCAGTTCTCTTTCTCCAGGAGCTGCAGCAACTCTGGCTACATGGCCCCTACAGTCTTTCTGGCACTCACTGTCCGACTGCGCTCTTCCTGTCCTCCTGAGAGACTGCTCCAGTCTGATGTCTGGGACTCTTTGACTTCCCCTCCAGCCAGAATATATAGATCAAGGGCAATTCTCCAGAAAACCGGGTTCAGAGCTCCCCCTTCTGGCCTAGAGTATGAACATGTTAAGGGTATGTGATTACCTGATAAAAGAGATCTTTCATCGCTTCCAAGCATGACATCACTCTCCTCATGAGGAAAGCAATGCCACTGTGACAGCCAGGACCCTGGGACATCACACTCGTGTGTTAATAGAGCATCTTTGGCATGCTCGAATACTATGTTCGAGTCCCCGCAGCTGCATGTCTCACAGCTGTTCAACAGCCATAAGACAGGCAGCAATTGCCTGTTTGTTTGACAATCCCTACATGTGATGCGGCTGTCGGACTAATGCGAGACATGAAACCGGGGAGACTTGAACATAGCATTCAAGAGGGCCAAAGATTCTCTATTAGCATTCTCGCTCATCACTAGTTGGGAATTGGAATTTTTTTTATATATTATTAACCCCTTTCTGACCTCGGACGGGATAGTACGTCCGAAGTCAGAACCCCCGCTTTGATGCAGGGCTCCGGCGGTGAGCCCGCATCAAAGCCAGGACATGTCAGCTGTTTTGAACAGTTGACATGTGCCCGCAATTCGCGATTCACCCACCACTATTAACTAGTTAATTACCGCTGTCAAACGCTGACAGCGGCATTTAACCGGCGCATCCGGCCGGAAATGAGCACATCGCTGACCCCGTCACATGATCGGGGGTCAGCGATGTATCAGAATGGTAACCATAGAGGTCCTTAAGACCTCTATGGTTACTGATCCTGGCTAGCTGTGAGCGCCACCCTGTGGTCGGCGCTCATAGTAAGCCTGTTATTAAGTTACATAGCAGCGATCTGATGAGCCGATCGAGTGGTGCCAGCTTCTAGCCTCCCATGTAGGCTATTGAAGCATGGCAAAAGTAAAAAAAATGTTAAAAAAATGGGAAAAAATAAAAAATAAAATAAAAGTTTAAATCACCCCCCTTTCGCCCCAATCAAAATAAATCAATAAAAAAAATCAAACCTACACATATTTGGTATCTCCGCGTTCAGAATCGCCCGATCAATAAAAAAAGGGATTAACCTGATCGCTAAATGGCGTAGCGAGAAAAAAATTTGAAACGCCAGAATTAAGTTTTTTTGGTCGCCACGACATTGCATTAAGATGCAATTATGGGCAATCAAAAGAACGTATCTGCACCAAAATGGTATAATTAAAAATGCCAGCTCAGCACACAAAAAATAAGCCCTCAACCGACCCCAGATCTTGAAAAATGGAGAGGCTAAGGGTAACGGAAAATGGTGCAATTTTTTTTTTTTTGCAAAGTTTGGACTTTTTTTTTCACCACTTAGATAAAAGAGAACCTACACATGTTTGGTGTCTATGAACTTGTAATTACCTGGAGAATCATAATGGCAGGTCAGTTTTAGCCTTTAGGGAACCTAGTAAAAAAGCCAAACAAAAAACAAGTGTGGGATTGCACTTTTTTGTGCAATTTCACCGCACTAGGAATTTTTTTCCTGTTTTCTAGTACATGACATGCTAAAACCAATGATGTTGTTCAAAAGTACAACTTGTTTTGCAAAAAATAAGCCTTCATATGGCCATATTGACGAAAAAATAAAAAAGTTATGGCTCTGGGAAGGAGGGGACTGAAAAATGAACCCAGAAAAACAGAAAATCCCAAGGTCACGAAGGGGTCAATAATAATAAAAATCCATACACTCTAGTGCAACTCCATGGGTTTTGAAACACACAATTCTACGGATTTGCCCAAGCCGTGCAGCACATTACATAAAACAGTAGCTCAGACAGAAAACCAGTTGCAGATTATTAACTCACAAGTGGAAAATGTCTTTCTCACTTTTCACACTGTGCCACCTGAGTGAAAATGAACCCCACAGATGCCGGTATTTAGAGTCCATAATGTCGTGAACGAGCTGTTGAAATGTATGTTTTCTGAAAGCCATAGAGCTCATTGTACATACTGAGATGTTTCAGCTGCTGGTGCAATGGATCCTCACATTTGCTATTCTCAAAGTGCAGACAAAAGGGCTGCAACACACCTGCTGTTATGGAGCCCGGGTTATAGAAACACACAACCCCAGTGTAACTGCAGCAATACACCCACTCAGTGCTGACTTCTCGTGATTCTCTGCCTCCAGATGCCTGTGGTACAAACAAACCCATCCAGTATGTTTTATACAACATGGGCACTTGATATATGGGTGCATCAGATATAACACTGCGCTCCTAAAAATAATGATGGGTCATTTATATGACAATATTGTATCATACAATTATTAGGTTCTGTAGAAGGACGTAGATCTGGGGATTTATTATGATGGAATATAGGCTGAACTGGATGGACAAATGTCTTTTTTCGGCCTTACTAACTATGTTACTATGTTACTATGTTATTTACAGGGTTTATAACTTTCAGTTGCTGAAAACGCAGATTCATAAATAGATTGGTATTTTTGTTACTGAATTCTCCATTAAGCCGGAGTCACACTAGACCATATTACGGACGAGTGCCATGCAATAAAAAAAAAATCGCATAGCATTTGGACCAATGTTAATATATGGGTCAGCTCCTATCATCCGTTGTTTTCTTGACCGTACTCTACGTGCGAGAGAAATCGTAGCATGCTGCGATTTCCACCGAATCTCGGCTGAGAAACGCCAATGAAAGTATGGGTATGAGAATAACTCGCACCCCACACGGACCATCAGTGTGACTTGCGAGAAATGCGCATCAGCGTTCTATAGAAAAGCCGGCAATTCACTGAGGTGTACAGTAAAATCACACTGACAGGTTAGAATAGAATAGATAAAATAAACATCTACACATAGTATAGGTATATATGTCATTGACACACATGTATTTATATATTTTTATATTTCATAAAGAGTTAAATAGCAGAATAGTCGATAATTCAGTTGTCGGCTTTTGCTAAATCATTACCGAACCTGACAGGATATGAGACATGGTTTACATACAGTAAACCAATGTATGTCCATTAGATTTTTATATATCCCTCCCTAATAATGTTAGTAGTGTGTGTGTAAAATTTGGGAGCTGTAGGTGTTAAATTAAAGGGTTAATTCACGGAAAAAAACTGGCGTGAGTTCCCGTGCAATTTTCTCCGCCAGAGCGGGAAAGCCAGTGACTGAGGGCAGATATTAATAGCCTAAAGAGGGACCACGGTTATTGCCCCCCCCCGGCAAAAAAACATCTGCCCCCAGCCACCCCAGAAAAGGTGCATCTGTAAGATGTGCCTATTCCGGCACTTAGCCTATCTCTTCCCATTGCCCTGTAGCATTGGCATATGGGGTAATGAGGGGTTAATGCCACCTTGCTATTGTAAGGTGACATTAAGCCTGGTTAATAATGAAGAGGTGTCAATAAGACACCTCTCCATTATTAATCTAATAGTCTGAAAGGGTTAAAAATACACACACACACACGTTCAGAATAAAGTATTTTACATCTTTATTGTACGCTCAATCCAAGTGAAGCCCTCGATCTTCTGTAGAAAAATCCAAAATAAAAAAGCAACAATATCCCATACCTGTCCGCCATACAGTCATGTCCCACGCAGTAATCCATATCTGGGGGGCATTTACATTTACAACCGGAAGCGGTGCTAATGAGGCTGCCCTCGGCTGTAAACGACTGGGGAATAAATTAAATGCAGGGAGTGGAGCTTCGGTGACTAGTGGTGCCATCACCGAAGCTGCGCCCCCTGGGGGCATGAACTCATATAAACTCTGTAGCGTGGGAAAATCAGCTGGCATGAACATTTCTGCATATCTCGGCCGTGTAAAACGAACCGATTTTTTTATACATTGTGTGTGACTCCAGCCTTAAAAGGGACATTTCACTTGATTTTGTATTGCATGCTGAATATGTGAACAGGTTGCGGGATGCAGTGATAGGCAGGAGGCAGAGCAAGGGTTAACAGTTTTATTTTACAGGGGAATACTCCACGCAGGGAGGCAAAGGGTTAAACAGGGGATAAAACAGTTCAATGGCAAAGGATATGGTGAGGTGAAGAATAACTGTAATAGTAACGGCAGTTTTAATGAGAGTCAATGATTCCTAGGTCCATGAAATGGTTAGCGCAGACAGCAGCTGGCACGGTATCTTTTCCCTGTTGGTCCTGTTGGCATCAATGCCCCATCTTCTGGCGGCACAGGTTGGTCTCCGGTACCTTCTGCTGAGCCCTAGTCCATATACTGATGTGGCCAGAAGAGCGTGGGCCATGGCACTGTCTGAGCCTGACATGGCCCCTGCACGACTCTCCTCACAGTCTGTCAGCAGTGGCAGTGCTTGAGTGCGGGTCTACGCTGTATGGATGCTCTGGGACCGAAGCACTCACTGGTCCCTGCTGTAGTGTCTGACAAGGATACGGGCCACAGTCCTGTATGAGCCCAATGTGGCTCGGCAAATCTATAATGGCACAGTCAGGGTGCAAGGGTCTGTCCAGTCCCTGGTCACTCTTATGGGGCATGTGTATTGTACTCACGGACACTGTGTTTGGCGCCTTGCTCTCTGGTAGTCACCAGTACACTGCACCTCTTTCTGTCTGCACATCACTCTACCCCTCTAATCCCCGCTGCTGGCATTGGGAAATGGAGAACGTTGGCCTGCACAATGCTGGTGCTCCCCAGTTGGAGCACTCCTTTCTCTGGCTGCTGCTGCTAGACACACAGCTCCCCTGAGCGCAGCAGTCCCTGTCCTTCTGGCCTGCTCGGTGTGCATGGCTGTGCTCTGTGTGCATGGTTCTGCTCTGTTCTGCAGCAGTCCCTCTGCAGGCAACGGAGGCTTTCTCTTTGCCACCTGTCACAGCGCCGGTACTCTGTGGTGAGGGCAAAGCGCTCTGCGCGCTGCTCTGTGTTTGCGCCAAACTGACCTCCTGCATGTGCTTTTCTCTTTTATCACCCTACTGCTGTATGCGCTTTCTCCTCTTCTTTCACCGTCCTCCTGAGACAACAGGAAGGTCCACCCCAGTAATGCTTCCCCCAGGCAATAGGGGAAGGTCCAGCTCACTTAGGCTTAAAAAAAGAGTTCCAGCTCACTTAGGCTTCCCCCCGGGAACAGGGGATGCAGCCTCTCTAGTTCCGGACCCGGCACTCAGGTACCTGCAGTACTGTCGACCCCCTTACAAATACCTCCTCTGATTCTGGAACAGTTTTTCCTTTTTCTTCATTTCCCTCCATTCTAAGGCCTCATCCAGACATCAGAAACGGAAAGAAATTGACCAATCTTCATTTATGATTTTCATCAGATTTTCATCTGAGTTTAATCAGAGTTTGGTCTGATTTTCAAAAATTTTTCTCACATGAGACCAAAAAAATGTTTCTTCACCTTCTCCTCCTTGGGCCGGCTTCACACTTGCGAGTTTTACGGACGTAAGAGCGCAGAAACTACGTCCGTAAAACTCGCAAAACATACGGCACAATTATTCTCTATGCCCCTGCTCCTATCTGCCGTATTAAACTGATCAGTATTATACGGCTTTCAACGGCCGTAGAAAATCGCAGCATGCTGCGTTTGTCACCGTATTGCGCAAATAAAACGTCAATGAAAGTCTATGGAAGCCCCAAAAATACGGATCACACACGGACCAGCAGTGTGACTTGCGAGAAATACGCAGCGGTGTTAGCGAGAAAAGCCGGCAATTCAGTGCGGTGTACAGTAAAATCACAATGACAGCTTCCAGTAGAATAGGTAGAATAAATGTGTACACATAGAATAGGTATATATATATATATATATATATATATATATATGTCAGTGAGACACATATATATATATATATATATATATATATATATATATATATATTAATATTTCTTCCAGCGCTAGGCAGCTTTAAAGCCGGTAATTCAATTACCGGCTTTTACTTTCTCCTTCCTAAAACCCGACATGATATGAGACCTGGTTTACATACAGTAAACCATCTCATATCCCCATTTTTTTTCCATATTCCACACTACTAATGTTAGTAGTGTGTCTATGCAAAATTTGGCCGTTCTAGCTAGCAAATTAAGGGGTTAAATGGCGGAAAAAATTGGCGTGGGCTCCCGCACAATTTTCTCCGCCAGAGTAGTAAAGCCAGTGACTGAGGGCAGATATTAATAGCCTGGAGAGGGTCCACGGTTATTGCCCCCCCCTGGCTAAAACACCTGCCCCCAGCCACCCCAGAAAAGGCACATCTGGAAGATGCGCCTATTCTGGCACTTGGCCACTCTCTTCCCATTCCCATGTAGCAGTGGGATATGGGGTAATAAAGGGTTAATGCCACCTTGCTCTTGTAAGGTGACATTAAGCCAGATTAATAATGGAGAGGCGTCAATTATGACACCTATCCATTATTAATACAATACTAGTAAAGGGTTAAAAAATACACAAACACATTATTAAAAATTATTTTAATGAAATAAAAACAAAGGTTGTTTTAATATTTTATTGAACGCCCAATCCAATCACTGAAGACCCTCGTTCTGTAACAAAAAAACATAATAAACCAACAATATCCTTACCTTCCGCAGATCTGTAAAGTCCAACGATGTAAATCCATCTGAAGGGGTTAAAATATTTTGCAGCCACGAGCTGTGCTAATGCATTGATGCTCATGTCTGCAAAACCCCGGAGAATGTAGGTAAAGTAGGTCAATGACCTATATTTACCTGCATTTGCGGTGAGGCGCCCTCTGCTGGCTGTTCCTAGATCGTGGGAACTTTCCTAGAAAGCTCCCTGGCTCGAGTTCATATGAGGACAACCAGCAGAGGGCGCCCTCTTATGTTTTCGAGCCAGGGAGCTTTCTAGGAAAGTTCCCACGATCTAGGAACAGCCAGCAGAGGGCGCCTCACCGCAAATGCAGGTAAATATAGGTCAATGACCTACTTTACCTACATTCTCCGGGGTTTTGCAGACATGAGCAACATTGCATTAGCAAAGCTCGTGGCTGCAAAATATTTTAACCCCTTCAGATGGATTTACATCGTTGGACTTTACAGATCTGCGGAAGGTAAGGATATTGTTGGTTTATTATGTTTTTTTTGTTACAGAACGAGGGTTTCAGTGATTGGATTGGGCGTTCAATAAAATATTAAAACAACCTTTGTTTTTATTTCATTAAAATAATTTTTAATAATGTGTTTGTGTATTTTTTTTAACCCTTTACTAGTATTAGATTAATAATGGATAGGTGTCATAATTGACGCCTCTCCATTATTAATCTGGTTTAATGTCACCTTACAACAGCAAGGTGGCATTAACCCTTTATTACCCCATATCCCACCGCTACACGGGAATGGGAAGAGAGTGGCCAAGTGCCAGAATAGGCGCATCTTCCAGATGTGCCTTTTCTGGGGTGGCTGGGGGCAGGTTTTTTTAGCCAGGGGGGGCCAATAACCGTGGACCCTCTCCAGGCTATTAATATCTGCCCTCAGTCACTGGCTTTACCACTCTGGCGGAGAAAATTGTGCGGGAGCCCACGCCAATTTTTTCCGCCATTTAACCCCTTAATTTACTTGCTAGAACGGCCAAATTTTGCATAGACACACTACTGACATTAGTAGTGTTGAATATGCAAAAAAAATGGTGATATGAGATGGTTTACTGTATGTAAACCAGGTCTCATATCATGTCGGGTTTTAGGAAGGAGAAAGCAAAAGCCGGTAATTGAATTACCGGCTTTCTGCTATATCGCGCTGGATGAAATATTAATATATATACATATATGTGTCTACTGACATATATATATATATATATATATATATATATATATATATATATATATATAGACAGTATATATGTTTGTTTGTTTTTAACACATGGATCCCTTGTATATCCGTATGTCGGTTTTGCAAGCCTGCGATAAAAACACGCAGTACGGATGACATACGGATTACATACGGAGGATGCCATGCGCAAAAAATGCTGAAACACCCTTGCCTATGGAGGAGCTACGGACCACTATTTTTGGGACTTTTCAGCGTATTACGGCCGTAATATACGGACCGTATTTTCAAAAGCTGAGTGTGAAGCCGGCCTTAGAGTTCATTCACGCTTCTATTTTTCGAGTACGAGTATTATCTGTGGTTTTCACAGATGGCACTCATACCTGTGATAGTCTATGGTGCTGTGCACATGTCTGGGATTTTTCGCAAATAGAAAAGTGTAGTTCACATGTTTGATTTTGATCTGAGGGTTGGATCAAAATCAACAATGCAAGCCAATGGGTCTGTGAAAAAAATTGGACCACACTCGGATGACATCTTAGGCCTCTTTCACACTTCCATCTTTCAGGTCCCATCACAATCCATCGATTTTTGAGAATGCAGGTTCCTGCAAAAAAATTTGCAGGATCCTGCATTTTCTCATAGACTTGTATTAGCGATGGATTGTGATGGATGGCCATCCGTTTCATCCGTCGTGCACTGGATCCTGCGTAAAAAAAGGTCCGTCGGGCAGAGAAAACGTTCAGAGGAACATTTTTTCTGCACGTCGGAAAATCGGTCAGCGACGCATCCTGCGCTGCCCGTCACTGTCCACTATGGGCGCAGGATGAGTCGCTGACTGTGAAAAGCAGGAATCCAGCGACGGGTTCTGTCTTTTCAAAGAGAGCATGCGTGGAAGAATTTCCCGTCAGGGAAATTCTCTCTCGCTCGCTCTCTTTCTCTTTTGATGCTGCATAGGAAGCATCAATAGTAAAAAGTAACAAGATATAATGTTAAAAATAATAAAAAAAACTAAAAAAATCGCAATATTCTCATTTAATGGCGTTCCCGCGAAGCGTCACCGATGCTCCCGGCAGCTAGCATTACTTCCTAGTAATACATTGAGAAACGGAAGTGTGAAAGAAGCCTAAGTGCGTTCTGATTTTTACAGACTCTCAGAAAGGAGAAGGTGGAGAAACTTTTTTTTCTCCACATACGAGAAAAATTGATGACACTCAGACAACACTCAAACGCTGAAAAAAATAATCTGTCAGTTTTTCTCGTACGTGAGAAAATTGGACGTCTGAATGAAGCCTTACATTCCGTGAAAAATGCATATGGATGGGTTCTTAGTGCCATGTACATGTCATAACAACCGCAGGAGAGCTCCAGGAATGCGAATGCCAACTCTGCTGGAACGGCGCCCGCATGGGAGGTGAGTATAGACTTTTTTATTTTATTGGCGACAAACATTTAAATCAAGGAGTTGTCCTACTAGTGGAAACCCTTTTAACCCCTTAACAACCAGATGTATTTTGGGTTTTGCATTTTCATTTTTTCCTCCCGTTCTTCCCAGAGCCATAACTTTGTTATTTTTGGGTCAAAATGGCCATGTGAGGGCTTGTTTTTTGCGGGACAAGTTGTACTTTTCAATTAACACCATTGGTTTTAACTGGAAAATGGGGAAAAAATTCCAAGTGTGGTGAAATTGCAAAAAAAGTACAATCCCATCGTTTTTCTTTTTTTACCATGTTCACTAAAATTGGCCTGCCATTATGTATCTCCAGGTCATTACGAGTTCATAGACACCAAACATGTATAGATTCTTTTTTTATCTAAGTAGTGAAAAAAAATTCCAAAGTTTGTTAAAAAACAAAATTGTGCCATCTTCCGATATCCGGATATTCTCATCCGGTTGGGTGAGGGCTTATTTTTTGTGTGCCGAACTGATGTTTTTAATGATACCATTTTGGTGCAGATTCAATCTTTTGATCACTCATTATTGCATTTTAATTCTGCTGTTTTGACTTTTTTTCTCCTTACGCCGTTTAGTGATCAGGTTTTTATATTGATAGATCGGCCGATTCTGAATGCGCTGATACCAAATATGTGTATGTTTCAATTTATTTTTATTGTTTTATGTTGAATGGACCAAAAAGGGGGTGAAATAACTTTTATATTTATTTTTTTATATTTTTAAAACATTTTTTTTTACTTTCTGCATGCTTCAATAGTCTCAATTGGAAACTAGAAGCTGCCATAATCCGATCGGCTCTGCTACATACAAGCGATGATCAGATTGCCTGTATGTAGCAGAATTGCTCACTTTGCTATGAGCGCCGACCACCGGGTGGCGCTCATAGCTATCTGGCTGTCACAACCATAGAGGTCTACTGTAGACCTCTAGTTTTCATGCCAATCGGTGACCTGCGATCACGTGATGAGGTCACTTATGGGTGGGATTTCCGAAGCGCTTGCCGGAAGTGCATGTTAAATGCTGCAGTCAGAGATTGACAGCGACATTTAACTAGTTAACAGCCGCGGGTAAATCACGATTCTTCCTGTGGCTGTAAGGCTATGTGCACACGTAGAATGGTCCTCTGTGGATTTTTCTGCAGCGGATTTTATAAATCCGCAGGGCAAAAACACCGCATTTTTCCTGCGGATTTATAGCGGATTCCACTATGGTTTGACCCCTGCGGTTTTCTATTATGGAGCAGGTGTAAAACCGCTGCGGATTCCGCACAAAGAATTTACATGCTGCGGAATGTAAACCGCTGCGTTTCCACATGTTTTTTTCCGCAGCATGGGCACAGCGTTTTCGGTTTACCATAGGTTTACATTGTACTGTAAACTCATGGGAATCTGGAAACTGCTGTGGACCCGCAGCAGCAGATCCGCTGCGGATCCGCAGCAAATTCCGCAACGTGTGCACATAGCCTAAGAGGTTCAAAACAGCTGACATGTGCCGGAAAAGATGTCAATTCAGCTCAGCCCCATGTCGGAAAGGGGTTAGCAGTGTCTTAGGTAATGAAATATCCCATATAATTAATTTGTATTTTAATTTGTAGGCTTACAATGCTATAAAAGTGACTTTTTGAAGCCAGAATTCCACTGTAATTAAGTAACTGTTAAACATTTCAGAAACTAGAGCCAATCTGGCAAAGCCAAATTATTTTTTTAATCAGCCCCATAAACTTAATACGAAACCGTTCAGACATTGTTGAAACCAAAATCACTGTATACCAATGGATATCTTAAGTATTTCTTCTATCCATGAAAAACACAGCACTCATATGTGAACAACTGTTTTCTGAATGAGCCCTATATTTATATCCACTGTAATAATGGTGCAAATTTTCCCAACTATCAAAAAATAAAAAATATGATAAACATAATTGGGATCAACAAGTTCATAAAAGTTCAATCTATTAAAGTATAAAATAATTTAACTCCTTAGTGACTGCTGATACTCACCCACTAAGGATACTTATTCCCTAATCGCCATTTTAAAATGGCTATCGGGAATAAGGCTGTAGCACCCCTCAGAGTCAGAAAATCTCCAGTGTCTCGGCGATCGGGGGTAGCCTAGACCCCTGAGAACATGAACAGGGCTGTATTTTCCAGTCACCGATCATGTGAATAACGGTGACCATAAAAAAAAGCGTGCCCGCTGTTACAATGATTTCTGTCTATTCTGACATGCTATATATGTGAGAGGAGAGAGAAATGATGCCCCCTGAGACATCCCGGTACCTCCACCATCCCTGGACCCTCCTGATCTGTCCCTCGACTCAGCGTCATCTTCCTGAGAAAAAAATGGCAGGTGCATTTCCTGCCAAGATCTGCCAGCCGATACCCAGCTACAATAGGAAATTTTTCCTATTGGTTTCTTTTCATCACTGTGATAGAGCCTATCATAGTGATCAAAAGAAAATAATAGTGAATCAACTCCCTCTTTGTCACCCCCTTAGATAAAAATTATAAAGTATTTTTTTTATTATGTTTTCCATTCTTTGCAGTTGGGATTAGGGTTGAGGTTGGAGTTATAGTCAAGTTATTGTTAAGGTTGGGGTTAGGATTGAGTTAGGGTTAGGGTTGTGGTTAAGGTTGGAATTGTAGTTAGAATTGAGTTTTTTTTCAAAAGTAAAATAAAAATTATGATATGATGGCTAGTGCTGAGCGGAAGTGCTCACTACTCGAGTTTTCATCGGGTGCTCGGGTATGCATCAATTATTGCAGTTCCCCGCATGTTTTTTTGTGTCTAGCAGCTGCAAAACATGCAGGGTGGGTACTCGAGCATGTCACTAGAGCACCCGTGATATTCGGTGCATATCTGAGCACCCTATGCAAACTGAAGTAGGGAGCACTTGCACTCAACACTAATGATGACATATTCAATATGACAACCTAATGTTATCAAATTCTGTGTCATACTTGAGAGTTCAAAATTCTCATTATGCCCCTGGATAAAATCTTTGAGGGATGTGGTTTCCAAAATGGGGTCACTTGTGGGGGGTTTCCACTGATTAGGTACATCAGGGGCTCTCAAAATGCAACATGGAGTTCACTAATTATTTTAGCAATTTTACATTCAAAAAGTCAAATAATAACACTCATACTCCAGACCGGAGATGGCGCCATTCCAACAGTATTGACACTGGGTATCCCAGACATCACGTGACATTTTTATGTCACGCAATCCCTGCAGCCAATCAGCACAGGCGTTTCTCTCCTCTTCCATGTATATATAATTCACATCAGGAGGAAGTCAGAGAGCAGCAGCAGCTTTCACTTTCTCTGGATCTCTTGATTTATCTGAGTGAGGGAACAGTAAAGCCATTGCTGAATGGCAACAGTGATTGCATGACATAACAAATGTCATGTAATCCCTGGGAGAGCCAGTACCAACAATGATGAAATGGCGCCATCTTCAGAGGGGAGTATAAATGTTATTATTTAACTGGGGGAAACACAGGGATTCATAAGAGATAGTCTGAGTAATGGAACACCCCTTTATCCTTTCATTGTTTGATCACTTACACAATATACTGCAATGCCGCATTATTGCAGTAAATAGTGTAAATTGAGTTCTTCTTTGAAGTTCAGACTATGGGTAGGTTCACACTAATGTATTTTTGGTATAACTGCAGCCTGTGAAAAAAGACAGCACACAGATAGCACTAAAACCAATGTTCTTCAATTGTGCTGTTTAAACTATTTTTTTATTATTGATTTTGAGTTAAAAAAAAATCACAGCATGCATGTCAAATCAGACTGGCTTACCTTTAAAGTCTGAGTGTACAGAAAAAAAGCAGATCCCATATAGAACATCAGTGCAGCATCCGATTTTTTTTTTTTTTATGGATGCATTGGAATTCTGTAACATAGGAAGATGTAAATGGTCCTGTGCATGATTAATACGGTAGCTGCTGTAAAAAACAGATTGTATACTGACTGCATACCGGTGAAAAGTGAGAAAAAAGGCCGTGTTTTCTGGATGAAACTCTTGTTATTTTTTATAAGCTTGTCTGAAACCAGGTGACAGCTGAGCCTTAGGCTGCCGTCACACTACAGCATTTGGTCAATATTTTACATCAGTATGTGTAAGCCAAAACCAGGAGTGGGTGATAAATGCAGAAGTGTTGCATATGTTTCTATTATACCTTTTCTCTAATTGTTCCACTCCTGGTTTTGGCTTACAAATACTGATGTAAAATACTGACCAAATACTGCTAGTGTGATGGCAGACTTAGGCCGGTTTCACACGTCAGTGGCTCCGGTACATGAGGTGACAGTTTCCTCACGTACCGGAGACACTGACTCACATAGACACATTAAAATCAATGTGTTTCTGCACATGTCAGCGTGTTTTCACGGACCGTGTGTCCGTTTGAAAAACACGGAGACATGTCAGTGTTCGTGGGAGCGCACGTATTACATGGACCCATTAAAGTCAATGGGTCCGTGTAAAACACGTACCGCACACGGATGTTGTCCGTGTGCCGTGCAGGAGACAGCGCTACTGTAAGCGCTGTCCCCCCGCGTGTGGTGCTGAAGCCCCATTCATTTTTTCTCTCCAGCAGTGTTCGCTGGAAAGAAGGAATGAATAATCATTTTTTTCTTTATTTTTGTTTTTACAATAAAGTTGCTGGTAATCTGCCCCCTCCCACCCCCTGTGTGCCCGCCCGCTGGCATTAAAATACTTACCCAGCTCCTTCGGCGCTTGCATCCTCTCAGCGTCGCTGCTTGTCCTGTATGAGTTGTTGAAAACAACACTGCATTCGGCCTACAAGTTGGGTCTGGGGTGTAGAGACGGTGTGTTCCACTCCAAGGTGTTCCCCAGGTTTCGTCTCCATTGCTTCGATCTTCTGGCTCTCACTTAGTAGTTGTTGAAATCAACACTGCATTAGGCCTACTAGTTGGGTATGGGGTGTAGAGACGGTGTGTTACACTCCAAGGTGTTCCCCAGGTTGCCTCTCCATTGCTTCGATCTTCTGGCTCTTCATAAGTAGTTGTTGAAAACAACACTGCATTCAGCCTACAAGTTGGGTCTGTGGTGTAGAGACGGTGTGTTCCACTCCAAGGTGTTCCCCAGGTTGCCTCTCCATTGCTTCAATTTTAAAGCTCTTGTTTAGTAGTTGTTGAAAACAACACTGCATTCGGCCTACAAGTTGGGTCTGGGGTGTAGAGACGGTGTGTTCCACTCCAACGTGTTCCCCAGGTTGCCTCTCCATTGCTTCAATCTTCTGGCTCTCGTTTAGTAGTTGTTGAAAACAACACTGCATTCGGCCTACAAGTTGGGTCTGTGGTGTAGAGACGGTGTGTTCCACTCCAAGGTGTTCCCCAGGTTGCCTCTCCATTGCTTCAATCTTAAAGCTCTTGTTTAGTAGTTGTTGAAAACAACACTGCATTCGGCCTACAAGTTGGGTCTGGGTTGTAGAGACGGTGTGTTCCACTCCAAGGTGTTCCCCAGGTTGCCTCTCCATTGCTTCAATCTTAAAGCTCTTGTTTAGTAGTTGTTGAAAACAACACTGCATTTGGCCTACAAGTTGGGTCTGTGGTGTAGAGACGGTGTGTTCCACTCCAAGGTGTTCCCCAGGTTGCCTCTCCATTGCTTCAACCTTAAAGCTCTTGTTTAGTAGTTGTTGAAAACAACACTGCATTCGGCCTACAAGTTGGGTCTGGGGTGTAGAGATGGTGTGTTCCACTCCAAGGTGTTCCCCAGGTTGCCTCTCCATTGCTTCAATCTTAAAGCTCTTGTTTAGTAGTTGTTGAAAACAACACTGCATTCGGCCTACAAGTTGGGTCTGGGGTGTAGAGAAGGTGTGTTCCACTCCAAGGTGTTCCCGAGGTTGCCTCTCCATTGCTTCGATCTTCTGGCTCTCGTTTAGTAGTTGTTGAAAACAACACTGCATTAGGCCTACTAGTTGGGTATGGGGTGTAGAGACGGTGTGTTACACTCCAAGGTGTTCCCCAGGTTGCCTCTCCATTGCTTCGATCTCCTGGCTCTTCTTAAGTAGTTGTTGAAAACAACACTGCATTCGGCCTACAAGTTGGGTCTGGGGTGTAGAGACGGTGTGTTCCACTCCAAGTTGTTCCCCAGGTTGCCTCTCCATTGCTTCAATCTTCTGGCTCTCGTTTAGTAGTTGTTGAAAACAACACTGCATTCGGCCTACAAGTTGGGTCTGGGGTGTAGAGACGGTGTGTTCCACTCCAAGGTGTTCTCCAGGTTGCCTCTCCATTGCTTCAATCTTAAAGCTCTTGTTTAGTAGTTGTTGAAAACAACACTGCATTCGGCCTACAAGTTGGGTCTGGGGTGTAGAGACGGTGTGTTCCACTCCAAGGTGTTACCCAGGTTGCCTCTCCATTGCTTCAATCTTCTGGCTCTCGTTTAGTAGTTGTTGAAAACAACACTGCATTCGGCCTACAAGTTGGGTCTGTGGTGTAGAGACGGTGTGTTCCACTCCAAGGTGTTCCCCAGGTTGCCTCTCCATTGCTTCAATTTTAAAGCTCTTGTTTAGTAGTTGTTGAAAACAACACTGCATTCGGCCTACAAGTTGGGTCTGGGGTGTAGAGATGGTGTGTTCCACTCCAACGTGTTCCCCAGGTTGCCTCTCCATTGCTTCAATCTTCTGGCTCTCGTTTAGTAGTTGTTGAAAACAACACTGCATTCGGCCTACAAGTTGGGTCTGTGGTGTAGAGACGGTGTGTTCCACTCCAAGGTGTTCCCCAGGTTGCCTCTCCATTGCTTCAATCTTAAAGCTCTTGTTTAGTAGTTGTTGAAAACAACACTGCATTCGGCCTACAAGTTGGGTCTGGGTTGTAGAGACGGTGTGTTCCACTCCAAGGTGTTCCCCGGGTTGCCTCTCCATTGCTTCAATCTTAAAGCTCTTGTTTAGTAGTTGTTGAAAACAACACTGCATTCGGCCTACAAGTTGGGTCTGTGGTGTAGAGACGGTGTGTTCCACTCCAAGGTGTTCCCCGGGTTGCCTCTCCATTGCTTCAATCTTAAAGCTCTTGTTTAGTAGTTGTTGAAAACAACACTGCATTCGGCCTACAAGTTGGGTCTGTGGTGTAGAGACGGTGTGTTCCACTCCAAGGTGTTCCCCAGGTTGCCTCTCCATTGCTTCAACCTTAAAGCTCTTGTTTAGTAGTTGTTGAAAACAACACTGCATTCGGCCTACAAGTTGGGTCTGGGGTGTAGAGATGGTGTGTTCCACTCCAAGGTGTTCCCCAGGTTGCCTCTCCATTGCTTCAATCTTAAAGCTCTTGTTTAGTAGTTGTTGAAAACAACACTGCATTCGGCCTACAAGTTGGGTCTGGGGTGTAGAGAAGGTGTGTTCCACTCCAAGGTGTTCCCCAGGTTGCCTCTCCATTGCTTCGATCTTCTGGCTCTCGTTTAGTAGTTGTTGAAAACAACACTGCATTAGGCCTACTAGTTGGGTATGGGGTGTAGAGACGGTGTGTTACACTCCAAGGTGTTCCCCAGGTTGCCTCTCCATTGCTTCGATCTCCTGGCTCTTCTTAAGTAGTTGTTGAAAACAACACTGTATTCGGCCTACAAGTTGGGTCTGGGGTGTAGAGACGGTGTGTTCCACTCCAAGGTGTTCCCCAGGTTGCCTCTCCATTGCTTCAATCTTCTGGCTCTCGTTTAGTAGTTGTTGAAAACAACACTGCATTCGGCCTACAAGTTGGGTCTGGGGTGTAGAGACGGTGTGTTCCACTCCAAGGTGTTCTCCAGGTTGCCTCTCCATTGCTTCAATCTTAAAGCTCTTGTTTAGTAGTTGTTGAAAACAACACTGCATTCGGCCTACAAGTTGGGTCTGGGGTGTAGAGACGGTGTGTTCCACTCCAAGGTGTTCCCCAGGTTGCCTCTCCATTGCTTCAATCTTGAAGCTCTTGTTTAGTAGTTGTTGAAAACAACACTGCATTCGGCCTACAAGTTGGGTCTGGGGTGTAGAGACGGTGTGTTCCACTCCAAGGTGTTACCCAGGTTGCCTCTCCATTGCTTCAATCTTCTGGCTCTCGTTTAGTAGTTGTTGAAAACAACACTGCATTCGGCCTACAAGTTGGGTCTGGGGTGTAGAGACGGTGTGTTCCACTCCAAGGTGTTCCCCAGGTTGCCTCTCCATTGCTTCAATCTTAAAGCTCTTGTTTAGTAGTTGTTGAAAACAACACTGCATTAGGCCTACAAGTTGGGTCTGGGTTGTAGAGACGGTGTCTTCCACTCCAACGTGTTCTCCAGGTTTCCTCTCCATTGCTTCAATCTTCATGCTCGTCTTAAGTAGTTGTTGAAACAACACTACATTAGGCCTACAAGTTGGGTCTGGGTCGTAGAGACGGTGTCTGCCTCTCCAAGGTGTTCTCCAGGTTGCCACATAATCGAAGCTGCATAGAGCCTATTTTGTAATTGTACGCCTACAAAGTCTTTCAGCGGTCCCTCCTTCCAATTGTCCTCCACTGAGCACAACAATGCAGAACGTGTACCCATGTAACCTTTTTTAAACCTCGTCGAGCCAACTTTGTGGTTTAAGGCCTACTTGTAGTGTCTGGCTGCGCCACTCAATACAGCTGTCCTCTTTACAAAAAATGACCTACAATTATCTGGTTTTCAGCCTATCGGAATTTTAAAACTGCAGTGGGCCTACTAGTTGGGTTGGGGCCTTCTATCTGTGTCTGCCGCTCCTTGCTGTTCTCCTACAGTGAACAAAGCTGTGCCGCCTGTTTACTACTCTTGCCAATTTTGAACTGCATTTAGACTACTTACAGATTTGGGCCTACTCTCTGTGTCAGCCTCTCATTCCAGTTGTCCTCCAATGAACAAAACAATGCCCCCTGGTTAGTCCTGTTACCAATTTTGAACTGCATTTAGCCCACTTTGTTCTTTGGGCCTATATCTGTGTTTCCTCCTCATCCTGCCCATTGCCCAGCCAGTGATAGATGAATCTGCTGGTACATTGACCCATAACGCAACATTCCCTGTGCACGCTACACTGCAAGATTGTGACCCTGCTGAAAGTCAGGTCCCCCTTCCCGCATACCATACCACCTTACACGGGGACAAACAGGAAGGTGCAGATGAAGGTGCAGGTTCCTTCATCAGGTGGGGGGAGGAATACTCGTTGGCGACGTCACTGGCACAGGGCCCCTCATAGTACGCAAAAGTGTTGCTGCCGGTGGGAGGCGCCCCCGCCGTGCAAACACACCGCTGTACATTGAGGGGCCCTGTGCCAGTGCCAATGCCAACGAGGGGGCCCCCCCTGCTTGCTCAGGATCACAGCACTTGCAAAGTTGAAATACTTATCTCTCCCTGCTCCACTGCCGTGACGTGGTCCAGATTTACAGGTCCCACTAATTACTTGAACCAGCCCTACCCCCCACAACTTTAGCCAAATGACCCCCAATTTCAAATGCCTTACAATTATTATAAGCTAAATTAAGACTGACAAGCTTCAGTAACAAGAATGGATGTTTTTGCCATTAAAATGGGCTCTGTACATGTTTTCCTGGCCTCTACTCACTGCCGACTATGCTCCCCCATTGACTTGCATTGGGTTTCGTGTTTCGGTCGATCCCCGACTTTTCGCGATAATCGGCCGATTCCACTCGACTTTTGAGATAGTCGGGTTTCGCGAAACCCGACTCGACTCTAAAAAGGTCAAGGTCGCTCAACCTTAGTGACACATTTATGCTGACCCATTGCATTATGCTTTATACTGTCTTCATATATATTTTGTGCAGATATATGGTATTTGAATAGGGGTGTTTTGTACACAATTGTTACATTTTAATTGTTTTTATATGTCTTGCTGTGGTGTTTAATAAACATTTTGTTATTTTTCTATATTCTATGTTTGTGCGGGCCTGTTTCATAGTCCAATCTGTTCTCTTTTTTTCTGAGCCGATAGTGATTAAGCGCATCGGCCGCTGGAGCTCTGGCCGTTATTTGTCTTACGTGCGTCATTAATTGCGATAGTGTCGCTTGCTGATGGGTCGGTATTAATGATTGTTGTTATTATGAATTTCAGGTCGGATCCCTTATCTGGCCTGGATTTTTGGACACTCGTTTGCTTCCTGGGGGGCGCTCCGGGTGGTCGTCAGGCCAGACGGTAGGCAGTTGGGTTTTATTAGGGAGCAGGTTGTGGTTCGGTGTTTAGGTTTTCGAGGGATGGTTTGGAGCAGAGCAATCTCTTATTTTTCCTGAGCCTCCCGTTTGGACAGAACACCCGGTATTTTGGTGGTACACTTGGGGGGAATGATTTGGGTTCCAAACCAGTGAGGGAATTGATCAGGGACATTCGTTTTGATTTCCTCCGATTGTGGACATCTTTACCAGGGGTGTTGATGGCATGGTAGGATAATGTTCCCCGATGGAATTGGAGGTTGGCACGATCATTGAAAGGGATTACTAGGGCTAGGGTGAAGTTGAACAGGTCAATTACGAATTTTGTATCCAGGAATTGGGGGATAAGTGTTAGGCATTTTGATTTGGAATCAGGCATTGGTAATTTTTGAATTGGAATCGGGCATTGGTAATTTTTGGAGGGAAGACGGGGTTCATTTAAATGAGATCGGCATTGATTTGTGGGCGCTTGCGATACAAGAAGGGATTGAGAGAGCATTGGTTGCGTTGGGGCACTCACGAGTATGAGGTGGTCAGGGCTGTGCGTGTTTGGCGGGGGGTGCGGTTCTTGGAGTTGATGCTGATTCAGTGGGGAAGGAATTGTAAGTAAATTCCGGACAGTTAAAATGGTGTTTGTTGATCTGGTATTTTTGGTTACGGGCTCTGGACGGGGTTTTTACCCTGGGAGCTGGTTGGTGGGTAATTTCCCCGGAACGGAATTTATGATGCCCTCAAGCTGGTGGTGTACGGCTGAGGGTAAATAGTGGTTTTTAAGTTCTTTTTGGTTTTGCCAAAATATTTTAATCCAGATTTTTTCAGGGTGCTCCAAGAACCCTCCCCTCAATTTTTGCATAAATGCATATTAATGATTAATGAAAATGTTTGTTATTGTTTGTTAATAAACTGGCCGGTGTGGCCAAAAATTTATCAAAAAAATAATGAATGTGTCTCTTCTTTATTTAAAAGAGTTTTGTTTTATTTTGGCGGGTTAGCGGGGGTGGTGGTCACAGGTAAACGGTAGCCATATTGGCCATACACGGTCAAGTCATTTCAAATGGCAACTTTCTGGCTTTAAGAAACACTAAAAGAAATCAAGAGCAAAATATGTGGTAGTCAGTAATGGTTACTTTTTTAACCAAGCATACGGTAAAAATTATGGAGTCACTCAATTTTGAGGGGAAAAATTATGGAATCATGAAAAACAAACAAACAAAAAACACTCCAACACATCACTAGTATTTTGTTGCACCACCTCTGGCTTTTGTAACAGGTTGCAGTCTCTGAGGCATGGACTTAATGAGTGTCAAACAGTACTCTTCATAAATCTGGCTCTGGTTTGTATAAGGTTTGGATGCCAAAAAATCCCCCAGCAGCTGCAAGAGAGATCAGGTGAAAATGGGTGAAACCAGGACAGTCAGGTAAGGAGTCAAAACAGGTCAGTAGTTGCCATGGTAGGTAGTCAGTCCCGGGACTAGGGGTGTTTGGGAAACCCCATGGATATTTCTGCCAGTGCAGCTTCACCAGGGAAAGTGTTAGTAGGCGTCAGTTTGCAGATATTTATAGGAGTGTAGATGAAAATGAGTAATTGAACAAGCAAATATGAGTTTCAAGATCTGGTCATTTAATTGAATGGTATCATGGGGATGGTAAGGTATACAAAATGTGTCAGATGAAAAATATATAATATATAAAGAGGGAGAGGGGGAGCAGAGATGATGATCAGTTGTATAAACAACATCATAAGGATCCTGAGGGGTTACATGGATGTTAAACCCAAAGGAAGTAGAATGAATTTGACAAGGGGGGAAAAGACCCTGAAATGGAGACTGCAGGGCGAGCCCTCCCAAGCCAAGAAACCCCCTAAAATAGGGTGGTGCGTCCAATAATTAAAGGACCAATGTATATAAGTGTGCAGTGGGGGGAAAAAAGTATTTAGTCAGCCACCAATTGTGAAAGTTCTCCCTCTTAAAAAGATGAGAGAGGCCTGTAATTGACATCATAGGTAGACAACAACTATGAGAGTCAAAATGAGAAAACCTATCCAGAAAATCACCTTGTCTGCTTTGGCAAGATTTATCTTGCAAATTATGGAGGGAAAAAAGTATTTAGTCACCTAAAAACATGCAAGATTTCTGGCTCTCGCAGACCTATAACTTCTTCTTTAAGAGGCTCCTATGTCCTCCACTCATTACATGTAGTAATGGCACCTGTTTGAACTTGTTATCAGTATAAAAGACACCTTTCCACAACCTTAGTCACACTCCTAACTCCAATATGGTGAAGAGGAAGACCAAATAACTGTCAAAGGACACCAGAAACAAAATGGTAGCCCTGCATCAGGCTGGGAAGGCTGAATCTGCAATAGGCTCCCAACTGTGGGAGCAATAATAAGAAAATGGATGACATACAACACCACTGATAATCTCCCTCGATCTGGGGCTCCACGCAAGATCTCACCCAGTGGGGTCAAAGTGATCACAAGAACGGTGAGCAAAAATCCCAGAACCACACAGGGGACCTAGTGAATGACCTAGAGCTGGGACCACCGTAACAAAGGCTAACATCAGTAATACACTATGCCACCAGGGATTCAGATCCTGCAGTGCCAGATGTGTCCCATTGCTTAAGCCAGTACATGTCCGGGGCCGTCTGAAGTTTGCTAGAGAGCATTTGGATTATCTAGAAGAGTATTGGGAGAATGTCTTATGGTTTGCTGAAACCAAAGTAGAACTGTTTGGCAGAAACAAAACTCGTTGTGTTTGGAGGAGACAGAATGCTGAGTTGCATCCAAAGAATTCCATACCTACTGTGAAGCATGGGGGTGGCAACATCATGCTTTGGGGCTGTTTCTCTACAAAGGGACCAGTACGACTGATCCGTGTACATGAAAGAATGAATGGGGTCATGTATCGTGAGATTTTGAGTGCAAACCTCCTTCCACCAGCAAGGGCATTGAAGATGAAACGCGGATGGGTCTTTCGGCGTGATAATGATCCCAAGCACACCACCAGGGCAAGGAAGGAGTGATTTTATAAGAAGCATATGGAGGTCCTGGAGTGGCCTAGCCAGTCTCCAGATCTCAACTGCAAAGAAAACCTTTGGAGGGAGTTGAAAGTCCGTGTTGCCCAGTGACAGGCCCAAGACATCACTGCGTTAGAGGAGATCTTCATGGAGGAATGAGCCAACATACCACCAACAGTGTGTGCCAACCTTGTGAAGACTTACAGAAAACGTTTGACCTCTGTCATTGCCAACAATGGATATATAACAAAATATTGAGATGAACTTTTGTTAATGACCAAATACTTATTTTCCTCCATAATTTGCAAAATAAATCTTGCCAAATCAAACAAGGTGATTTTCTGGATTTTTTTTCTCATTTTGACTCTCATAGTTGTGGTCTACCTATGATGTCAATTACAGGTCTCTCTCATCTTTTTAAGTGGGAGAACTTGCACAATTGGTGGCTGGCTAAATACTTTTTCCCCCACCGTAAGTGTAATGAAATGGATTGGGTATGGTGTCTCCATGAAGAAAGTATGACGTGGAACCTAAAGACATGAATGAAAGTCCAGACAAAATTCCAGATGGGGGGTTAGGGCATGGGTTCATGATCCGATAGGGGTGCTAGGAACATGGTTCTGGCATGTGGAGTGATACCAGAGACATTATCCTTCCAGCAAATGGCTTTCACACTGGTAAACCGCATCGAAGGAGAAAATTGGGTACCCTTGGAGATTTGTGTGCTCAGATATCTTTGACCAAGGTTTCAGGCCTTAATTAGCTTGTTAGCGTTATGACTTGTTCATTATCTTTGTTAGGAAAGATGCAAACATCTCAGCTTTCTAAAAACCCAGCGTCCTCTAACTTTGTGCCAAACAAACGCAGCCATGGGTTCTTCTAAGCGGCCAATGGCACAGGAACATTTCACGGGTAGACTGAAGAATGGATTCAATGAAATTTCAACAAATTCTTTATGCAAACATAATATCATCTGTATAAAAAGCTTAAGTTGAATAATGATCCTAAACACACATCAAAATCCACAATAGACTACCTCAAAAGGCACAAGCTCAAGGTTTCACAATGGCCCTCACAGTCCCCTGATCTAAACATCATTAAAAATGTGTGGCTAGACCTCAAAATCTCACAGAACTGGATGAATTTTTTTTTATAAAAAATGGATGAAAATACATCAAACAGGAATTGAAAGATTTCTTTTCTGGGTACAAAAAGTGTTTACAAGCTGTGCAGGGTGCCCAAACTTTTTTATCGGACCATTTCCCTTTTTGTAATTTTTATAATAAAAAAAACAATATTTATATTTTTTTGGCCTAAAATACAAAGGAAGTGTCATCTTTAACTTTACTCTTTTAGAAATGATTTAATCTTGACCTTGCTTAGCTGTTCAAAATAACAGTAATTTTGAGCAGGGGTGCCTAAACTTGACATGCCGCTGTTTATAATTTTTAATACGAATAGATAAAACAGCACTGTAAGCTCCTTTGCAGGTGCATACAGACTACAAACATGATAGACTGCATCCCCAGGCCGATGCTTGAAAATGGCAACAAGAAGAGGTGGAAATTTTGCTGGTCTCTATAATAGATTTGGGTAAATAAAATCCCTGTTCACATTTATCATTTGGAGGGCTGCTTTCATCTTTTCTTACACTTGTTCTGTGTTTGGAATACTATTTGATGTGTATTTTATAACAATTGTGTTTGATACTCCAATGCACATGTATACATTTGATACCATTATTTGCATTACCTAGTTGCAAATTGCCTCTTGAGAGAAAAAGAGGACTTAAACTCTATAGCGCCACCTGTTGGAAGTAGCGATCCTACAAGTCACAATCATCCCTTTAACGAGTCGTGCAATATGACTTAGGATAAAAGCCAAATCAATACCTCATTACCTAGTTGTACATTTATCCTATTTACATACTACATCTTTTAATATAATTTAATCTTAATCCATACATAGCTGTATTTTTATTAATTTGTATAAATGTTCTCTTCATCCATCATTAGAGATGAACAGATCAATCTCTACAGCATCAAATTCAGGCTGTTAGGACTGGCATAACGGACCAAATAATAATTAGAGAGGGTATTAGGTGCATTCGCAGTCCAGGGCCCACCGTGCAGAAAAGACACCTGCTGCTCGGTAATGATGGACTATATGGCGGTATAATGTAAATACACACATGGGTTAGCTTCACGCGTTATGAAGGAACCGAACCCTGTTGCATCACAGGGCCGCGGTACCGCACAAAGAGCGCAAGCAAAGAGTCACAGAACTCTGTCCCAAGACTCAGGGAAAGAGTTCCTCTAGACCTCTTGCTCTCGACACTGCTACTGGGGTGTCAGAGATTAAACCGAACTAAGAATTTACTGCACAAGAGTGCATGCAGCGCCGCTCTGGCGGACGTCACTAACCACCCAAACTTGGGCCAGGAAAACGCACTATTAGAGCACGGCACCACCCTGGCGGTCACTGCTAACAGACGCAGTATCGTTTGCTAGATGTGCAGGACAGCACTGTCAGGTGCTAGGTAGCTTCCACCATTCACGAACAGTCAACAACTCTAGGGATGGGAATGATTCAGAGCTACAGGCATACATCTACACAAAGCAAGTTTACACTAGCGCATGGCCGAGTGGCCATGCGAGCCTTTTATAGTAGTAGCGCTCCGGGACCTTCCTGATGGTCCAATAGGAGCCGCAACAGGACCTGAGCATGTGACCCCCGACCTCCTATGGAAAGGTCGTCCCATGGGCATGCTCAGTATGAGAAAAGCAGGACAGTCCATGAAAGGCCTGCTTGCTGCTAATCAGTACTGGCTACAAAGGCAGAGCCTGGAAAGACAGCAGTAACCAAGCGCACAGTATCAGCTGGAGCCAGATGCTGGGACCACAGTGGAGAATGGGAGACCACAGTGGACATGGTTCGAGATTCCCCCTGTGCAGCGACGGGAACTCAACATCAAACATCAGTCTACATTTCCTGATCTGTGGTTCTACACAAATTCGAATAATCTGTGAATCAGTTTGCAAAAATCTCTAATGTGATTATGGTGTACTACTTCAGTGCTGATGCACCAGATTGAAAATGGCAGATAGTCTTAAGGTACCGTCACACTAAGCGACGCTGCAGCGATACCGACAACGATCCGGATCGCTGCAGCGTCGCTGTTTGGTCGCTGGAGAGCTGTCACACAGACAGCTCTCCAGCGACCAACGATCCCGAGGTCCCCGGTAACCAGGGTAAACATCGGGTTACTAAACGCAGGGCCACGCTTAGTAACCCGATGTTTACCCTGGTTACCATCGTTAAAGTAAAAAAAACAACCACTACATACTTACCTACCGCTGTCTGTCCCCGGCGCTCTGCTTCTCTGCTCTGGCTGTGAGCGCCGGGCAGCCGGAAAGCAGGGCGGTGACGTCACTGCTCTGCTTTCCGGCCGCTGTGCTCACAGCCAGAGCAGAGAAGCAGAGCGTCGGGGACAGACAGCGGTAGGTAAGTATGTAGTGGTTGTTTTTTTTACTTTAACGATGGTAACCAGGGTAAACATCGGGTTACTAAGCGCGGCCCTGCGCTTAGTAACCCGATGTTTACCCTGGTTACCAGCGAAGACATCGCTGAATCGGCGTCACACACGCCGATTCAGCGATGTCAGCGGGAGATCCAGCGACGAAACAAAGTTCTGGACTTTCTTCCCCGACCAGCGATATCACAGCAGGGGCCTGATCGCTGCTGCCTGTCACACTGGACGATATCGCTAGCCAGGACGCTGCAACGTCACGGATCGCTATCGATATCGTCTAGTGTGACGGTACCTTTAGACTGTGAAAATAAGTCCAAGATTCAAGTGATATACTGTAGCAGTGTCATCATCACCACTCAGTGTGACTATGAATTAATACAGATAGGGTTTACTGCAGCAACAGCTCCTTTAATAGCTTCTTTTTAAAAAAAACAGTGCCAACATAGCAAGAGTGGTATTAATCCCTTAACGACCACCGATACGCCTTTTAACGACGGCAGTCAAGGGTACTTAAACCACAGCACCGTTAATTAACGGCGCTGTGGAAAAAGGGAATAGCGCCCCCAGAGTCAGATTTTCTCTGGGGTCTCGGTTGCCGGGGGTAGCCGAGACCCCAGAGAACATGATTCGGGGTTTTTTTACCGACCCCCTAGTTGCAATCGCCGGTAATTAACCGTTTACTGGCGATCGCAAAAAAACAAAAATGCGATTTCCCTTTTAATTTCTCTGTCCTCCGATGTGATCACACATCAGAGGACAGAGAAATGGGGACCCCGATAGCCCCCCGATACTCACTTGTCTCCCACGGTGCTCCTCGTGGCTCCCGATGGGTGCCGCCATCTATTTCCGGCACCGGGAGGATCTTTGGGGTCTCGGCTACCGGTGGTAGCCGAGACCCCAAAGAACATGATCGGGGTTGGTTTTTACCGACCCTGTTTTGCGATCGCCGGTAATTAACTGATTACCGGCGGTCGCAAAAAAAAGCGATGTGTAATTCTCTGTCCTCTGATGTGATCGCACATGAGAGGACAAAGAAATAGGGGGATTCGGGGACCCTATTTGTTGTGAATTCTGTGGTCAAGCTCCCTCCTGTGGTCATGAGTGGTACTTCGGCTGGTTCTGTCCATGAGCTTCCTTTGGTGGATGTGAGCTTCTGAGTTTCCTTCCTCAGGTGACGAGGTTAAGTTGTTAGGTGCTGCTCTATTTAACTCCACCTAGTTCTTTGTTCCTGGCCTCCAGTCAATGTTCCAGTATTGGTCTTGCTCTCTCCTGGATCGTTCTTGTGGCCTGTCTGCCCTGCATAAGCTAAGTTCTGCTTGTGTTACTTTTGTTTGCTATTTTTTCTGTACAGCTTGCTATATTGGTTTGTCTTGCTTGCTGGAAGCTCTGAGACGCAGAGGGAGCACCTCCGTACCGTTAGTCGGTGCGGAGGGTCTTTTTGCGCCCTCTGCGTGGTTGTTTGTAGGTTTTTGTACTGGCCGCAAAGCTATCTTTCCTATCCTCGGTCTATTCAGTAAGTCGGGCCTCACTTTGCTAAAATCTATTTCATCTATGTGTTTGTATTTTCATCTTTACTCACAGTCATTATATGTGGGGGGCTGCCTTTTCCTTTGGGGAATTTCTCTGAGGCAAGGTAGGCTTATTTTTCTATCTTCAGGGCTAGCTAGTTTCTCAGGCTGTGCCCGAGGCGCCTAGGTCTGGTCAGGAGCGCTCCACGGCTACCTCTAGTGTGGTATGATAGGATTAGGGATTGCGGTCAGCAGAGTTCCCACGTCTCAGAGCTCGTCCTATGTTATTAGTAACTATCAGGTCACTTTGTGTGCTCTTAACCACTAGGTCCATTGTGGTTCTGAATCACCAGTTCATAACAGTACTGGAGGCCCAAAGTACTAATGCTTCTCAATAGAGGGAAAAGAGAAGTTCTGAGACCATTTTTTTTTCTTTGCACTGTGTTTTGTCATTCTTTTCCCCTTTACATCAGAGTGGTTCAGAACACAGGTGTAGACATGGACATTCAAGGTCTGTCCTCTTTGATGGATAATCTCGCTATAAGTGTACAGAACATTCAAGATTTAGTGGTTCAGAATCCTATGTTAGAACCTAAAATTCCTATTCCTGAGTTATTTTCTGGAGATAGAGCTAAGTTCCTGAATTTCAAAAATAATTGCAAACTATTTCTGGCTTTGAAACCCCGCTCCTCTGGTGACCCAGTTCAACAAGTAAAGATCATTATTTCTTTATTACGTGGCGACCCTCAAGACTGGGCATTTTCCCTTGCGCCAGGAGATCCTGCATTATGTGATATTGATGTGTTTTTTCTGGCGCTCGGGTTGCTTTATGATGAACCTAATTCAGTGGATCAGGCAGAGAAAATCTTGCTGGCTCTGTGTCAGGGTCAGGATGAGGTAGAGATATATTGTCAGAAGTTTAGGAAGTGGTCTGTGATCACTCAATGGAATGAATGTGCTCTGGCAGCAATTTTCAGAAAGGGTCTCTCTGAAGCCCTTAAGGATGTCATGGTGGGATTTCCTATGCCTGCTGGTCTGAATGAGTCTATGTCTTTGGCCATTCAGATCGATCGACGCTTACGTGAGCGTAAAACTGTGCACCATTTGGCGGTATTATCTAAGCATAAAACTGAGCCTATGCAATGTAATAGGACTTTGACCAGAGCTGAACGGCAAGAACACAGACGACAGAATGGGCTGTGTTTTTACTGTGGTGATTCCACTCATGCTATCTCCGATTGTCCTAAGCGCATTAAGCGTTTCGCTAGGTCTGCCACCATTGGTACGGTACAGTCGAAATTTCTTTTGTCCGTTATTTTGATCTGCTCCTTGTCATCCTATTCTGTCATGGCATTTGTGGATTCAGGCGCTGCCCTGAATTTGATGGACTTGGAGTTTGCTAGGCGCTGTGGGTTTTTCTTGGAGCCCTTGCAGCATCCTATTCCATTGAGAGGAATTGATGCTACGCCTTTGGCCAAGAATAAGCCTCAGTATTGGACCCAACTGACCATGTGCATGGCTCCTGCGCATCAGGAGGATATTCGCTTTTTGGTGTTGCAGAATCTGCATGATGTGGTCGTGTTGGGGTTGCCATGGCTACAAGTCCATAACCCAGTATTGGATTGGAAATCAATGTCTGTGTCCAGCTGGGGTTGTCAGGGGGTACATGGTAATGTTCCATTTCTGTCTATTTCATCATCCACCCCTTCTGAGGTCCCAGAGTTCTTGTCAGATTACCCGGATGTATTTGATGAGCCCAAGTCCAGTGCCCTACCTCCGCATAGGGATTGCGATTGTGCTATCGATTTGATTCCTGGTAGTAAGTTTCCTAAAGGTCGACTGTTTAATTTGTCTGTACCTGAGCACGCTGCTATGCGGAGTTACGTAAAGGAATCCTTGGAGAAGGGTCATATTCGCCCCTCGTCGTCGCCATTGGGGGCAGGGTTCTTTTTTGTGGCCAAGAAGGATGGTTCGTTGAGACCTTGTATTGATTACCGCCTTCTAAATAAAATCACAGTCAAATTTCAGTACCCCTTGCCGCTGCTGTCTGATTTGTTTGCTCGGATTAAGGGGGCTAGTTGGTTCACCAAGATAGATCTTCGTGGTGCGTATAATCTTGTGCGTATTAAACAGGGCGATGAATGGAAAACAGCATTTAATACGCCCGAGGGCCATTTTGAGTACCTGGTTATGCCATTCGGGCTTTCCAATGCTCCATCTGTATTTCAGTCCTTTATGCATGACATCTTCCGAGAGTACCTGGATAAATTCCTGATTGTATACTTGGATGATATTTTGGTCTTCTCGGATGATTGGGAGTCGCACGTGAAGCAGGTTAGAATGGTGTTCCAGGTCCTGCGTGCGAGTTCTTTGTTTGTGAAGGGGTCAAAGTGTCTCTTTGGTGTTCAGAAGGTTTCATTTTTGGGTTTCATTTTTTCCCCTTCTACTATCGAGATGGACCCTGTCAAAGTTCAGGCCATTTATGATTGGACTCAGCCGACATCTCTGAAGAGTCTGCAAAAGTTCCTGGGCTTTGCTAATTTTTATCGTCGCTTCATCAATAATTTTTCTAGTATTGCTAAACCGTTGACTGATTTAACCAAGAAGGGTGCTGATGTGGTCAATTGGTCTTCTGCTGCTGTGGAAGCTTTTCAGGAGTTGAAGCGTCGTTTTTCTTCTGCACCTGTGTTGTGCCAGCCAGATGTTTTGCTCCCGTTCCAGGTCGAAGTTGATGCTTCTGAGATTGGAGCAGGGGCTGTTTTGTCGCAAAGAAGTTCTGATGGCTCGGTGATGAAACCATGTGCCTTCTTTTCCAGGAAGTTTTCGCCTGCTGAGCATAATTATGATGTTGGCAATCGAGAGTTGCTGGCCATGAAGTGGGCATTCGAGGAGTGGCGTCATTGGCTTGAAGGAGCTAAGCATCGCGTGGTGGTCTTGACTGATCACAAGAATTTGACTTATCTCGAGTCTGCCAAACGGTTGAATCCTAGACAGGCTCGTTGGTCACTGTTTTTCTCCCGTTTGGACTTTGTGGTTTCGTACCTTCCGGGCTCTAAAAATGTGAAGGCGGATGACCTGTCTAGGAGTTTTGTGCCCGACTCTCCGGGTTTGCCTGAGCCGGCGGGTATTCTCAAAGAGGGGGTAATTTTGTCTGCCATCTCCCCTGATTTGCGGCGGGTGCTGCAAAAATTTCAGGCTAATAGACCTGACCGTTGCCCGACGGAGACACTGTTTGTCCCTGATAGATGGACGAGTAGAGTTATCTCTGAGGTTCATTGTTCGGTGTTGGCTGGTCATCCTGGAATCTTTGGTACCAGAGATTTGGTGGCTAGATCCTTTTGGTGGCCGTCTCTGTCGCGGGATGTGCGTTCGTTTGTGCAGTCCTGTGGGATTTGTGCTCGGGCTAAGCCCTGCTGTTCTCGTGCCAGTGGGTTGCTTTTGCCCTTGCCGGTCCCGAAGAGGCCCTGGACACATATCTCTATGGATTTTATTTCGGATCTCCCCATCTCTCAAAAGATGTCGGTCATTTGGGTGGTTTGTGATCGCTTCTCTAAGATGGTCCATTTGGTACCCTTGTCTAAATTGCCCTCCTCCTCTGCTTTGGTGCCATTGTTTTTCCAGCATGTGGTTCGTTTACATGGCATTCCGGAGAACATCATTTCTGACAGAGGTTCCCAGTTTGTTTCGAGGTTTTGGCGAGCCTTTTGTGCTAGGATGGGCATTGATTTGTCTTTTTCCTCGGCTTTCCATCCTCAGACAAATGGCCAAACTGAACGAACCAATCAGACCTTGGAAACATATCAGAGATGTTTTGTTTCTGCTGATCAGGATGATTGGGTGTCCTTTTTGCCTTTGGCTGAGTTCGCCCTTAATAATCGGGCCAGCTCGGCTACTTTGGTTTCGCCGTTTTTCTGCAATTCTGGTTTCCATCCTCGTTTCTCTTCAGGGCAGGTTGAGTCTTCGGACTGTCCTGGTGTGGATACTGTGGTGGATAGGTTGCAGCAGATTTGGACTCATGTAGTGGACAATTTGACATTGTCCCAGGAGAAGGCTCAACATTTCGCTAACCGCAGGCGCTGTGTGGGTCCCCGACTTCGTGTTGGGGATTTGGTTTGGTTGTCGTCTCGTTATATTCCTATGAAAGTTTCCTCTCCTAAGTTTAAGCCTCGTTTCATTGGTCCGTATAGGATTTCTGAGGTTCTTAATCCTGTGTCTTTTCGTTTGACCCTTCCAGCTTCTTTTTCCATCCATAATGTATTCCATAGGTCATTGTTGCGGAGATACGTGGCACCTGTGGTTCCTCCGTTGATCCTCCTGCCCTGGTTTTGGTTGAGGGGGAGTTGGAGTATATAGAGGAGAAGATTTTGGATTCTCGTATTTCGAGACGGAATCTCCAGTACCTGGTTAAGTGGAAGGGTTATGGTCAGGAAGATAATTCCTGGGTCTTTGCCTCTGATGTTCATGCTGCCGATCTGGTTCGTGCCTTTCATTTGGCTCATCCTGGTCGGCCTGGGGGCTCTGGTGAGGGTTCGGTGACCCCTCCTCAAGGGGGGGGTACTGTTGTGAATTCTGTGGTCAAGCTCCCTCCTGTGGTCATGAGTGGTACTTTGGCTGGTTCTGTCCATGAGCTTCCTTTGGTGGATGTGAGTGGGGATGCGGCTTCTGAGTTTCCTTCCTCAGGTGATGAGGTTAAGTCTTTAGGTGCTGCTCTATTTAACTCCACCTAGTTCTTTGTTCCTGGCCTCCAGTCAATGTTCCAGTATTGGTCTTGCTCTCTCCTGGATCGTTCTTGTGGCCTGTCTGCCCTGCATAAGCTAAGTTCTGCTTGTGTTACTTTTGTTTGCTATTTTTTCTGTCCAGCTTGCTATATTGGTTTGTCTTGCTTGCTGGAAGCTCTGAAACGCAGAGGGAGCACCTCCGTACTGTTAGTCGGTGCGGAGGGTCTTTTTGCGCCCTCTGCGTGGTTGTTTGTAGGTTTTTGTACTGGCCGCAAAGCTATCTTTCCTATCCTCGGTCTATTCAGTAAGTCGGGCCTCACTTTGCTAAAATCTATTTCATCTCTGTGTTTGTATTTTCATCTTTACTCACAGTCATTATATGTGGGGGACTGCCTTTTCCTTTGGGGAATTTCTATGAGGCAAGGTAGGCTTATTTTTCTATCTTCAGGGCTAGCTAGTTTCTCAGGCTGTGCCCGAGGCGCCTAGGTCTGGTCAGGAGCGCTCCACGGCTACCTCTAGTGTGGTATGATAGGATTAGGGATTGCGGTCAGCAGAGTTCCCACGTCTCAGAGCTCGTCCTATGTTATTAGTAACTATCAGGTCACTTTGTGTGCTCTTAACCACTAGGTCCATTGTGGTTCTGAATCACCAGTTCATAACACCTATTATACTTACCGTTGTCTCTGGGTCCTCCTGCGTCCTCTCCAGCCTGCCGGCTTTTTCTTTGGGAAAGAAAATAGCGGGCGCATGCGCAGTGCGCCCGCCAACTGTCGCCATTTGCCGGCCGGCAGGAGAGAGCAGTTGGGGCTAAAATTAGGATTAGGGTTAGGGTTGGGGCTAAATTTAGGGTTGGGGTTAAGGTTGGGGCTAAATTTAGGGTTAGAACCACAATTTGAGCGGGCACCATCCACTAATACGATACACCGGGGATCACCAGATGCATACAAAGTTGACCGAACATTTTATAAGAAAAAAGACTGCATCATAGAAATGGGATCACCACGATTCAATTTTGCAAACAAATAACAAATTTTTATTCAAGCCACACCACAAAGACGACTATAGTAAAAACAATTAAAAACACCCATAAACAATGGGAAATGAGGGTCCATATAGTACAAAGTATAATATCACAACAGCATATTAGGGTCTTATCATCTTAAGTAATGCCGGCTCATACAATAGTGGGAGAAAAAGGCAAGTGACATTAAGGCACAGGTCCTACGTGCTAATGCACAAACAGAATCTACTAAAACAGTCCCAATAATAAACAGAGGGCACATATTATGTAAGTTACAGCCCCTATGTGCATGCTGTGTCACCTGCAGTAGGCTGCCCAGTGGCCACAAATGTAAGGCATAAACATATCATGCAGCACAAATGTGCTAAACACTACCCAGGGGAACTGGCCGGGTTCGGCCCAAAAATGGAGGAGGGCCGCCCAGCATAGAACCCCCTTCCCACATAAAGAGAGCAAGTTACCGGCTGAATAAAAACTCTGCCCTAAAGCTGCATGACCCACGCGTATCGACGCTGGAGGCGTCTTCCTCAAGGTCCACAATCATCCAGTGGCGTGGACCTGCTTTATATATAATACAAGAAGCTTAATAATACATACCAGGTGTGCGGCGCGGTTACAGCCAGGATTAACAGGAAGTCCCAGTGGCGTACACAGCGCCCCAGAGCGCAGGCGCAAAGAGCCATGCAATCAGTGTCCTGCGCAGGCGTCCCATCTGCGTGGAGGGTTGCTCGGGCAACCCTACAATCCCTAGAGGTATTGGGCGCCGTATGAAAAAATAGGTGCGGATGTACTGCGCAAGCGCCGGCCCAACGTCCATGGCGCCGGCACCGGCTGGTAATAGAGGTTGCTACAGCAACCTGTGTAAACCAAAGAGCGTATGAATCTACTATATGCCAAACCGGACCTATATGCCCAGTCATTACGTTATGCTAGTGCCCAGCCGTACAGAGGAGTTAAAACCACACCGATATCAGCTAATCCCATCACCAGCCCTATATATCTGGCGACTTGTCAGATATAGGAGCGCATAAAGATATATTCAGATCATAGCCAGCCATCATGCAAGGACGGAATGGAGCCAATAGCAGGGCGCCCGTGGTGCCCATGCAAAACGGACCCTCAGTATAAACCCGAGGGTTTAACCAACCATATGCGCAGGCGCAGTTTTTAACTAAATAAGGAGACTATATACATTAACTGTGAGCTATATTATACGAAGTGCCTAAAGTTACTATACAAATTCCTATAGCACAAAACCTTTTTATTGCTGCATAATCACAATGAAAATGGAAACCATTTGGATTAATACTAGCAACAGCTAGGGACATACTTATGCAGCATAGATCTTGCCCAATAGTCATCCAAGGCACAGAGAGCCTTTGCTTCCGTACTCTACCACCTACTATGGGTGGGTACCAAATTTGGGACCTGAGTCTGCCCTATACAGATTACAAAGGTATAGTTATGGGCAAACCATGGTATGTGATACTGGGAGACCCATAGGTTTAAGTCCAGTATCCTCTGGAAGAGCACACAGAGGAGGGTTAAGGGTTAACGAGCCTGACCCGACAAGTAGTATATATATATATATATATATAGTGGGCGAGACAGCATGCACAAAGAGGGGAGAAACAGAGGAAGCAGATAAACACACTAAAACAAAATTATACAAAAAATTAAATTATTAATTAAATAAATAACTATATCATACTAGATGGCAGCCCGATTCTAAAGAATCGGGAGTCTAGAATCCATATATACTTTATTTATTCAAATGTAAGAATAATACAATTAATAAATAATAGTAAGAAAGAACAAAAATAATAGGCAGTATATGGAGAAAACGCCAAACAAAAGTTCAAAATTGGTGTGAAAATGTCACTGAACCACTTCACAACTAAATATATATAGTTTTGGTAAATGGTATTATCATTTTTTTGACGAAATTCGGCAGGAGCTTGAAGAGCAACGTCACTGGGCCCGCCTCCACGCAGTAGAAACTTGCTGTGAGGTAAAAATTCAAAAATCACACCAAAATGGCGGGCGGAGTGTGTCACAGTACGGCACGTTTCTGATTGGTCACTCGCAGCAGGCGGCAACCAATCAGACACTGGACACTGTTGACGTCACTTATCTCCGGACATTAGCTCCGGACATTAGCTCCGGACAGGAAGTTGGCACAAATTGCAGGAAGTAGTATTCTAGGCAATTATATATTAGATACAATTTTGAATCCAGTTAGGGTGTCAGAGTCCATGTATATAGTCCCATCCACTGCTTGATCTTATGGCCCGAACCGATCTGTGTATAGACTCATATCCATCTGGGAAGTGTAGCAACTCCAATAGTCCGTTCTAATTCGTGGCAAGAGGGTTTGATGGTCATCCATGGTCCCCGATAGGCCAACTTTGAAGAAGAAAAGAGAGAAATACTAAAAGAAAAAGGGGATACTAAAAACCTTCCCCAAATCAAATAATAAGGGAAGAAAAAAAAAAAAAAAAAATAATATAATACAAAAATATTCCTATAAAGTAAAACAAGATACCCCTCTACCCCTGTCCTGCCCAACAGTACTATAGTTTCTTATAGAAGCCTGTGTATAAGAGCTCCTCATTCAGGCCACAAGGTGCCAGGCTGTTCAGTTTATATATCCATCGAGATTCCCTCCTCAATAATTCATCCGTAATTCTCCCTCTCCTGATGCTGAGGGGTACACTCTCCAGCCCCATCACCCTAAGGGTTCTCGGGGAGCCATTGTGCCTATCCAAAAAGTGAACTGCCACTTAGGTGATCTGCTTACCCTTACTTTTGTCTGTCCTGGCCATGCAGATGTTAGACACATGCTGCTGTATCCTGCGGCGCAGCTCTTGGGTGGTTTGTCCGACATAAACTTTATCACAGCCGCAGATCAGAGCATAGACCAGGTTACGAGTGCGGCAGTTGAAGAATGACTTGGGGAACACCTGAAAGGGTAAAGATGGTAACGACAAACCAGCCTCAGCTATCATGTACATACAGATGGAGCATCCCCCACATGGGTAAGAGCCATAGGTCGGGCAATTTACCCGGATCCTCTCTGTAGGGCGTCTAAAATGACTGTTCGATAGACAGTCTTTAAGATTCCTTGCCCTCCTAGCCACAATCCTGGGTTTATCCGGGATGATCTGTCTGAGTCTACCATCACTCAGCAAAATGTCCCAATTATCCTCCATAACTCTACGTACATCCCCCCATTGGTTATTAAACTGGGTGATTAAGCTGGAAAAATACGTATTGTTTCTCACCCGTGGCTTCAAGGCCTCTTCCCTTGATTTTTGACTGGAATGTTCATAGGCATCGGCTACAATCCTCTTGGGATACCCCCGTTCTCGAAATCGATCCGTAAGTAATCTGGATTCTGCCTGAAAATCCGGTTGTTGACTACAGTTTCTTCTAAGGCGCAAGAATTGGCCCTTTGGAATGCTGTCGCGCAAGTGACGAGGGTGAAAACTCGAATAATGTAGGAGGTTATTCGTTGCTGTATCCTTCCGGAAAAGGGTCGTGTAGATACGTTTATCCTGGAGCATGATCCTCAGGTCAAGAAAATCCACAGCACTGGTGGAGAAGTGAGAAGTCAGCCGAATGTTCACCTGATTGCTGTTTAGCTCCTCCTCAAAGATCTTTAGGTCCTCAGCAGAACCTGTCCATAAGACAACAATGTCGTCGATAAAACGATACCACTTCAATACCTTGCAGCAAAACAATGGATTACTCTTAACCTGTGTCTCCTCCCACCATCCCATAAATAAATTCGCGTATGATGGCGCGCACCTAGCCCCCATGGCAGTTCCGGACACTTGTTTGTAGTACACTCTATCAAATACAAATTTAGGGTTAGAGTTATTGTTGGGGCTAAATTTAGGGTTAGGGTTGGGGCTAAATTTAGGGTTAGGGTTGGGGCTAAATTTAGGGTTAGGGTTGGGGCTAAATTTAGGGTTAGGGTTGGGGCTAAATATAGGGTTAGGTTTGGGTCTAAATTTAGGATTAGGCTTCATTCACACTTGCGTCGGTACGGGGCCGTCGCAATGTGTCGGCCCGACATACCGACACATATTGTGAAAATTGTGCACAACGTGGACAGCAGATGCAGTTTTTCATGCATCCGCTGCCCAGTCTATGTCCTGGGGAGGAGGGGGCGGAGTTACGGCCACGCATGCGTGGTCGGAAATGGCGGACGCGACGTACAAAAAAACGTTACAATGAACATTTCTTTGTGCCGACGGTCTGCCAAAACACAACTGATCCAGTGCACGATGGACGCGACGTGTGGCCATCCGTCGCGATCCATCGGCAATACAAGTCTATGGGCAAAAAATGCATCCTGCGGGCACATTTGCAGGATCCGTTTTTTTGTCCAAAACGACCGATTGCGACGGATGCCAAACGACGTAAGTGTGAAATTAGCCTTAGTGCTAGGGTTGGGGTTGGAGCTAAAGTTAGGGCTAGGGTTAGGGTTGGGGCTAAAGTTAGGGCTAGGGTTGCGGCTAAATTTAGGGTTAGAGTTGGGATTAGGGTTAGGGTTTGGATTAGGGTTGGTATTAGGGTTAGGGTTGGCATTAGGGTTAGGCTTGGGATTAGGGTTAGGTTTGGGATTAGGGTTAAGATTAGGGTTGGGATTAAGGGTGTATTGGGATTAGGTTTGAGGTTAGGGTTGAGATTAGGATTAGGGGTGTGTTGGATTTAGGGTTTTGATTAGGGTTATGGTTAGGGTTGACATTAGGGTTGTTTTGGGGTTAGGGTTGTGATTAGGATTATGGATCGGGTTGGGGTTAGAGTTGGAGTTAGAATTGGGGGGTTTCCACTGTTTAGGTCTCCAAACACGACAGCCAATTTTGCGCTCAAAAAGTCAAATGGTGCTCCCTCCATTCTGAGCTCTGCCGTGCGCCCAAACAGTGGGTTACCCCCACATATGGGGCATCAGCGTACTCGGGATAAATTGGACAACAACTTTTGGGGTCCAATTTCTCCTGTTACCCTTGGGAAAATAAAAAATTTGGGGGCTACAAAATCTTTTTTGTGGAAAAAACAATATTTTTTATTTTCACGACTCTGCATTATAAACTTCTGTGAAGCACTTGGGCATTCAAAGTTCTCACCACACATCTATATAAGTTCCTTGGGGGGTCTAGTTTCCAAAATGGGGTCATTTATGGGGGGTTACTACTGTTTAGGTACATCAGGGGCTCTGCAAACACAACATGATGCCCACAGACCATTCTATCAAAGTCTGCATTCCAAAACGGCGCTCCTTCCCTTCTGAGCTCTGCCGTGCACCCAAACAGTGGTTTACCCCCACATATGGGGCATCAGCGTATTCAGGATAAATTGGACAACAACATTAGCAGTCGAATTTCTCCTGTTACCCTTGTGAAAATCAAAACTTGGGGCTACAAAATCTTTTTTGTAGAAAAAAAATATTTTTTATTTTCACGACTCTGCATTATAAACTTCTGTGAAGCACTTGGGCATTCAAAGTTCTCACCACAAATCTAGATAAGTTCCATGGGGGGTCTAGTTTCCAAAATGGGGTCACTTATGGGGGGTTTCTACTGTCTAGGAACATCAGGGGCTCTCCAAACGCGACATGGCGTCCGATTTCAATTTCAGCCAATTCTACATTGAAAAAGTAAAATGGCACTCCTCTTCCAAGCTCTGCCATGCAGCCAAACAGTGGTTTACCCCCACATATGGGGTATTGACATACTCAGGAAAAAATGCACAACAACATTTGTGATCTAATTTCTCCTGTTACCTTGTGAAAATAAAAATTTTGGGGCAAAAAGATCATTTTTGTAGAAAAAATGCGATTTTTTATTTTCACGGCTCTACGTTATAAACTTCTGTGAAACACCTGGGGATTTAAAGTGCTCACCACACATCTAAATAAGTTCCTTAAGGGGTCTAGTTTCCAAAATGGTGTCACTTGTGGGGGGCTTCCACTGTTTAGGCACATCAGGGGCTCTCCAAACGCGACATGGCGTCCGATCTCAATTCCAGCCAATTCTACATTGAAAAAGTAAAACGACACTCCTTCTTTTCCAAGCTCTGCGGTGCGCCCAAACATTGGTTTACCCCCACATATGGAGTATTGACGTACTCAGGAGAAATTGCCGAACAACTTTTGTGGTCTAATTTCTCCTATTACCCTTGTGAAAATAAGAATTTGTGGACGAAAAGATCATTTTTGTGTTAACAAATGCGATTTTTTATTTTCACGGCTCTACGTTATAAACTTCTGTGAAGCACCTGGGGGTTTAAAGTGCTCACCACACATCTAGATAAGTTCCTTAAGGGGTCTAGTTTCCAAAATGGTGTCATTTGTGGGGGGTTTCTACTGTTTAGGCACATCAGGGGCTCTCTAAACGTGACATGGCGTCCGATCTCAATTCCAGCCAATTCTGCATTGAAAAACGGCGCCCCTTCACTTCCAAGCTCTGTGGAGCGCCGAAACAGTGGTTTACCCCCACATATGTGGTATTCAGGAGAAATTGCTCAACAAAATTTATGGTTTAATTTCTGTTTTTACACTTGTGAAAATAAAAAAAATGGTTCTGAAGTAAAATGTTTGCAAAAAAAAGTTAAATGTTCGTTTTTTCCTTCCACATTGTTTCAGTTCCTGTGAAGCACGTAAAGGGTTAATAAACTTCTTGAATGTGGTTTTGAGCACCTTGAAGGGTGCAGTTTTTAGAATGGTGTCACACATGAATATTTTCTATCATATAGACCCCTCAAAATGACTTCAAATGTGATGTGGTCCCTAAAAAAAATGGTGTTGTAAAAATGAGAAATTGCTGGTCAACTTTTAACCCTTATAACTCCCTAACAAAAAAAAAATTTTGTTTCCAAAATTGTGCTGATGTAAAGTAAACATGTGGGAAATGTTATTTATTAACTATTTTTTTGACATATCTCTCTGATTTAAGGGCATAAAAATACAAAGTGTGAAAATTGCAAAATTTAAAAAATTTTCACCATATTTCCGTTTTTTTTCATAAATAATCGCAAGTAATATCGAAGAAATGTTACCACTAACATGAAGTACAATATGTCACGAAAAAACAGTCTCAGGATCAGCGGGATCCGTTAAAGCGTTCCAGAGTTATAACCTCATAAAGTGACAGTGGTCAGAATTGTAAAAATTGGCTCGGTCATTAAGTACCAAATTGGCTCTGTCACTAAGGGGTTAAACCACTCATTTCCGTTTTTGCAACAACATCGAAATTCTGAATCCAAGTCTTGTTTCTGTTTGTAAATGAAAGCATGATCCCTGTGTTTGAGGCACATCATTTTTAAAGAGAAATCATCCTAATCCTGAAACTTTAACACTTTAAAACTTTAAGCGTTTACCTACAAAAGTGTTTGCATTGTTTAAAATAATTGTTTCAGTTCATCTCATTGCACCAACGCTCTAATATTAGATGCAGATGCATGGCTTCTGATTACAGTGGCTAATTAAGTTAATAAGTTTAGATTTTGCAACTCTTTGAGTAGTCACATTTAGGAATCGGAGCTGCTACAACAATGTTGTTAGTTATTGATAAAAATAACTTTTTGTTTGTGTACCTATATAGTTACCTCTTTATGTAAGGTTACCTTTTTTCTATGGTGGGAACATTTTAAAACAAAAATTGGTGAAGTTTATTAACCAAATTTGAAAACAAATTAAATGTTATACTTATGTATATGAATGTATTATGTGCTAAACCCAGACATGGCATTGGAGATGGAAGTGGCAAGATGATAGAAAAAACACCTCGTAAGAATGTAGCAGAAGTAGTATCAAATGTTAGTCACATTTAGCCTTCTTTTGCCTCTGGCAAGAACATTTTAGTGCATAATGGACTATATATCCCATTCCTTATCTCAATCACAGCAGAATTATGTAGACTGTCAGTGACACCATGAGCTGGACTCAAGAGTTCTGCTTATTCTATCTCCTCCATTGCCATAACAGTTAATGTTGTAGATGGCAAAATTTCCAATATGGCAATGACTCTTTTTTTCTGTTCTGCCACAAAATCCCCTAACCACAGCACACTGGGGGCTAAGGAATATGGTGCCAGGAAAAACTCTTTTCATTTGATATTTTGAAAGACATGAACAGTTAGCCTGTTTTTCCAACTTAAAGAAAATGTTGGGGTGGTGGAAGTGGCATCTTCACGAGAAAATCTGTGGCTTCTTAATCATTAAAGCTTTTGCAAAGCAGATGGTTGCCAACCACATGTATGACCAGCTGACTAGTATTCACGCTCTGCAAAATCAACACTACCCTTCTTTTGCAGCCCCTTTTATAAGGTAGGCCAGAAAGTGCTAAATTGTTTAAAATTATCATACTTAAATTTTTGACTTCTATCTCTGGGGTGGGGAATAGACATATTGTCAGGAGAATATGTGTACTCTAATTTATAAAGCTTTGGCAAAGCAAATTTTTGTCAATTGCATATATAACTAGTTATCTACCATCAACTCCTGCAGAGTCAACGCTTTCCTGTTCCGGCCTTATACATCCCTTGAACAGCTCGATGTAGTCATACCTTCCCCATATCCTTTCTACTGCAGATATCTTTAGTTCTGATCCCATGGACTTCTGGCTCTGCAGATTGGATTAGTGGTAATTAGTGAAAATAAATCCAGCATGGATCAGAGCCAACTTTCATCCACCTATGTAACACATCCGGGAAGTACTTGGTATGAAGCAGGTTCAGCTCCTGAGTCTGCAGTATACTTTCCTTAACGACTTACAACAAAAATAGGCTGTTAAGAAGTTACAATCCATTGCTTATTAATGACCTAGTTCACATATTTTTTCGCTTGACAGATTTTTTCTAGTAATGTCTATGGGACTCAAACTTTTAGCTAGAGTGTACCAGTTGACAGTCTCCATCCGTCTCCAACACTTGTTGTGACTGAACTAGGACCCTAGTTTGGACTTTGATGAAGCCTGTAATAGGTTACTTGAATTGGTCAGGATTTGCTTGAATCTTTTTGCAGATTAAATGATAATACCTGGTATTGTCATTAAAAGTGGAAGCCCTGAACGTAGAGTTAACAGAGCTTTATTTTTCAGGTTTTTAATCTCTTCATCCTATAAAATGCACAAAAACTGAAGACTTTAATGCAATGTGAAGTGCTCACATTTCTAACTATTCAAATCATTGAGTTTAATTTTAGAAAAAATAAATAAAAAAAAGTTCTGATGATCATTTTGACCAAATAGGACACCATTAAAATGGCTAAAGACTCCAATTTATAGAAATAATCATTGCAAAGTTAAAAAGATCCTTCTTTTTCCTGGTAATTGATTTATGCTTCATTTAAATGTATAGAGTTGTTCCAATATCATTTTTACTTTCATTAATGGCACTAGCAGGACTGGAAAAGAGATGAAAATTCTCAATACAAGTTACTGCAGTTAAATGGATTTAATATTTTAAAAATCATTTGATGTAAATATATGTCATCAGTCATAGAACATCTGCTGAAATTAGGGAAAAGTATTTTTAATTTAGAAAATATGTGTTTAGTTTTCAGTAAGAGTAGCTGGACTGTTAGCTATTTAACTATTAGGACTACTGCATCTGAAAAATACAGAAATTATTTAAAAAGTGCGTAACACTTCCATTTTTTGTCTATAAATTATGTACAAAAATAATGTATAGTAACCAGTCAGGAGAATAAAAACTCCTGTCCATGCAGTGGTTTTTCATGGAATGCGAACATTGTAGATTCTGACTCAAAGCAGTAAAACCCACAAAGGGACACATGTGGATGAGAGAAGTAAAGACAAATGGATGAAACAAAGCATAATATGTATTAAACCTTAGATTTCTCCAAATACCCTTCCTTTACTTTGATTACAGCAGTACACTCCCTTGGCATTCCCTTAAGCAGCTTAATCGGGTATTACATAGAATGGCTTCTATTCAAAAGGTAAGCCTCATCAAGAGTTCATCTGTAGAACCACTAGTCTTCAAAAAGTGTCTGCGACCATTAGTTGTATTTTGCAGAGGCAATATTGGTACACACTCCCATACTTTGCTGAGCTATATTCCACAACTGTTCACTCAAGTAAGAAAAAAAAATACAATGCCTCATAATTTTAAGAAATGTAGTCTGTATCTTGAAAATTGTTAGAACTAGAGTTGAGCGACCTTGACCTTTTTAGAGTCGAGCCGGGTTTCGCGAAACCCGACTATCTCAAAAGTCGGGTCGAGTGAAATCGGCCGATTATGACGTAAAGTCGGGATCGACCGAAACACGAAACCCAATGCAAGTCAATGGGGCAGCATAGTCGGCAGTGAGTGGGGGCCAGGAAAACACCTAGAGTGCCCATTTTAATGTCAAAACCATCCATTCTTCTTAATGAAGCTTGTCAAGCGTAATTTACCTTATAATAATTGGAAGGCATTTGAAATTGGGGGTCATTTGGCTAAAGTTGTGGTGGGTAGGGCTGGTTCAAGTAATTAGTGGGCCCAGGAAATCTGGACCACGTCACGGCAGTGGAGCAGGGAGAGGTAAGTATTTCAACTTTGCAAGTGCTGTGAACCTGAGCAAGCAGGGGGGGCCCACTCGTTGGCATTGGCACTGGCACAGGGCCCCTCAAAGTACAGCGGTGTGTTTGCACGGCGGGGGCGCCTCCCACCGGCAGCAACACTTTTGCGTACTATGAGAGGCCCTGTGCCAGTGACGTCGCCAACTAGTATTCCTCCCCCCACCTGATGAAGGAACCTGCACTTTCATCTGCACCTTCCTCTTTGTCCCCGTGTAAGGTGGTATGGTATGCGGGAAGAGCAACCTGACTTTCAGCAGGGTCACAATGTTGTTGTGTAGCGTGCACGGGGAATGTTGCGTTATGGGTCAATGTACCAGCAGACTCATCTATCACTGGCTGGGCAATGGGCAGGATGAGGAGGAAACACAGATATAGGCCCAAAGAATAAAGTTGGCTAAATGCAGTTCAAAATTGGTAACACAGGAATAACCAGGGGGCATTGCAGTGGAGGACAACTGGAATGAGAGGCTGACACAGAGAGTAGGCCCAAATCAGTAAGTAGTCGAAATGCAGTTCAAAATTGGCAACCGTAGTAAACAGGCAGCACAGCTTTGTTCAGTGGAGGAGAACAGCAAGGAGTGGCAGACACCGATAGTAGGCCCCAACCCAACTAGTAGGCCAAATGCAGTCTAACATTAACAACTACTTAACGAGCGCCTGAAAACGGAATTTCAGGACAGGAAACCAGGAGAACAGCAAGGAGCGGCAGACACTGTTAGTAGGCCCCAAACTAACTAGTACGCCAAATGCAGTTGTTCCATTTAACCACAATTTAACGAGAGCCTGAAGATAGAAGCTCAGGAAAGGCAACCTGGAGAACACCTTGGAGTGGAACACACCATCTCTCTCCACCCCATACCCATTTTGAAGGCCTAATGCAGTGTAGTTTTCTACAACTACTAAACGAGAGTCGGAAGACCGAAGCAATGGCAAGGAAACCTGGGGAACACCTTGGAGTGTAACACACCATCTCTCTCCACCCGATACCCAATTTGTAGGCCTAATGCAGTGTAGTTTTCTACAACTACTAAACGAGAGTCGGAAGACCGAAGCAATGGCAAGGAAACCTGGGGAACACCTTGGAGTGTAACACACCATCTCTCTCCACCCGATACCCATTTTGTAGGCCTAATGCAGTGTAGTTTTCTACAACTACTAAACGAGAGTCGGAAGACCGAAGCAATGGCAAGGAAACCTGGGGAACACCTTGGAGTGTAACACACCATCTCTCTCCACCCGATACCCAATTTGTAGGCCTAATGCAGTGTAGTTTTCTACAACTACTAAACGAGAGTCAGAAGACCGAAGCAATGGCAAGGAAACCTGGGGAACACCTTGGAGTGTAACACACCATCTCTCTCCACCCGATACCCATTTTGTAGGCCTAATGCAGTGTAGTTTTCTACAACTACTAAACGAGAGTCGGAAGACCGAAGCAATGGCAAGGAAACCTGGGGAACACCTTGGAGTGTAACACACCATCTCTCTCCACCCGATACCCAATTTGTAGGCCTAATGCAGTGTAGTTTTCTACAACTACTAAACGAGAGTCGGAAGACCGAAGCAATGGCAAGGAAACCTGGGGAACACCTTGGAGTGTAACACACCATCTCTCTCCACCCGATACCCATTTTGTAGGCCTATTGCAGTGTAGTTTTCTACAACTACTAAACGAGAGTCGGAAGACCGAAGCAATGGCAAGGAAACCTGGGGAACACCTTGGAGTGTAACACACCATCTCTCTCCACCCGATACCCAATTTGTAGGCCTAATGCAGTGTAGTTTTCTACAACTACTAAACGAGAGTCGGAAGACCGAAGCAATGGCAAGGAAACCTGGGGAACACCTTGGAGTGTAACACACCATCTCTCTCCACCCGATACCCATTTTGTAGGCCTAATGCAGTGTAGTTTTCTACAACTACTAAACGAGAGTCGGAAGACCGAAGCAATGGCAAGGAAACCTGGGGAACACCTTGGAGTGTAACACACCATCTCTCTCCACCCGATACCCAATTTGTAGGCCTAATGCAGTGTAGTTTTCTACAACTACTAAACGAGAGTCGGAAGACCGAAGCAATGGCAAGGAAACCTGGGGAACACCTTGGAGTGTAACACACCATCTCTCTCCACCCGATACCCATTTTGTAGGCCTAATGCAGTGTAGTTTTCTACAACTACTAAACGAGAGTCGGAAGACCGAAGCAATGGCAAGGAAACCTGGGGAACACCTTGGAGTGTAACACACCATCTCTCTCCACCCGATACCCATTTTGTAGGCCTAATGCAGTGTAGTTTTCTACAACTACTAAACGAGAGTCGGAAGACCGAAGCAATGGCAAGGAAACCTGGGGAACACCTTGGAGTGTAACACACCATCTCTCTCCACCCCATACCCAATTTGTAGGCCTAATGCAGCCTACTTTCCGACAACTACTAAACGAGAGCATGAAGATCGAAGCTCAGGAAAGGCAACCTGGGGAACACCTTGGAGTGTAACACACCCTCTCTCTACACCACGGAAGGGCTGATTCTTAGGAAGGAAGGCTGTCAGAAAGAAGCAGGGCGCGTCCGAGGGTGATTATATTCTTATTAGGTATATACTCACCCTCGGACGCGCCCTGCTTCTTTATTTGTAATGAATGTTTATTTGCAATGTGGTTTTGACTTACTCTATTTTTTTGGTAAATAATGATTTTATTATTTTCATTGTTTTGCATCTTCTTGGCAATAATATAAAGAAGACGCGACAGGACAACACTCGGTGGATGCCATATCTGTGTTTTAAATTGAAAAAAACTTTCAGTTAACTACTTGCAGGAGAAAGTTATTGTAGCTGGTGGCCATTTTTAGTACTGTACCAGATTTTTGTTGTATGTGTTTGTTTTTAATGTTAAAATGTCTGCATTTGATATCTCTCCAGTATTTTCTTTTTTATAAGCAAAATACTTATTTTTATATTTTCTGATGTTGGTTCAAGGGGTACACGGGCAGCAGTAGACAGGTCAGTGGAGGCCTAGTGGAAGGAGGGATCGCAGACAGGCTTTGAAGGCCTAACATAATAAATTGGGCTGGCTGTAGGCAATTTAAAATTGGTTCCAGGGCAACACGGGCAGCAGTGGCCTGGTCAGTGTAGTAGTAGTGGAAAGAACGGGCCGCAGACAGGCTTCGAAGGCCTAACATAACAAAAATTGGGATGTAGGCAATTTACAATTGGTTCCAGGGGAACACGGACAGCAGTAGACAGGTCAGTGGAGGCCTAGTGGAAGGAGGGACCGCAGACAGGCTTCGAAGCCCTAACATAATAAATTGGGCTGGCTGTAGGCAATTTAAAATTGGTTCCAGGGGAACCCGGGCAGCAGTAGACAGGTCAGTGGAGGCCTAGTGGAAGGAGGGACCGCAGACAGGCTTCAAAGCCCTAACATAATAAATTGGGCTGGCTGTAGGCAATTTAAAATTGGTTCCAGGGGAACACGGGCAGCAGTAGACAGGTCAGTGGAGGCCTAGTGGAAGGAGGGACCGCAGACAGGCTTTGAAGGCCTAACATAATAAATTGGGCTGGCTGTAGGCAATTTAAAATTGGTTCCAGGGGAACACGGGCAGCAGTGGCCTGGTCAGTGTAGTAGTAGTGGAAAGAACGGGCCGCAGACAGGCTTCGAAGGCCTAACATAACAAAAATTGGGATGTAGGCAATTTACAATTGGTTCCAGGGGAACACGGACAGCAGTAGACAGGTCAGTGGAGGCCTAGTGGAAGGAGGGACCGCAGACAGGCTTCGAAGCCCTAACATAATAAATTGGGCTGGCTGTAGGCAATTTAAAATTGGTTCCAGGGGAACCCGGGCAGCAGTAGACAGGTCAGTGGAGGCCTAGTGGAAGGAGGGACCGCAGACAGGCTTCGAAGCCCTAACATAATAAATTGCGCTGGCTGTAGGCAATTTAAAATTGGTTCCAGGGGAACACGGGCGGCAGTAGACAGGTCAGTGGAGGCCTAGTGGAAGGAGGGACCGCAGACAGGCTTCGAAGCCCTAACATAATAAATTGGGCTGGCTGTAGGCAATTTAAAATTGGTTCCAGGGGAACACGGGCAGCAGTAGACAGGTCAGTGGAGGCCTAGTGGAAGGAGGGACCGCAGACAGGCTTCGAAGCCCTAACATAATAAATTGGGCTGGCTGTAGGCAATTTAAAAATGGTTCCAGGGGAACACGGGCGGCAGTAGACAGGTCAGTGGAGGCCTAGTGGAAGGAGGGACCGCAGACAGGCTTTGAAGGCCTAACATAATAAATTGGGCTGGCTGTAGGCAATTTAAAATTGGTTCCAGGGGAACACGGGCAGCAGTGGCCTGGTCAGTGTAGTAGTAGTGGAAAGAACGGGCCGCAGACAGGCTTCGAAGGCCTAACATAACAAAAATTGGGATGTAGGCAATTTTCAATTGGTTCCAGGGGAACACGGACAGCAGTAGACAGGTCAGTGGAGGCCTAGTGGAAGGAGGGACCGCAGATAGGCTTCGAAGCCCTAACATAATAAATTGGGCTGGCTGTAGGCAATTTAAAATTGGTTCCAGGGGAACACGGGCAGCAGTAGACAGGTCAGTGGAGGCCTAGTGGAAGGAGTGACCGCAGACAGGCTTCGAAGGCCTAACATAAGAAAAATGTCAATACAATGGTATTGACAGTGCCAGGCATTGAAGGATGTCAGCGCATAGACTAAACATTGGTGGAGCTGTGAGAGAAAATTTTGCAAGTGGTAGAGCACTGTTTGACCTGGGGGGGGGACTGTCTTGTGGCCGGCGGTACAGGCCCAGGGCCCCTCATATTACAACGGTGTGTCTGACGTTGGGTGCGCACCACCACCGCCAGACACTTTATTGTACTATGAGGGACCTAGTGGCAGTGCCGTCGACCAAAAGCGGGCACACCCACCTCTTCAGACAAACAGTACTCTCACGGGTGCTGGCGCCAAGTGGCGATACCACGGCCCCGTGTGGGGACTTTGGCCATTTAGGGAGGTGTTAACATGTCGGATGCTGGACAATCAGGTGCTGCAAATTACGAGATTGGAAAAGTCGTTCAGAATAGTCCACAGGCAAGACCTTTACATAGGAAAGCTAGGTGTCAGCCGGGCAAGGTGGGGCAAAAGATTTCGAAATCCAGTTGTGGTTCATTTTAATGAAGGTTAGATCATCTACATTTTGGGTAGCCAGACGAGTCCTTTTTTCTGTTAGTATTGAACCTGCAGCACTGAATACTCTTTCTGATAGGACACTAGCTGCCGGGCAAGCAAGCTCCTGCAATGCATATTCTGCCAATTCTGGCCAGGTGTCTAATTTTGATGCCCAGTAATCAAATGGGAATGACGGTTGAGGGAGAACGTCGATAAGGGATGAAAAATAGTTAGTAACCATACTGGGCAAATGTTGTCTCCTGTCACTTTGAATTGATGCTGCAGTACCTGTCCTGTCTGCGGTCATAGCAAAATCACTCCACAACCTGGTCAGAAAACCCCTCTGGCCAACGCCACTTCTGATTTCTGCCCCTCTAACACCTCTGGTCTGCTGGCCCCTGCAGCTCGTGTTAGAACGATCACGGGCGCTGTGTGCAGGGAATGCCAGAAGCAAACGGTCAATAAGAGTTGATTGTTTGGTTGCTAATATTAGTTCCAAGTTCTCATGTGGCATTATATTTTGCAATTTGCCTTTATAGCGAGGATCAAGGAGGCAGGCCAACCAGTAATCGTCATCGTTCATCATTTTTGTTATGCGTGTGTCCCTTTTGAGGATACGTAAGGCATAATCCGCCATGTGGCCCAAAGTTCCAGTTCTCAAATCTGTGGTTGTGCTTGGTTGAGGGGCAGTTTCAGGCAAATCCACGTCACTTGTGTCCCTCCAAAAACCAGAACCCGGCCTTGCCGCGCCAACAATTTCCACTGGCCCCGGAAAAGCTTCCTCATTAAAAATATAATCATCCCCATCATCCTCCTCGTCCTCCTCCTCCTGTTCGCCCGCTACCTCGTCCTGTACACTGCCCTGGCCAGACAATGGCTGACTGTCATCAAGGCTTTCCTCTTCCTCAGCTGCAGACGCCTGATCCTTTATGTGCGTCAAACTTTGCATCAGCAGACGCATTAGGGGGATGCTCATGCTTATTATGGCGTTGTCTGCACTAACCAGCCGTGTGCATTCCTCAAAACACTGAAGGACTTGACACATGTCTTGAATCTTCGACCACTGCACACCTGACAACTCCATGTCTGCCATCCTACTGCCTGCCCGTGTATGTGTATCCTCCCACAAAAACATAACAGCCCGCCTCTGTTCACACAGTCTCTGAAGCATGTGCAGTGTTGAGTTCCACCTTGTTGCAACGTCTATGATTAGGCGATGCTGGGGAAGGTTCAAAGAATGCTGATAGGTCTGCATACGGCTGGAGTGTACGGGCGAACGGCGGATATGTGAGCAAAGTCCACGCACTTTGAGGAGCAGGTCGGATAACCCCGGATAACTTTTCAGGAAGCACTGCACCACCAGGTTTAAGGTGTGAGCCAGGCAAGGAATGTGTTTCAGTTGGGAAAGGGAGATGGCAGCCATGAAATTCCTTCCGTTATCACTCACTACCTTGCCTGCCTCAAGATCTACAGTGCCCAGCCACGACTGCGTTTCTTTCTGCAAGAACTCGGACAGAACTTCAGCGGTGTGTCTGTTGTCGCCCAAACACTTCATAGCCAATACAGCCTGCTGACGTTTGCCAGTAGCTGCCCCATAATGGGAGACCTGGTGTGCAACAGTGGCAGCTGCGGATGGAGTGGTTGTGCGACTGCGGTCTGTGGACGAGGTCTCGCTTCTGCAGGAGGACGAGGAGGAGGAGGAGGGGGTGCGAACAGCTACAGCCAACTGTTTCCTAGACCGTGGGCTAGGCAGAACTGTCCCAAACTTGCTGTCCCCTGTGGACCCTGCATCCACCACATTTACCCAGTGTGCCGTGATGGACACGTAACATCCCTGGCCATGCCTACTGGTCCATGCATCTGTTGTCAGGTGCACCTTTGTGCTCACAGATTGCCTGAGTGCATGGACGATGCGCTCTTTAACATGCTGGTGGAGGGCTGGGATGGCTTTTCTGGAAAAAAAGTGTCGACTGGGTAGCTCGTAGCGTGGTACAGCGTAGTCCATCAGGGCTTTGAAAGCTTCGCTTTCAACTAACCGGTAGGGCATCATCTCTAACGAGATTAGTCTAGCTATGTGGGCGTTCAAACCCTGTGTACGCGGATGCGAGGCTAAGTACTTCCTTTTTCTAACCATAGTCTCATGTAGGGTGAGCTGGACTGGAGAGCTGGAGATCGTGGAACTAGCGGGGGTGCCGGTGGACATGGCAGACTGAGAGACGGTGGGAGATGGTATTGTTGCCGCCGGTGCCCTAGATGCAGTGTTTCCTACTACGAAACTGGTGATTCCCTGACCCTGACTGCTTTGGCCTGGCAAAGAAACCTGCACAGATACTGCAAGTGGTGCAGAAAATGGTGGCCCTACACTGCCGGAATGGATGTTGCGTTGATGACTAGCTTCATTGGCCGAGGGTGCTACAACCTTAAGGGACGTTTGGTAGTTAGTCCAAGCTTGCAAATGCATGGTGGTTAAATGTCTATGCATGCAACTTGTATTGAGACTTTTCAGATTCTGCCCTCTGCTTAAGGTAGTTGAACATTTTTGACAGATGACTTTGCGCTGATCAATTGGATGTTGTTTAAAAAAATGCCAGACTGCACTCTTTCTAGCATCGGATACCTTTTCAGGCATTGCAGACTGAGCTTTAACCAGATGGCCACGCTGTACTCCAACAGGTTTTGACTTTGCCACGCGTTTTGGGCAAGATACGGGCCCGGCAGATGGAACCTGTTGCGAAGTTGATGCCTGCTGCGGCCCCTCCTCCTCCGCTTCAGAACTGCTGCCGCCTGCACCCTGTTCCCCCAATGGCTGCCAATCAGGGTCAAGAACTGGGTCATCTATTACCTCTTCTTGTAGCTCGTGTGCAACTTCGTCTGTGTCACCGTGTCGGTCGGTGGTATAGCGTTCGTGATGGGGCAACAGAGTCTCATCAGGGTCTGATTCTTGATCAGCACCCTGCGAGGGAAATGTTGTGGTCTGAGTCAAAGGACCAGCATAGTAGTCTGGCTGTGGCTGTGCATCAGTGCACTCCATGTCAGATTCAACTTGTAATGGGCATGGACTGTTAACTGCTTCACTTTCTAAGCCAGGGACGGTATGTGTAAAGAGCTCCATGGAGTAACCCGTTGTGTCGCCTGCTGCATTCTTCTCTGTTGTTGTTTTTGCTGAAGAGGACAAGGAAGCGACTTGTCCCTGACCGTGAACATCCACTAACGACGCGCTGCTTTTACTTTTACCAGTTTCACGAGAGGAGGCAAAAGAGCTAGAGGCTGAGTCAGCAAGATAAGCCAAAACTTGCTCTTGCTGCTCCGGCTTTAAAAGCGGTATTCCTACTCCCAGAAAAGGGAGCGTTCGAGGCCTTGTGTAGCCAGACGACGAACCTGGCTCCACAGCTCCAGACTTAGGTGCAATATTTTTTTTCCCACGACCACCTGATGCTCCACCACTACCACTACCCTCATTACAAGCTGACAATGAACGCCCCCGGCCACGACCTCTTCCACCAGACTTCCTCATTGTTTTAAAAACGTTACCAAACTAACGGTATTTGTTGCTGTCACACAACTTACACGGTGAGCTATAACTTCAGTATGATTTAGCTACCCCTTTACAGGTGGGTGAGACCACAACGAAAATCAGGCACAATGTTACACACTCTGTTGTTGGTGGCAACAAATGAGAGAGATGCCACACACGCAGGACTGTCACTGAAGCGCAAATGTAAATATTAATCTCCCACTGATTTGTTTTTTTTTTTTTAACAGGGAGACTTTAGAAAAAAAAAATAATAAAAAAAAATGATTTTTTAAGGAAGAATTTATAAACCAAATAAAATGAAATGATTGTTTCAGGGAGAATTTAGAAAACAAATAAAAAAAAAATAGGCTTTCTATGGCCCACTGAGTGAGAGAGGACGCACACAGGAGTCAGGAGAGGCACACAAGCCCAGAGGCCAATATTTATCTCCCACTGATTGATTTAGTGATTTTTTCAGGTAGATTTTGGAACCCAAATCAAGCAAAAAAATAAATAGGCTTTCTATGGCCCACAATTGGAGAGAGAGAGAGAGATGGCACACCCAGGAGTCAAGACTGGCACACAAGCAGAAAGGGCAATATTAATCTCCCACTGATTTGATTTTTTTTTTTTTTTTTCAGGGAGACTTTAGAAAAAAAAAATACAAAAAAAATGATTTTTTCAGGAATAATTTAGAAACCAAATAAAATAAAATGATTTTTTCAGGGAGAATTTAGAAAACAAATAAAACAAAAAATAGGCTTTCTAGGGCCCACTGAGTGAGAGATGACGCACACACGAGTCAGGAGTGGCACACAAGCCCAGAGGCCAATATTTATCTCCCACTGATTGATTTAGTGATTTTTTCAGGTAGATTTTGGAACCCAAATCAAGCAAAAAAATAAATAGGCTTTCTATGGCCCACAATTGGAGAGAGAGAGAGAGATGGCACACCCAGGAGTCAAGACTGGCACACAAGCAGAAAGGGCAATATTAATCTCCCACTGATTTGATTTTTTTTTTTTTTCAGGGAGACTTTAGAAAAAAAAATACAAAAAATATGATTTTTTCAGGAATAATTTAGAAACCAAATAAAATAAAATGATTTTTTCAGGGAGAATTTAGAAAACAAATAAAACAAAAAATAGGCTTTCTAGGGCCCACTGAGTGAGAGATGACGCACACAGGAGTGAGGAGTGGCACACAAGCCCAGAGGCCAATATTTATCTCCCACTGATTGATTTATTGATTTTTTCAGGTAGAATTTAGAACCCAAATCAACCCAAAAAATAAATAGGCTTTCTATGGCCCACTATTTGTGAGAGAGATGGCACGCTCAGGACTGGCACACAAGCCCAGAGGCCAATATTAATCTCCCACTTTTTTTTTTTTTTCCAGGGAAAATTTATAAACCCAATAAAAAAAATAATAAATAGGCTTTCTATGGCCCACTATCTGAGAGAGAGAGATGGCACGCTTAGGACTGGCACACAAGCCCAAAGGCCAATATTAATCTCCCACTGATTGATTTATTGATTTTTTCAGGTAGAATTTAGAACCCAAATCAAGCAAAAAAATAAATAGGCTTTCTATGGCCCACTGAGTGAGAGATGGCACACACAGGAGTAAGGAGTGGCACACAAGCCCTGAGGCCAATATTTTTCTCCCACTGATTGATGTAGTGATTTTTTCAGGTAGATTTTAGAACCCAAATCAAGCAAAAAAATAAATAGGCTTTCTATGGCCCACTGAGTGAGAGATGACACAGACAGGGATGGCACTCTAGCAGAAATGCCAATCTTAATCTCCCACAAAAAAAAAAAAAAAAAAGGAACTGTCCTTCAATTACTATCTCCCTGCAGTAATCTCAGCCAGGTATGGCAGGCAGCAATAAGGAGTGGACTGATGCACAAATTAAACTGGCACACAAGCCCAGAGGCCAATATTAATCTCCCACTGATTGATTTATTGATTTTTTCAGGTAGAATTTAGAACCCAAATCAAGCAAAAAAATAAATAGGCTTTCTATGGCCCACTGAGTGAGAGATGGCACACACAGGAGTAAGGAGTGGCACACAAGCCCTGAGGCCAATATTTTTCTCCCACTGATTGATGTAGTGATTTTTTCAGGTAGATTTTAGAACCCAAATCAAGCAAAAAAATAAATAGGCTTTCTATGGCCCACTGAGTGAGAGATGACACAGACAGGGATGGCACTCTAGCAGAAATGCCAATCTTAATCTCCCACAAAAAAAAAAAAAAAACAGGGAGTGTCCTTCAATTACTATCTCCCTGCAGTAATCTCAGCCAGGTATGGCAGGCAGCAATAAGGAGTGGACTGATGCACAAATGAAATAAAAAGTGTGGACAAACAAAAAAGATAGCTGTGCAGAAAGGAAGGAACAAGAGGATTTGTGCTTTGAAAAAAGCAGTTGGTTTGCACAGCGGCGTACACACAGCAATGCAGCTATCAGGGAGCCTTCTAGGGCAGCCCAATGAGCTACAGCGCTGAGGAAAAAAAAATGTAGCTTCCACTGTCCCTGCACACCGAAGGTGGTGTTGGGCAGTGGAAATCGCTACAGCACAAGCAGTTTGGTGGTTAATGGACCCTGCCTAACACTATCCCTGCTTCTGACGAAGCGGCAGCAACCTCTCCCTAAGCTCAGATCAGCAGCAGTAACATGGCGGTCGGCGGGAACGCCCCTTTATAGCCCCTGTGACGCCGCGGACAGCAAGCCAATCACTGCAATGCCCTTCTCTAAGATGGTGGGGACCAGGACCTATGTCATCACGCTGCCCACACTCTACGTTTACCTTCATTGGCTGAGAAATGGCGCTTTTCGCGTCATTGAAACGCGACTTTGGCGCGAAAGTCGCGTACCGCATGGCCGACCCCGCACAGGGGTCGGATCGGGTTTCATGAAACCCGACTTTGCCAAAAGTCGGCGACTTTTGAAAATGAACGACCCGTTTCGCTCAACCCTAGTTAGAACTTTGAAGATATCCTGAAGTGAAGTCATAAAATCCATCTATTATTATGAGGAAACTGGCCCTCATGAGGATGCTTATTTGAATGCTATGCCAAAATTTACTTGTGGTGCAGAGGATAAGGTCATCAGTTACCAGCGTTATCAAATGCAAACTCACCGCACCTCAGATAATTGCTCTCATGAATGATGCTCAGACAGGGAGGAGAGCACCCATGGACAATTGGGTCCGTTGGGTTCAGCTGAACTTTAGAATAACCCCATTCAAATCAATGGGTTGCCCGAATAGCCAACAGATCACATGCGGTCCTCTGTGTGAATGCTTGGCAAAATACGGCTCTGACCAGTGGTAACCTTACTGATGTCAGCTGCTGGATATCGCGGACCGCAGTGGATTCACGCGCAGTCACACAGAGGAACTACTGTCACACAGTGGCTCTGACCGGCAGTAAGTAGTAACCTTACTGATGTCACCGAGGGTCACAGACACTTACTGGGTATCGCGGACTGCTGCGAGACCCAGAGATGTCTTCTGCAGTTAGTGCCTATAAAGCTTTGTTATCTCAATGTAGCTCCATGCACTGGAATTTTGGGTGATTCCTATTGTGGGACCTCGATGTGAACTATTGCAAGTCCCTTGGACTACAGCAGACTGGCAATGAAGTTTTATCTTTAATAAATTGATGAAAGAGGGTAATTGTCCTGGAGTGTTTTTAACCAATAATCAAATAATCTTTTCTGTGTATGTTTATTTCTTTTTACTACTGGGTTAGCAATAGGAGGGTCTGACGCACACTTCTCCATTTCTAACCCCTGGTATTGGTGTCAGACAGCTGCTGACATCAACCTCAAAAAACTTACACTGATTACCATCGCACCAGGGCAATCGGAATATGATGCCCCACTTTTGGGGCGGATGCAGGCTGATACTTGTAGGTTAAACGGTCGCTCATCAGTCTAGCACTCGCACTGCCCTTTTGAGAACCGGCCGCTGTGAACTGAAGTGATTTTATTGGCATCACCTCAGTTCACAGCAGCTGGTTTCTTGCTGAGCTCAGCATGAGACCTAGCAGACTCTACTGCTCCAGTCTGTGGATTTATGTTCTCTGAATGGAGCTCCATTCGCTGGATGAAGAAGATGGGGATCGTCGCAAGACCTCAATTTTTATTACGGCAGACCTTGTGGATTATTTATATTTATTATTTATTAATTAGTATTGTTCATGTGTTTATTTATCTGTAATACATTAAATGTAAAAAAGGGAGTGGGGTCCCCCCAAGTTGTAATAAACAGCTACGAGAAAGCAGACAGCTGTGGGCTTATAATAATAGGCTGTGAATTCCTATCCTACAAATATCAACCGTCCGCTGTCCCAGAAGTGGCATATCATATTTAATATGCCAATTTTGGCGCTTAGCCTCGGCTCATTCCGATTGCCCTGGTGCAGAGGCAATTAGGGTAATTTTTTTTTAGGTTGTCCGCAGCTGGCTGACACCAAGCCCAGGGTGACCAGAAAAATGCACACATGAAAATTGCCCACAGGAAAATTGCCCACAGGAAAAATGCCCACAGGAAAAATGCCCACAGGAAAATTCCCCACATGGAAAATTCCCCACATGGAAAATTCCCCACATGGAAAATTCCCCACACGGAAAATTCCCCACATGGAGAATTCCCCACGTGGAAAATTCCCCACGTGGAAAATTCCCCACGTGGAAAATTCCCCACACGGAAAATTCCCCACACAGAAAATTGCCAATTGCATCATCACAAAGTTTCAGATCTATGATATTTCAGGTGCAAGGTTCACATATGTGAAAAGTGCCCACAGACATGAATACTCACAAGAAAACAGTAGAGAGTTATAGGTGAGATGCTCTGCAGAACAGAGAATAGCATAGAGCTATAGGCTAAATGCTCTGCAGGACAGGGGGATAGTATTCAGGTATATGTGAGATGCTCTGCAGGGCAGGAGAACAATATAGAATTATAGGTGAGATGCTCTGCAGATCAGGAGAATAATATAGAATTATAGGTGAGATGCTCTGCAGGGCAGGATAATAATATAGAATTATAGGTGAGATTCTCTGCAGGGCAGGAGAATAATATAGAATTATGGGTGAGATGCTCTGCAGATCAGGAGAACAATATAGAATTATAGGTGAGATGCTCTGCAGGGCAGGAGAATAATATAGAATTATAGGTGAGATACTCTGCAGCACAGAAGAATGTCGGCAAAAATTGCCCACACAGAAAATTAACGACAAGTTTATTAAGAACAGTTTATTAAGGAGGTCTAATAACAACAATAACTTCGATTTTTTAAGCAATCATTGTACACCTGGAAATAATTTGCCACCTTCTGATAGTCCTGAACAGGAACAGTTTATTAAAGAGGTATAATAACAATAATAACTCCGGTTTAGTAAACAATCACTGCATACCTGCAAATTAAGGTACCTTCACACATAACGATATCGTAAACGATATCGTTGCTTTTTGTGACGTAGCAACGATATCGTTAAGGAAATCGTTCTGTGTGACAGCGACCAACGATCAGGCCCCTGCTGGGAGATCGTTGGTCGCTGAGGAAAGTCCAGAACTTTTTTTCGTCGCTGGACTCCCTGCAGACATCGCTGGATCGGCGTGTGTGACACCGATCCAGCGGTCTTCACTGGTAACCAGGGTAAACATCGGGTTACTAAGCGCAGGGCCGCGCTTAGTAACCCGATGTTTACCCTGGTTACCAGCGTAAAAGTAAAAAAAAAAACACTACATACTTACCTACCACTGTCTGTCCCCGGCGCTCTGCTTCTCTGCACAAACCAGGGATTCAAGCTTGAGGAGGCTAATTTGCATATTCCAGGTGCCTTCTGGGAAAAGCGAAGTCTCCCTAAGCTAGAAGATCGTTGGGTACAGCCGGGACCAGCTGCTTGGAAAGCATCGCCAAACCAGGGATTCAAGCTTGAGGAGGCTAATTTGCATATTCCAGGTGCCTTCTGGGAAAAGCGAAGTCTCCCTAAGCTAGAAGATCGTTGGGTACAGCCGGGACCAGCTGCTTGGAAAGCATCGCCAAACCAGGGATTCAAGCTTGAGGAGGCTAATTTGCATATTCCAGGTGCCTTCTGGGAAAAGCGAAGTCTCCCTAAGCTAGAAGATCGTTGGGTACAGCCGGGACCAGCTGCTTGGAAAGCATTGCCAAACCAGGGATTCAAGCTTGAGGAGGCTAATTTGCATATTCCAGGTGCCTTCTGGGAAAAGCGAAGTCTCCCTAAGCTAGAAGATCGTTGGGTACAGCTGGGACCAGCTGCTTGGAAAGCATCGCCGAATTTTTGCCTGTGGGATATTATTGCAAGAGAGCTTGGCTGAGTAGATTACACAAGAAGGAAAACACACAGCAAGTCAGCAGGATCTAGGAGCAACATGGCAGATGTGACAACCTACATGGTGAGCTGCAGCATGTGCTACATGTTCACAGACCGACCAGAAGAAGAATCAAATTTCACCTGTCAGAAGTGTAGACTAGTGGCCCTTTTAGAAGAAAAGGTGCGGGGTCTGGAAGAAAGAATAGCAACTTTGAAACTCATCAAAGAGAATGAAGACTTTCTAGACAGAACAGAAGCATCTCTACTGGTCACAGAAGGTGAAAAAAGTGTCAGAGAACCTCCAAAAGCAGATGAGTGGAAGCATGTGACCAAAAGAAGCAAGAAGACCATGGAGAAATCACCAACCACACAACTGAAGAACCGATATCAAATCTTTGTAGAGGATGAAGATGGCACACCTAAGGATGAAGCAATACCAGCAAGCAAAAAAGAAAAGGGCACACAGCAACAAGTGACAGCAAAAAGTACAGCCAAGAAGCAACGAAGAGTGGTGGTGGTGGGAGACTCACTACTGAGAGGCACAGAAGCAGCCATCTGCAGACCGGACATAACTGCAAGAGAAGTATGCTGCCTTCCAGGTGCGATGATCAAGGATGTGACCGATAGGATACCAAAGCTCTTCAGCTCCAAGGACGTCCACCCATTTCTTCTGATACATGTTGGCACCAATGACACGGCAAGGAAAGACCTACCGACAATCTGCAAAGACTTTGAAGAGTTGGGGAAGAAAGTAAAGGAACTGGATGCACAGGTAGTTTTTTCTTCTATCCTTCCAGTAGACGGGCATGGCACCAGGAGATGGAACAGGATCCTTGATGCAAACAACTGGCTAAGACGATGGTGCAGACAACAAGGATTCGGATTCCTGGACCACGGTGTGAATTACTGGTATGATGGACTCCTCGCCAGAGATGGACTACACCTCAACAAACCTGGGAAACACACATTCGCCAGAAGACTCGCTACACTCATCAGGAGGGCGTTAAACTAGAAGAAGAGGGGACGGGAAGAAAAACATTAGACTTGAACAAAGAAGACCCAGGAAAACATACTCAGATGGGAGGTAAGAACATTTCTAAAGCAATCCACAGCGAGGAGATTGGAACAAAACAAAATCCTCTAAACTGCATGCTTGCAAACGCCAGAAGCCTGACAAACAAGATGGAAGAACTAGAAGCAGAAATATCTACAGGTAACTTTGACATAGTGGGAATAACCGAGACATGGTTAGATGAAAGCTATGACTGGGCAGTTAACTTACAGGGTTACAGTCTGTTTAGAAAGGATCGTAAAAATCGGAGAGGAGGAGGGGTTTGTCTCTATGTAAAGTCTTGTCTAAAGTCCACTTTAAGGGAGGATATTAGCGAAGGAAATGAGGATGTCGAGTCCATATGGGTCGAAATTCATGGAGGGAAAAATGGTAACAAAATTCTCATTGGGGTCTGTTACAAACCCCCAAATATAACAGAAACCATGGAAAGTCTACTTCTAAAGCAGATAGATGAAGCTGCAACCCATAATGAGGTCCTGGTTATGGGGGACTTTAACTACCCGGATATTAACTGGGAAAGTGAAACCTGTGAAACCCATAAAGGCAACAGGTTTCTGCTAATAACCAAGAAAAATTATCTTTCACAATTGGTGCAGAATCCAACCAGAGGAGCAGCACTTTTAGACCTAATACTATCTAATAGACCTGACAGAATAACAAATCTGCAGGTGGTTGGGCATCTAGGAAATAGCGACCACAATATTGTACATTTTCACCTGTCTTTCACTAGGGGCACTTGTCAGGGAGTCACAAAAACACTGAACTTTAGGAAGGCAAGGTTTGACCAGCTTAGAGATGCCCTTAATCTGGTAGACTGGGACAATATTCTCAGAAATAAGAATACAGATAATAAATGGGAAATGTTTAAGAACATCCTAAATAGGCAGTGTAAGCGGTTTATACCTTGTGGGAATAAAAGGACTAGAAATAGGAAAAACCCAATGTGGCTAAACAAAGAAGTAAGACAGGCAATTAACAGTAAAAAGAAAGCATTTGCACTACTAAAGCAGGATGGCACCATTGAAGCTCTAAAAAACTATAGGGAGAAAAATACTTTATCTAAAAAACTAATTAAAGCTGCCAAAAAGGAAACAGAGAAGCACATTGCTAAGGAGAGTAAAACTAATCCCAAACTGTTCTTCAACTATATCAATAGTAAAAGAATAAAAACTGAAAATGTAGGCCCCTTAAAAAATAGTGAGGAAAGAATGGTTGTAGATGACGAGGAAAAAGCTAACATATTAAACACCTTCTTCTCCACGGTATTCACGGTGGAAAATGAAATGCTAGGTGAAATCCCAAGAAACAATGAAAACCCTATATTAACCCCTTCATGACCCAGCCTATTTTGACCTTAAAGACCTTGCCGTTTTTTGCAATTCTGACCAGTGTCCCTTTATGAGGTAATAACTCAAGAACGCTTCAACGGATCCTAGCGGTTCTGAGATTGTTTTTTCGTGACATATTGGGCTTCATGTTAGTGGTAAATTTAGGTCAATAAATTCTGTGTTTATTTGTGATAAAAACGGAAATTTGGCGAAAATTTTGAAAATTTCGCAATTTTCACATTTTGAATTTTTATTCTGTTAAACCAGAGAGTTATGTGACACAAAATAGTTAATAAATAACATTTCCCACACGTCTACTTTACATCAGCACAATTTTGGAAACAAAATTTTTTTTTGCTAGGAAGTTATAAGGGTTAAAATTTGACCAGCGATTTCTCATTTTTACAACGAAATTTACAAAACCATTTTTTTTAGGGACCACCTCACATTTGAAGTCAGTTTGAGGGGTCTATATGGCTGAAAATACCCAAAAGTGACACCATTCTAAAAACTGCACCCCTCAAGGTGCACAAAACCACATTCAAGAAGTTTATTAACCCTTCAGGTGCTTCACAGCAGCAGAATCAACATGGAAGGAAAAAATGAACATTTAACTTTTTAGTCACAAAAATGATTTTTCAGCAACAATTTTTTTATTTTCCCAATGGTAAAAGGAGAAACTGAACCACATAAGTTGTTGTCCAATTTGTCCTGAGTACGCTGATACCTCATATGTGGGGGTAAACCACTGTTTGGGCGCACGGCAGGGCTTGGAAGGGAAGGAGCGCCATTTGACTTTTTGAATGAAAAATTGGCTGCACTCTTTAGCGGACACCATGTCACATTTGGAGAGCCCCCGTGTGCCTAAAAATTGGAGCTCCCCCACAAGTGACCCCATTTTGGAAACTAGACACCCCAAGGAACTTATCTAGATGCATAGTGAGCCCTTTAAACCCCCAGGTGCTTCACAAATTGATCCGTAAAAATGAAAAAGTACTTTTTTTTCACAAAAAAAGTTTTTTAGCCTCAATTTTTTCATTTTCAAATGGACAACAGGATAAAATGGATCCTAAAATTTGTTTGGCAATTTCTCCTGAGTACACCGATACTTCACATGTGGGGGTAAACCACTGTTTGGGCACATGGTAAGGCTCGGAAGGGAAGGAGCGCCATTTGACTTTTTGAATGAAAAATTATCTCCATCGTTAGCGGACACCATGTCGCGTTTGGAGAGACCCTGTGTGCTTAAACATTGGAGCTCCCCCACAAGTGACCCCATTTTGGAAACTGGACCCCCCAAGGAACTTATCTAGATGCCTAGTGAGCACTTTAAACCCTCAGGTGCTTCACAATTGATCCGTAAAAATGAAAAAGTACTTTTTTTTCACAAAAAATTTATTTTCGCCTCAATTTTTTCATTTTCACATGGGCAACAGGATAAAATAGATCCTAAAATTTGTTGAGCAATTTCTCCCGAGTACGCCGATACCTCATATGTGGGGGTAAACCACTGTTTGGGCACACGGCAGGGCTCGGAAGGGAAGTAGTGACTTTTGAAATGCAGACTTTGATGGAATGGTCTGCGGGCGTCACGTTGCGTTTGCAGAGCCCCTGGTGTGCCTAAACAGTAGAAACCCCCCACAAGTGACCCCATTTTGGAAACTAGACCCCCCAAGGAACTTATCTAGATATGTGGTGAGCACTTTGAACCCCCAAGTGCTTCACAGACGTTTACAACGCAGAGCCGTGAAAATAAAAAATCATTTTTCTTTCCTCAAAAATGATGTTTTAGCAAGCAATTTTTTATTTTCTCAAGGGTAACAGGAGAAATTGGACCCCAGTAATTGTTGCGCAGTTTGTCCTGAGTATGCTGGTACCCCATATGTGGGAGTAAACCACTGTTTGGGCACACGTCGGGGTTCGGAAGTGAGGGAGCACCATTTGAATTTTTGAATACAAGATTGGCTGGAATCAATGGTGGCGCCATGTTGCGTTTGGAGACCCCCTGAAGTGCCTAAACAGTGGAAACCCCTCAATTCTACCTCCAACACTAACCCCAACACACCCCTAACCCTAATCCCAACTGTAGCCATAACCCTAATCACAAGCCTAACCCCAACACACCCCTAACCACAACCCTAACCCCAACACACCCCTAACCCTAACCACAACCCTAATTCCAACCCAACCCTAAGGCTATGTGCCAACGTTGCGGATTCGTATGAGATTTTTCAGCACCATTTTTGAAAAATCCGCGGGTAAAAGGCACTACGTTTTACCTGCGGATTTTCCGCGGATTTCCAGTGTTTTTTTGTGCGGATTTCACATGCGGATTCCTATTGAGGAACAGGTGTAAAACGCTGCGGAATCCGCACAAAGAATTGGCATGCTGCGGAAAATACAACGCAGCGTTCCCGCGCGGTATTTTCCGCACCATGGGCACAGCGGATTTGGTTTTCCATATGTTTACATGGTACTGTAAACCTGATGGAACACTGCTGCGGATCCTCAGCCAAATCCGCACCGTGTGCACATAGCCTAATTCTAAAGGTATGTGCACACGCTGCAGAAAATGCTGCGGATCCGCAGCAGTTTCCCATGAGTTTACAGTTCAATGTGAACCTATGGGAACCAAAAATCGCTGTACACATGCTGCGGAAAAACTGCACGGAAACGCAGCGGTTTACATTCCGCAGCATGTCACTTCTTTCTGTGGATTCCGCAGCGGTTTTACAACTGCTCCAATAGAAAATCGCAGTTGTAAAACCGCAGTGAAATGCGCAGAAAAACCGCGGTAAATCCGCCATAAATCGGCAGCGGTTTAGCACTGTGGATTTTTCAAATCCGCTGCGGAAAAATCCGCATAGGACCAGAATATGTGTGCACATACCGAAACCCTAACCCTACCCCTAACCCTACCCCTAACCCTACCCCTAACCCTACCCCTAACCCTAACCCTACCCCTAACCCTAACCCTACCCCTAACCCTACCCCTAACCCTAACCCTAGTTCTTACCCCAACCTTAGTGAAAAAAAAAAAAAAATCTTTATTTTTTTTATTGTCCCTATCTATGGGGGTGACAAAGGGGGGGGGTCATTTACTATTTTTTTTATTTTGATCACTGAGATAGGTTATATCTCAGTGATCAAAATTCACTCTGGAACGAATCTGCCGGCCGGCAGATTCGGCGGGCGCACTGCACATGCGCCCGCCATTTTGGAAGATGGCGGCGCCCAGGAAAGAAGACGGACGGACCTCGGGCGGCTAGGTAAGTATAAGGGGGGGAGATCAGGGCACGGGGGGGGGCGTCGGAGCACGGGGGGTGGATCGGAGCATGGGGGGGGTGGATCGGAACACGGGAGGGAGGATTGGAGCACGGGGGAGGATTGGAGCACGGGGTGAGGGATCGCTGTGCGGGGGGGTGGATCGGAGCACGGGGGGGGGTCGCTGTGTGCGGGGGGGGATCGGAGTGCGGGGGGGTTTGATTGGAGCGCGGGGGGTCTGATTGGTGCACGGGGGGAGCGGGCAGGAGGACGGGGGAGCGGAGCACAGGACGGAGTGGAGCGGACCACAGATCGGGGGACTGGGGGGGCGATCGGAGGAGTGGGGTGGGTGCACATAAGTGTTTCCAGCCATGGCCGATGATATTGCAGCATCGGCCATGGCTGGATTGTAATATTTCACCAGTTTTTTAGGTGAAATATTACAAATCGCTCTGATTGGCAGTTTCACTTTCAACAGCCAATCAGAGCGATCGTAGCCACGAGGGGGTGAAGCCACCCCCCCTGGGCTAAACTACCACTCCCCCTGTCCCTGCAGATCGGGTGAAATGGGAGTTAACCATTTCACCCGGCCTGCAGGGACGCGATCTTTCCATGACGCATATGCTGCGTCATGGGTCGGAATGGCACCGACTTTCATGACGCAGCGTATGCGTCAAAGGTCGGGAAGGGGTTAAGGGTCACCAATCTAACCCAAGAAGAGGTGCGAAATCGGCTAAATAATATTAAAATAGATAAATCTCCGGGTCCGGATGGCATACACCCACGAGTACTAAGGGAACTAAGTAATGTAATAGATAAACCATTATTTCTTATTTTTAGGGACTCTATAGCGACAGGATCTGTTCCGCAGGATTGGCGCATAGCAAATGTGGTGCCAATATTCAAAAAGGGCTCTAAAAGTGAACCTGGAAATTATAGGCCAGTAAGTCTAACCTCTATTGTTGGTAAAATATTTGAAGGATTTCTGAGGGATGTTATTCTGGATTATCTCAATGAGAATAACTGTTTAACTCCATATCAGCATGGGTTTATGAGAAATCGCTCCTGTCAAACCAATCTAATCAGTTTTTATGAAGAGGTAAGCTATAGGCTGGACCACGGTGAGTCATTGGACGTGGTATATCTCGATTTTTCCAAAGCGTTTGATACCGTGCCGCACAAGAGGTTGGTACACAAAATGAGAATGCTTGGTCTGGGGGAAAATGTGTGTAAATGGGTTAGTAACTGGCTTAGTGATAGAAAGCAGAGGGTGGTTATAAATGGTATAGTCTCTAACTGGGTCGCTGTGACCAGTGGGGTACCGCAGGGGTCAGTACTGGGACCTGTTCTCTTCAACATATTCATTAATGATCTGGTAGAAGGTTTACACAGTAAAATATCGATATTTGCAGATGATACAAAACTATGTAAAGCAGTTAATACAAGAGAAGATAGTATTCTGCTACAGATGGATCTGGATAAGTTGGAAACTTGGGCTGAAAGGTGGCAGATGAGGTTTAACAATGATAAATGTAAGGTTATACACATGGGAAGAAGGAATCAATATCACCATTACACACTGAATGGGAAACCACTGGGTAAATCTGACAGGGAGAAGGACTTGGGGATCCTAGTTAATGATAAACTTACCTGGAGCAGCCAGTGCCAGGCAGCAACTGCCAAGGCAAACAGGATCATGGGGTGCATTAAAAGAGGTCTGGATACACATGATGAGAGCATTATACTGCCTCTGTACAAATCCCTAGTTAGACCGCACATGGAGTACTGTGTCCAGTTTTGGGCACCGGTGCTCATGAAGGATATAATGGAACTAGAGAGAGTACAAAGGAGGGCAACAAAATTAATAAAGGGGATGGGAGAACTACAATACCCAGATAGATTAGCGAAATTAGGATTATTTAGTCTAGAAAAAAGACGACTGAGGGGCGATCTAATAACCATGTATAAGTATATAAGGGGACAATACAAATATCTCGCTGAGGATCTGTTTATACCAAGGAAGGCGACGGGCACAAGGGGGCATTCTTTGCGTCTGGAGGAGAGAAGGTTTTTCCACCAACATAGAAGAGGATTCTTTACTGTTAGGGCAGTGAGAATCTGGAATTGCTTGCCTGAGGAGGTGGTGATGGCGAACTCAGTCGAGGGGTTCAAGAGAGGCCTGGATGTCTTCCTGGAGCAGAACAATATTGTATCATACAATTATTAGGTTCTGTAGAAGGACGTAGATCTGGGGATTTATTATGATGGAATATAGGCTGAACTGGATGGACAAATGTCTTTTTTCGGCCTTACTAACTATGTTACTATGTTACTATGTTACTATGCACTCCTCCTGCACAGCCTGTGAGCGTCGGTCAGCCGGAAAGCAGAGCGGTGATGGCACCGCTCTGCTTTCCGGCCGCTGTGCTCACAGCCAGTGCAGGAGGAGTGCAGAGAAGCAGAGCGCTGGGGACAGACAGCGGTAGGTAAGTATGTAGTGTTTGTTTTTTTTACTTTTACGATGTAACCAGGGTAAACATCGGGTTACTAAGCGCGGCCCTGCGCTTAGTAACCCGATGTTTACCCTGGTTACCCGGGGACCTCGGGATCGTTGGTCGCTGGAGAGCTGTCTGTGTGACAGCTCTCCAGCGACCAAACAGCGACGCTGCAGCGATCGACATCGTTGTCGGTATCGCTGCAGCGTCGCTGAGTGTGAAGGTACCTTTAGCCATTTTACGGCAAATTAGCTATTCTCCTTAAGTACTTTAGTTTATCTTCAACCTGGGGGTAGTCCTGTACAGAAGTTGCCACCATATGATACAGCGCCTCATACTTCCTCTTTTTTATCTCAAGGCAACCCGCCTGTGCATTAGCCAGTGTTAATTTGTGGCAAGCCAGGTCCTTCTGCAATCCATCAAAGAGAAACCACAAGCTGGGATGACTGCAGTGGAACATGGAATTAAGAGCTTTGTGAAATCACTCACAACAGTTAGTGGTTTTTGGTGACTGTTCCAGGGCTGCATCATGATGATTCCATATTCTTATAGGAAACTGAGGATCTCTACCAGCTGCACCCTCAATATATGTAGAAAAAAAGTATGTGAGCACCTCATTATAGCATTCTTCATCTGGGAATGTGGCAGCAAGCTTATCAAAAACCATCTCACATCTTCAATTGGCACAAAGGCTAATGCAGCAAGAGACTTCAGTGTCATTTTTATGTTGATATTAGATTCATATTCTGTTTTCAAAGCAACATTTTTTATTTTTCTAATGAGACTCTGACAAAGGTGAAAATAACACCCTTTAACATCAGCATGTGGGAAGGCAATCCTTACTGAAGTCATACAAGCCTTCTCAAAATCCACTAAAACCTTTTGAGGTGCCAGATTTGGAATCAATAGCTTCATTATTTCAAACATTCTCTTATACGTGTTCATGTCCTTTCTTTGTAGTAAAATGCACAAACATGGCGGATATGAGTTACCCACCTTGGCATGCCAAGTATACAGTTGGTAAAACATATTGGGCACTTTATCAAAGGTGCCATCTCCATAGATCATATCTTTGTTCAGTTCAAGCATAAGATCTCTATCTCCTAAAACCAGAATTCTGTTTCGATCTTCTTTTCCTGAATCATGAAGTATCAGTTGACTATACTTTTCAGGAATGCAAAAATGTATAGTTTTTGGGTTAGGCAAATTACCATCTGTTCTATGATAGACCAGGCTTCTAGCAAGAGATAATTGTCTTGGCATATGGGCCAATACATCATTGCTCAATGCAGATAACACGTTTCCCATCACGTTGCGAGGAGTAGCACTTACTGCTCTCATGTCTTCTCTCATTTTGCTTCTGGCAACGTTTGCTTCTGCTTTTTGAGGGCAGGAGTCATGATAATGTTCTGTTGGTTCTTGAACTACGTTGCCATCTTTTGTTTTGAGAATTGAATGGCACTTTGAAGAGCGGTACAGTCGGCATCTCCAAGTCACCACTGCGTTGATAGTACGAAATGCAAGATATTCAAACCCCAAGTAAATCATAACTTTGTTGTTTCTCTGGCTTTTTGAAAACTCCATTGTTAGCACTACAAGAAGAAATAGAATACTTTAGATGAACTCAAAATACACTTTTATTGAAAATAAATTAACAAATATGGGGATAGATAAGACTATTGGTTCACCAATACAAAAAAACATAGATGTGTAATGACTGTGGTCGCAGGCATCAAGTCCACAACCAGGCAAGGGGGTACAGGTGCCTGCTTCTGCTGGATCTGCGTCTTCACTGAAGATGCAGATCCAGATGACATGCATCATGTTGCAGAGACCCGTGGGGTCCCTGCACTGCGATACATGCTGCCGGCGCGTTGGCTGTGAGCTGACATCAGAGGTGCAGCCACAGGGAGCGGTGCATGAAATGGCGCACACTCCGATGTCAGCTGCTGGGCTGTGCGGTGGCTACAAAAGACACTGGGCGACGTGGGAGCAGAGGAAAGGTGAGTAGAATGTTATTGTTTTTAATTATGCATTAGGGTCAGAACGGGGACACATACACTAGGATTGGGGACCATGTAAACCAGGATAGGGACATATATACCAGAAAGGGGGCATAAATACCAGGATGGAGATCATGTGGACCATACATACTAGGATGGGGACCATATATACCAGCATTAGGACATATATACCAGGATGCAGACATATTCACCAGGATGATGGGCATATATACCAGTATGGGGGACATTACTACATAATGAAGGGGGAGGGAGGCAATTCATACGTCTTTATAGAATTTAGAACACTACAGGGGGCCATACATCTGACCAACGTGTGTGTGTGGGGGGAAGGGCCAAATTTCACACTGGGGCCCATCGGACTCCACTGCAAAAGCATATCATACATTCTCAGCAAGAACACAAAGTGGTACAAGTGACAGAATCTCACCCTTCTGCTGTGCCTTCTGGGCTTCCAGGACCAACTATCTCTGCCAGCAGCAGTGATACTTTTGTGGGTACTGATAGCAGTGATGGCTCCTCTGGATCACACTGCTGCTGGTTCTGCATGTGCTGCAGTTTTGGGCTGGTGGGAGGAGTGAGGCAGAATCAGTGAGAGATGAGAGCAGACTAGATCTATCTATTGCTGATAATGACAGACTGCTGCAAACCACAGATCATCATTTTTGCAGTTTTGCACTAGGTCAGCTGTAAATCACAAGACTAGATATATCTATTGCTGATAATGACAGCCTGATGCAAACCACAGATCATCATTTTTGCAGTTTTGCACTAGGTCAGCTGTAAATCACAAGACTAGATCTATCTATTGCTGATAATGACAGACTGCTGCAAACCACAGATCATCATTTTTGCAGTTTTGCACTAGGTCAACTGTAAATCACAAGTTGATCACATATTGTTAAGGACCGGCGGAACGCACCAAGTATAGATAATAAGAAACTAGGTGCGTTCGCAGTCCGAGGTCCACCGTGCAGGTAAAAGACCCTGCTGCTAGTAAGACGGACTATATGGCGGTACTAAGTATACACACATGGGTTAACTTCACCCTGCGTGAAGGAAGCGATCCTGTTGCGACACAGGACCGCAGTACCGCACATAAAACGCGAGCAAGAAGTCAGCGGACTCAACCCCTACACAGGATTGAAGTCCGATTAGACACTTGCTGGCACAACACCGCAACTGGGTGTGTCAGAGGAACAAAAATAATAATATAAAGGCACAAGAGTGCGTGCGGTGCCGCACTGTCAGACGCCACTAACCACCCAGGCTTGGGTCAGGAAAGCGCAGAGCAAGCGCACGGCGCCGTAGTGGCGGACACAGCAACTAGTAGCTGTAATGTGTGTTTCGTGCTGTTGGATAAGTCGGGCGCTAGACAGCAAACATACACCTTCCGCGAACAGACATTCAATAGGGAGGGTTATTTAAAGAGCGACTATCACTCACAACACACACACATATTTACAAGACAATACTAGCACATGGCCGTGCGGTCATGCGCAGTTTATATAGTAGCAGCACAGGAAGCAGCTCCAGAAGTTTTGCCCTTTCAGGACCTGCCAAGAGGACCAATGGGATGTGCTGCAATACCTGAGCATGTGACCCTCGATCTCCAACGGGAGATCCTGCCCTGGGCATGCTCAGACAGAGAAAAGCAGGACTTAGATCCAGAAACGTCCACTCGCCGCTGCCCAGCACTGGCTTCAATGGCAGAAGCAGGAAAAGCAGCAGTAACTCTACGCACAGAGTCAGACTGAGCGAGACGCTGGGATCGACGTCCCTGCTGAGCAGACTCCACCGCGGCTGGAGAAGAATGGGAGACCGCAGCGGAGACGGATCGAGATTCCCCCAGTGCAGCAGAGGAAACTCGACTCCTAACACATATTATGTGAACATCCTCACCTTGCACCTGAAATATCATAGATCTGAAATTTTGAGATGCTTTAATTGGCAATTTTCTGTGTGGGGAATTTTCCATGTGGGGAATTTTCCGTGTGAGGAATTTTCCTGTGGGCATTTTTCCTGTGGCTAATTTTCCTGTGTGCATTTTTCAGGGAACCCAAGCCCAGAGGTTAGCAATGGAGAGGTGTCCAGTCAAACACTCACATTACTAACGCAGTAGTAAGAAAAAATGAACACACAGAAAAGTATTTTATTTGTTAAAAACACTCCCCGACAATTACCCTTTTTCACCAATTTATTAAAGATAAAACTCCCAAGCCAATTAGCCATAGTCCGAGGGATCAGTTGTAGTCAATGTCAAGGTCCCATTATGAGCCCTATCCAAAATTTTAGCAAATGAAGTGGCATTCAAAGAATAGAGCTTCATAGGCACAAACTGCAGCAGACACTGCTGGGTCTCGCAGCAGTCTGCTATACACAGCAGTGTCTGTGACCAACAGTTACATCAGTAAAGTTACCAGTTACCACCGGTCAGAGCTGCTGTATTACAGTGCGGGAAACATTGTCTTTGACCTGCGATAACCTTACAGACGTCACCGCTGGTCAGTCTCAGATTCCCACACTGCCAACAGATATTTTCAGGTTGTTTTGGTGCCGTGACTGTATGCAATGCATCATGAAATCTGAAGATTACCAAGTGTTGGAACCCTTGAAATTGTTCCAGAAAAAAAAGTAATTTCTTCAGGAAAATTATTGCAATGACACATGTTTTGTTATACACGTTTATTTCCTTTGTGTATTGATATAGCACAAAAAAATGAGGAAAAAAAAGGCAAATTGGACATAATTTCACATGAAAACTCCAAAATGGGCGGGACAAAATTTTCAGCACCCTCAACTTAACCCCTTCATGACCTTGGGATTTTTCGTTTTTCCGTGTTCGTTTTTCACTCCACTCCTTCCCAGAGCCATAACTTTTTTATTTTTCCGTCAATTTGGCCATGTGAGGGCTTATTTTTTGCGGGACAAGTTGTACTTTTGAACGACATCATTGGTTTTACCATGTCGTGTACTAGAAAACGGGAAAAAAATTCCAAGTGCGGTGAAATTGCAAAAAAAGTGCAATCCCACACTTGTTTTTTGTTTGGCTTTTTTGCTAGGTTCACTAAATGCTAAAACTGACCTGCCATTATGATTCTCCAGGTCAGTACGAGTTCATAGACACCAAACATGACTAGGTTATTTTTTATCTAAGTGGTGAAAAAAAATTCCAAACTTTGCTAAAAAAAAAAAAAAAATTGCACCATTTTCCGATACTCGTAGCGTCTCCATTTTTCATGATCTGGGGTCGGTTGAGGGCTTATTTTTTGCGTGCCGAGCTGGCGTTTTTAATGATAGCATATTGGTGCAGATACGTTCTTTTGATCGCACGTTATTGCATTTTAATGCAATGTCGCGGCGACCTAAAAACCGTAATTCTGCCGTTTCGAATTTTTTTCTCGCTACGCCGTTTAGCGATCAGGTTAATGCTTTTTTTTAATTGATAGATCGGGCGATTCTGAGCGCGGCGATACCAAATATGTGTAGATTTGATTTTTTTTTTATTGATTTATTTTGATTGGGGCGAAAGGGGGGTGATTTAAACTTTTATATTTTTTTTATTTTTTTCACATTTTTTTAAACTTTTTTTTTTTAACTTTTGCCATGCTTCCATAGCCTCCATGGGAGGCTAGAAGCAGGCACAACGCGATCGGCTCTGCTACATAGCAGCGATCTGTTGATCGCTGCTATGTAGCAGAAATGGAGGTGTGCTGTGAGCGCCGACCACAGGGTGGCGCTCACAGCCACCGGTCATCAGTAACCATAGAGGTCTCAAGGACCTCTATGGTTACCATCCAGACGCATCGCCGACCCCCGATCATGTGACGGGGGTCGGCGATGACGTCATTTCCGGCCGCTCGGCCGGAAGCGGTGGTTAAATGCTGCTGTCTGCGATTGACAGCGGCATTTAACTAGTTAATAGGTGCGGGCAGATCGCGATTCTGCCCGCGCCTATTACGGGCACATGTCAGCTGTTCAAAACAGCTGACATGTCCCGGCTTTGATGCGGGCTCACCGCGGAGCCCTGCATCAAAGCAGGGGATCTGACCTCGGACGTACTATCCCGTCCGAGGTCAGATAGGGGTTAATATTTGGTTGTACACTCTTTGGGATAAATAATTGCAATCAATAGCTTCCCATAACCACCAATAAGCTTGTTAGACATTTCAACTGGATTTTGGACCACTCTACTTTTGAAAACTGCTCTAGTTTCTCCTATTTTAAGGGTGTATTGTCCCAACAGCAGTTTTAAGATCTATCAACAGGTGTTCAATGGGATTTAGATCTGGACTTATTGCTGGCCACTTCACAACTGTCCAGCTGTTTGTTTCCATCCATTTCTGTTTCTGTTTCTTGAGATATGTTTTGGATCATTGTCCTGCTGGAATACCTGAGACATAGGGCCCAAACCCAACTTTCCATCACTGGAACTACATTGTAACCCCAAATTCTTTGCTAATTATCAGATTTCATGTTGTTGAAGCTACAAGAAAGCATCTTTAAAGCTCCACCGTATTTGACTGTAGGTACTATGTACTTTTCTTTGTAGAATGATATGCTTTACTATAAAGCTCTATTTTGGTCTCATCTGTCCACAAAGAATTTGGGTTTACTCACGCACAAGTTGACAAACTGCAGTCTAGTTTTTTTTATATGTCTCAGTGTCCGTGTTGAGGGCCTCCATGATCTTCTGCAATAGCGTTTCATTCAATTGTTGACAGATAGTTTGCGCTGATACTGATGCACTGCAAGACAGCTTGAATTTCTTTGGAAATTGATTGGAGTTGCTTACCTACCATCCAGACTATCCTGTGTTGCAACCCCTCATCATTTTTTCTCTGCCGTCCACATTCAGGGAGATTAGCTACTGTGCTTTGGGTTGTAAAGTTCTTGATAATGTTGCGCACCATGGACAAGGGAACATCAAGATCTCTGGAGATTGACTTGTAACCTTGAGATTTGTTGATATTTTTCAACAATTTTGGATATCAAGTCTTCAGATTGTTGTCTTCTCTTTCTGTAATCCATGCTTAGTGTGGCACACACAGACACACAATGCAAAGACTGAGTCAATGTCTCCCCTTTTTATCTGGTTTCAGGTGTGATTTTCATATTGCCCACACCTGTTACTTGCCACAGGTGAGTTTGAATGTGTTAGGGTTGGCGGAATGCACCGAATATATTTATTAAATGAGATAGGTGCGTTCGCAACCCGGGATCCACCCTGCAGGAAAGAGCCTGCTGCTAAGTAAGGCGGTGAAGTGAATTAGTATAAACGAACTCTGTTACTTCACAGAGCCCATAGTAAAGAGAACGCTGTGCTCTGTTTAGCTCACAGGGAGCACAGCTACTGAGTAGAGCTGACTGTGGTCATGCAGTCCCAACCAAACACGCTGCTCCTCTCCGATGGAGTCAGAATTCTAATGGCTATTAGCCATCCCTGAATTCACTAATGAGAAACTCCTCACTGGAGGTGCCAGCATTCCAGGGGCTTATTTCAGCCGGGTCCCTGACTGCATACACACAAAAACGCCTCGCCGGAGGTGCCAGCATTCTAAGGGCTTATTTCAGCCGGGTCCCTGACCACAAACACGACCACACTGGCGCTGAGCTTGTACATATTTGATACTAGCGCATGGCCATGCAGTCATAAGAACCTTTTATAGCTGCAGCAACTTCAGGACCTTCCTAGAAGGACCAATGGAAGGCTGCCACAGAACTTGTTCAGGTACAGGGCCTTCCTCGAGGATCAATGGAAGTTGCTGCAGTACCTGAGCATGTGACCCTAGACCTCCACTGAGAGATCTTACCCTGGGCATGCTCAGTGTGTGCAAAGCAGGACTTAGTCCCAGAAAAGCCTGCTCGTCGCAGACCAGTGCAGGGTACAAGTGGAGTGGCAGCAGTAACCCTTTGCACAGATTCAATGAGACACTGGGACCGACGTCTCCGCTGAGCAGGCTCCACTGCGGCCAATGCAGAATGGGAGACCGCAGCAGACATGGCTCGAGATTTCCCCTGTGCAGCGGCGGGAACTCGACTCCTAACAGAAGGAGCATCACATGCTTGAAACAAAGTTGTTTACCCACAATTTTGGAAAGGTGCCAACAATTTTGCCCAGCCCATATTTGAGATTTTGCGTGAAATTATGTCCAATTTGCTTTTTTTTGTTCTTTTTTTTCTGTTACAATGCACACAAAGGAAATAAACATGTGTATAAGAAAACATGTACCGTATATACTCGAGTATAAGCCGAGATTTTCAGCCCAAATTTTTGGGCTGAAAGTGCCCCTCTCGGCTTATACTCGAGTCAATGTGGGTGGCAGGGTCGGCGGGTGAGGGCGTGAGGGCGCTGAGGTATACTTACCTAGTCCCAGCGATCCTCGCGCTGTCCCTGCCGTCCCACGGGCTTCTGTGCTGCAGCTTTTTCCCCTCTTCAGCAGTCACGTGGGACCGCTCATTAGAGATATGAATAAGCGGCTCCACCTCCCATAGGGGCGGAGCCGCCTATTCATTCCTCTAATCAGTGGTGCCGGTGACCGCTGACAGGAAGAGCTGCGGCACCGAAGACCAGGCAGAGGGACAGCGCGAGGATCGCCAGGACTAGGTAAGTATAGCATATTCACCTGTCCTCGTTCCAGCCGCCGGGCACCGCTCCATCTTCCCGGCCGGCACCTCCATCTTCCCGGCGTCTGCGCTCTGACTGTTCAGGCAGAGTGCGCGATGACGCATACAGTGTGCGCGGCGCCCTCTGCCTGATCAGTCAGAGCAGAGACGCCGGGAAGATGGAGGCGCCGGAACGAGACGCCGGGAGCTGCAATCAAGGGAGGTGAGTATGTGGTTTTTTTTTTTATTGCAGCAGCGGCGGCAGAGATTTCTATGGGGCACAATGAACGGTGCAGAGCACCGTATATGGCACAGCAATGGGGCACAATGAACGGTGCAAAGCACCGTATATGGCACAGCAATGGGGCACAATGAACGGTGCAGAGCACCGTATATGGCACAGCAATGGGGCACAATGAACGGTGCAAAGCACCGTATATGGCACAGCAATGGGGCACAATGAACGGTGCAGAGCACCGTATATGGCACAGCAATGGGGCACAATGAACGATGCAGAGCACCGTATATGGGCACAGATATGGGGCACAATGAACGGTGCAGAGCACCGTATATGGCACAGCAATGGGGCACAATGAACGGAGCAGAGCACTGTATATGGCACAGCAATGGGGCACAATGAACGGTGCAGAGCACTGTATATGGCACAGCAATGGGGCACAATGAACGGTGCAGAGCACCGTATATGGCACAGCAATGGGGCACAATGAACGGTGCAGAGCACCGTATATGGCACAGCAATGGGGCACAATGAACGGTGCAGAGCACTGTATATGGCACAGCAATGGGGCACAATGAACGGTGCAGAGCACCGTATATGGCACAGCAATGGGGCACAATGAACGGTGCAGAGCACCGTATATGGCACAGCAATGGGGCACAATGAACGGTGCAGAGCACTGTATATGGCACAGCAATGGGGCACAATGAACGGTGCAGAGCACCGTATATGGCACAGCAATGGGGCACAATGAACGGTGCAGAGCACCGTATATGGCACAGCAATGGGGCACAATGAACGGTGCAGAGCACCGTATATGGCACAGCAATGGGGCACAATGAACGGTGCAGAGCACCGTATATGGCACAGCAATGGGGCACAATGAACGGTGCAGAGCACCGTATATGGCACAGCAATGGGGCACAATGAACGGTGCAGAGCACCGTATATGGCACAGCAATGGGGCACAATGAATGGTGCAGAGCACTGTATATGGCACAGCAATGGGGCACAATGAACGGTGCAGAGCACCGTATATGGCACAGCAATGGGGCACAATGAATGGTGCAGAGCACTGTATATGGCACAGCAATGGGGCACAATGAACGGTGCAGAGCACCGTATATGGCACAGCTATGGGGCACAATGAACGGTGCAGAGCACTATATGGGGCACAGCTATGGGGAAATAATGAACGGTGTAGAGCACTATATGGCACAGCTATGGGGAAATAATGATCTATTTTTAGTTTTGAAATTCACCGGTAAATGCTGCATTTCCACCCTAGGCTTATACTCGAGTCTAGAGTTGAGCGACCTTGACCTTTTTAGAGTCGAGCCGGGTTTTGCGAAACCCGACTATGTCCAAAGTCGGGTCGAGTGAAATCGGCCGATTATGACGTAAAGTCGGGATCGACCGAAACACGAAACCCAATGCAAGTCAATGGGGCAGCATAGTCGGCAGTGAGTGGGGGCCAGGAAAACACCTAGAGTGGCCATTTTAATGTCAAAACCATCCATTCTTCTTAATGAAGCTTGTCAAGCGTAATTTACCTTATAATAATTGGAAGGCATTTGAAATTGGGGGTCATTTGGCTAAAGTTGTGGGGGGTAGGGCTGGTTCAAGTAATTAGTGGGCCCAGGAAATCTGGACCACGTCACGGCAGTGGAGCAGGGAGAGGTAAATATTTCAACTTTGCAAGTGCTGTGAACCTGAGCAAGCAGGGGGGGCCCACTCGTTGGCATTGGCACTGGCACAGGGCCCCTCAAAGTACAGCGGTGTGTTTGCACGGCGGGGGCGCCTCCCACCGGCAGCAACACTTTTGCGTACTATGAGAGGCCCTGTGCCAGTGACGTCGCCAACTAGTATTCCTCCCCCCACCTGATGAAGGAACCTGCACTTTCATCTGCACCTTCCTCTTTGTCCCCGTGTAAGGTGGTATGGTATGCGGGAAGAGCAACCTGACTTTCAGCAGGGTCACAATGTTGTTGTGTAGCGTGCACGGGGAATGTTGCGTTATGGGTCAATGTACCAGCAGACTCATCTATCACTGGCTGGGCAATGGGCACGATGAAGTGGAAACACAGATATAGGCCCAAAGAAGAAAGTGGGCTAAATGCAGTTCAAAATTGGTAACACAGGAATAACCAGGGGGCATTGCAGTGGAGGACAACTGGAATGAGAGGCTGACACAGAGAGTAGGGCCAAATCAGTAAGTAGTCGAAATGCAGTTCAAAATTGGCAACCGTAGTAAACAGGCGGCACAGCTTTGTTCAGTGGAGGAGAACAGCAAGGAGTGGCAGACACCGATAGTAGGCCCCAAACCAACTAGTACGCCAAATGCAGTTGTTCCATTTAACCACAATTTAATGAGAGCCTGAAGATAGAAGCTCAGGAAAGGCAACCTGGGGAACACCTTGGAGTGTAACACACCATCTCTCTCCACCCCATACCCATTTTGTATGGCCTAATGCAGTGTACTTTTCTACAACTACTAAACGAGAGTCGGAAGACCGAAGCAATGGCAAGGAAACCTGGGGAACACCTTAGAGTGTAACACACCCTCTCTCTACACCCCATACCCAATTTGAAGGCCTAATGCAGTGTAGTTTCCAAGAACTACTAAACGAGAGCCGGAAGATCGAAGCTCAGGAAAGGCAACCTGGGGAACACCTTGGAGTGTAACACACCCTCTCGCTACACCCCATACCCAATTTGAAGGCCTAATGCAGCGTAGTTTCCAACAACTACTAAACGAGAGCCGGAAGATCGAAGCTCAGGAAAGGCAACCTGGGGAACACCTTGGAGTGTAACAAACCCTCTCTCTACACCCCATACCCAATTTGTAGGCCTAATGCAGCGTAGTTTCCGACAACTACTAAACGAGAGCATGAAGATCGAAGCTCAGGAAAGGCAACCTGGGGAACACCTTGGAGTGTAACACACCCTCTCTCTACACCCCATACCCAATTTGTAGGCCTAATGCAGCGTAGTTTCCGACAACTACTAAACGAGAGCCGGAATATCGAAGCTCAGGAAAGGCAACCTGGGGAACACCTTGGAGTGTAACACACCCTCTCTCTACGCCCCATACCCAATTTGTAGGCCTAATGCAGCGTAGTTTCCGACAACTACTAAACGAGAGCCGGAATATCGAAGCTCAGGAAAGGCAACCTGGGGAACACCTTGGAGTGTAACACACCCTCTCTCTACACCCCATACCCAATTTGAAGGCCTAATGCAGTGTAGTTTCCAAGAACTACTAAACGAGAGCCGGAAGATCGAAGCTCAGGAAAGGCAACCTGGGGAACACCTTGGAGTGTAACACACCCTCTCGCTACACCCCATACCCAATTTGAAGGCCTAATGCAGCGTAGTTTCCAACAACTACTAAACGAGAGCCGGAAGATCGAAGCTCAGGAAAGGCAACCTGGGGAACACCTTGGAGTGGAACACACCATCTCTCTACACCCCATACCCAATTTGAAGGCCTAATGCAGAGTAGTTTCCAAGAACTACTAAACGAGAGCCGGAAGATCGAAGCTCAGGAAAGGCAACCTGGGGAACACCTTGGAGTGTAACACAACGTCTCTCTACACGACGGAAGGGCTGATTCTTAGGAAGGAAGGCTGTTGGAAATAAGCATTGCGCGTCCGAGGGTGATTATATTCTTATTAGGTATATACTCACCCTCGGACGCGCCCTGCTTCTTTATTTGGAATGAATGTTTATTTGCAATGTGGTGTTGACTTTCTCTATTATTTTGGTAATTAATGATTTTATTATTTTCATTATTTTGCATCTTCTCGGCAATAATATAAAGAAGACGCGACAGGACAACACTCGGTGGATGCCATATGTGTGTTTTCAATTTAAAAAAACTTTCAGTTAACTACTTGCAGGAGAAAGTAATTGTAGCTGGTGGCCATTTTTAGTACTGTACCAGATTAGAGTTGTGTGTTTGTTTTTAATGTTAAAATGTCTGCATTTGATATCTCACCAGTATTTTCTTTTTTATAAGCAAAATACTTATTTTTATATTTTCTGATGTTGGTTCCAGGGGTACACGGCCAGCAGTGCCCTGGTCAGTGTAGTAGTAGTTGAAAGAATGGACCGCAGACAGGCATCGAAGGCCTAAAATAATAACACATGGCTGTAGGCAATTTTAAATTGGTTCCAGGGGTACACGGACAGCAGTGGTGTGGTCAGTGGAGGCCTAGTGGAAGGAGTGACCGCAGACAGGCATCGAAGGCCTAAAATAATAACACATGGCTGTAGGCAATTTTAAATTGGTTCCAGGGGTACACGGGCAGCAGTGACCTGGTCAGTGTAGTAGTAGTTGAAAGAATGGACCGCAGACAGGCATCGAAGGCCTAAAATAAAAAAATTGGGCTGGCTGTAGGCAATTTTAAATTGGTTCCAGGGGTACACGGACAGCAGTGGTGTGGTCAGTGGAGGCCTAGTGGAAGGAGTGACCGCAGACAGGCATCGAAGGCCTAAAATAATAACACATGGCTGTAGGCAATTTTAAATTGGTTCCAGGGGTACACGGACAGCAGTGACCTGGTCAGTGTAGTAGTAGTTGAAAGAATGGACCGCAGACAGGCATCGAAGGCCTAAAATAAAAAAATTGGGCTGGCTGTAGGCAATTTTAAATTGGTTCCAGGGGTACACGGGCAGCAGTGACCTGGTCAGTGTAGTAGTAGTTGAAAGAATGGACCGCAGACAGGCTTAGAAGGCCTAACATAACAAACTTGGGCTGGCTGTAGGCACTTTTAAATTGGTTCCAGGGGTACACGGGCAGCAGTGGTCTGGTCAGTGGAAGTCTAGTGGAAGGAGTGACCGCAGACAGGCTTCGAAGGCCTAACATAACAAAATTGGGCTGGCTGTAGGCACTTTAAATTGGTTCCAGGGGTACATGGGCAGCAGTGTATGGTCAGTGGAAGTCTAGTGGAAGGAGTGACGGCAGACAGTCTTCGAAGGCCTAACATAACAAAATTGGGCTGACTGTAGGCACTTTTAAATTGGTTCCAGGGTAACACGGCCAGCAGTGGCCTGGTCAGTGTAGTAGTTGTAGAAAGAAGGGACCGCAGACAGGCTTCGAAGGCCTAACATAACAAAAATGTCAAAACAATGGTATTGTCAGTGCCAGGCATTGAAGGATGTCAGCGGCTAGACTACACATTGGTGAAGCTGTGAGAGATAATTTTGCTAGTGGTAGAGCACTGTTTGAGCTGGGGGGGGGAACTGTCTTGTGGCCGGCGGTACAGGCACAGGGCCCCTCATATTACAACGGTGTGTCTGACGTTGGGTGCGCACCACCACCGCCAGAGACACTTTATTGTACTATGAGGGACCCAGTGGCAGTGCCGTCGACCAAAAGCGGCCACACCCACCTCTTCAGACAAACAGCACTCTCAAGGGTCCAAGCGCAAAGTGGCGATAGCACGGCCCCGTGTGGGGAGTTTGGCCATTTCGTGAGGTGGAAACATGTCGTATGCTGGACAATCAGGTGAAGAAAATTACGAGATTGGAAAAGTCATTCAGAATAGTCCACAGGCAAGACCTTTTCATAGGAAAGCTAGGTGTCAGCCGGGCAGGGTGGGGCAAAAGATTTTGAAATCCAGTTGTGGTTCATTTTAATGAAGGTTAGATCATCTACATTTTGGGTAGCCAGACGAGTCCTTTTTTCTGTTAGTATTGAACCTGCAGCACTGAATACTCTTTCTGATAGGACACTAGCTGCCGGGCAAGCAAGCTCCTGCAATGCATATTCTGCCAATTCTGGCCAGGTGTCTAATTTGGATGCCCAGTAATCAAATGGGAATGACGGTTGAGGGAGAACGTCGATAAGGGATGAAAAATAGTTTGTAACCATACTGGACAAATGTTGTCTCCTGTCACTTTGAATTGATGCTGCAGTACCTGTCCTGTCTGCGGTCATAGAAAAATCACTCCACAACCTGGTCAGAAAACCCCTCTGGCCAACGCCACTTCTGATTTCTGCCCCTCTAACACCTCTGGTCTGCTGGCCCCTGGAGCTCGTGTGAGAACGATCACGGGCGCTGTGTGCAGGGAATGCCAGAAGCAAACGGTCAACAAGAGTTGATTGTTTTGTTGCTAATATTAGTTCCAAGTTCTCATGTGGCATAATATTTTGCAATTTGCCTTTATAGCGAGGATCAAGGAGGCAGGCCAACCAGTAATCGTCATCGTTCATCATTTTTGTAATGCGTGTGTCCCTTTTGAGGATACGCAAGGCATAATCCGCCATGTGGGCCAAAGTTCCCGTTGTCAAATCTGCGGTTGTGCTTGGTTGAGGGGCAGTTGCAGGCAAATCTACGTCACTTGTGTCCCTCAAAAAACCAGAACCCGGCCTTGCCACGCCACCAATTTCCCGTGCCCCCGGGAAAGCTTCCTCATTAAAAATATACTCATCCCCATCATCCTCCTCATCCTCCACCTCCTCTTCGCCCGGTACCTCGTCATGTACACTGCCCTGACCAGACAATCGCTGACTGTCATCAAGGCTTTCCTCTTCCTCTGGTGCAGACGCCTGATCCTTTATGTGCGTCAAACTTTGCATCAGCAGACGCATTAGGGGGATGCTCATGCTTATTATGGCGTTGTCTGCACTAACCAGCCGTGTGCATTCCTCAAAACACTGAAGGACTTGACACATGTCTTGAATCTTCGACCACTGCACACCTGACAACTCCATGTCTGCCATCCTACTGCCTGCCCGTGTATGTGTATCCTCCCACAAAAACATAACAGCCCGCCTCTGTTCGCACAGTCTCTGAAGCATGTGCAGTGTTGAGTTCCACCTTGTTGCAACGTCTATGATTAGGCGATGCTGGGGAAGGTTCAAAGAACGCTGATAGGTCTGCATACGGCTGGAGTGTACAGGCGAACGGCGGATATGTGCGCAAAGTCCACGCACTTTGAGGAGCAGGTCGGATAACCCCGGATAACTTTTCAGGAAGCACTGCACCACCAGGTTTAAGGTGTGAGCCAGGCAAGGAATGTGTTTCAGTTGGGAAAGGGAGATGGCAGCCATGAAATTCCTTCCGTTATCACTCACTACCTTGCCTGCCTCAAGATCTACAGTGCCCAGCCACGACTGCGTTTCTTGCTGCAAGAACTCGGACAGAACTTCCGCGGTGTGTCTATTGTCGCCCAAACACTTCATAGCCAATACAGCCTGCTGACGTATGCCAGTAGCTGCCCCATAATGGGAGACCTGGTGTGCAACAGTGGCAGGTGCGGATGGAGTGTTTGTGCGACTGCGGTCTGTGGACGAGCTCTTGCTTCTGCAGGAGGACGAGGAGGAGGAGGAGGAGGGGGTGCGAACGGCTACAGACAACTGTTTACTAGACCGTGGGCTAGGCAGAACTGTCCCAAACTTGCTGTCCCCTGTGGACCCTGAATCCACCACATTTACCCAGTGTGCCGTGATGGACACGTAACGTCCCTGGCCATGCCTACTGGTCCATGCATCTGTTGTCAGGTGCACCTTTGTGCTCACAGATTGCCTGAGTGCATGGACGATGCGCTCTTTAACATGCTGGTGGAGGGCTGGGATGGCTTTTCTGGAAAAAAAGTGTCGACTGGGTAGCTCGTAGCGTGGTACAGCGTAGTCCATCAGGTCTTTGAAAGCTTCGCTTTCAACTAACCGGTAGGGCATCATCTCTAACGAGATTAGTCTAGCTATGTGGGCGTTCAAACCCTGTGTACGCGGATGCGAGGCTAAGTATTTCCTTTTTCTAACCATAGTCTCATGTAGGGTGAGCTGGACTGGAGAGCTGGAGATCGTGGAACTAGCGGGGGTGCCGGTGGACATGGCAGACTGAGAGACGGTGGGAGATGGTATTGTTGCCGCCGGTGCCCTAGATGCAGTGTTTCCTACTACGAAACTGGTGATTCCCTGACCCTGACTGCTTTGGCCTGGCAAAGATACCTGCACAGATACAGCAGGTGGTGCGCTAAATGGTGGTCCTACACTGCCGGAAGGGATGTTGCGTTGATGACTAGCTTCATTGGCCGAGGGTGCAACAACCTTAAGGGACGTTTGGTAGTTAGTCCAAGCTTTCAAATGCATGGTGGTTAAATGTCTATGCATGCAACTAGTATTGAGACTTTTCAGATTCTGACCTCTGCTTAAGGAAGTAGAACATTTTTGACAGATGACTTTGCGCTGATCAATTGGATGTTGTTTAAAAAAATGCCAGACTGCACTCTTTCTAGCATCGGATACCTTTTCAGGCATTGCAGACTGAGCTTTAACCGGATGGCCACGCTGTCCTCCACCAGGTTTTGGCTTTGCCACGCGTTTTGGGCAAGATACGGGCCCGGCAGATGGAACCTGTGGCGATGTTGATGCCTGCTGCGGCCCCTCCTCCTCCTCTGCTTCAGAACTGCTGCCGCCTGCACCCTGTTCCCCCAATGGCTGCCAATCGGGGTCAAGAACTGGGTCATCTAATAACTCTTCTTGTACCTCCTGCGCAACTTCGTCTGTGTCACCGTGTCGTTCGGTGGTATAGCGTTCGTGATGGGGCAACATAGTCTCATCAGGGTCTGATTCTTGATCAGCACCCTGCGAGGGCAATGTTGTGGTCTGAGTCAAAGGACCAGCATAGTAGTCTGGCTGTGGCTGTGCGTCAGTGCACTCCATGTCAGATTCAATTTGTAATGGGCATGGACTGTTAACTGCTTCACTTTCTAAGCCAGGGACGGTATGTGTAAAGAGCTCCATGGAGTAACCCGTTGTGTCGCCTGCTGCATTCTTCTCTGTTGTTGTTTTTGCTGAAGAGGACAAGGAAGTGACTTGTCCCTGACCGTGAACATCCACTAACGACGCGCTGCTTTTACTTTTACCAGTTTCACGAGATGAGGCAAAAGAGCTAGAGGCTGAGTCAGCAAGATAAGCCAAAACTTGCTCTTGCTGCTCCGGCTTTAAAAGCGGTTTTCCTAATCCCAGAAAAGGGAGCGTTCGAGGCCTTGTGTAGCCGGACGACGAACCTGGCTCCACAGCTCCAGACTTAGGTGCAATATTTTTTCCCCCACGACCACCTGATGCTCCACCACTACCACTACCCTCATTACCAGCTGACAATGAACGCCCCCGGCCACGACCTCTTCCACTAGACTTCCTCATTGTTTTAAAAACGTAACCAAACTAACGTTATTTGTTGCAGTCACACAACTTACACGGTGAGCTATAACTTCAGTATGATTTAGCTACCCCTTTACAGGTTGGTGAGACCACAGCGAAAATCAGGCCCAATGTTACACACTCTTTTTTTGGTGGCTGCAAATTAGAGAGATGCCCCACACGCAGGACTGTCACTGAAGCACAAATGTTAATATTAATGTCACACTATTATTTTTTTTTTATTTTTATTTTTTTCAGGAACACTTTAGAAACCCCCCCCAAAAAAAAAAATAGATTTTTGCAGGGAGAATTTAGAAAACAAATGTAACAAACTATATGCTTTCTATGGGCCACTGAGTGAGAGATGACGCACACAGGAATCAGGAGTGGCACACAAGCCCAGAGGCCAATATTTTTCTACCAATGATTGATGGAGTTATTTTCTCTGGTAGATTTTGGAACCCAAATCAAGGAAAAAAAATGTAGGCTTTCTATGGACCACAATTGGAGAGAGAGAGAGAGAGAGATGGCACACCCAGGAGTCAAGACTGGCACACAAGCAGAAAGGCCAATATTAATCTCCCACTGTTTTTTTTTTTTTTTTTTTTTTTCAGGGAGACTTTAGAAAAAAAAATAATAAAAAAAATATGATTTTATCAGGAAGAATTTAGAAACCAAATAAAATAAAATGATTTTTTCAGGGAGAATTTATAAAACAAATAAAAACAAAAATAGGCGTTCTATGGCCCACTGACTGAGAGATGACGCACACAGGAGTCAGGAGTGGCACACAAACCCAGAGGCCAATATTTTTCTACCAATGATTGATGTAGTTATTTTCTCTGGTAGATTTTAGAACCCAAATCAAGGAAAAAAAATATAGGCTTTCTATGGACCACAATTGGAGAGAGAGAGAGAGAGAGAGAGAGAGAGAGAGAGATGGCACACCCAGGAGTCAAGACTGGCACACAAGCAGAAAGGCCAATATTAATCTCCCACTGTTTTTTTGGTTGTTTTTTTTTTTTTTTTTTCAGGGAGACTTTAGAAATAAAAATAATAAAAAAAATATGATTTTATCAGGAAGAATTTAGAAACCAAATAAAATAAAATGATTTTTTCAGGGAGAATTTAGAAAACAAATAAAACCAAAAATATGCGTTCTATGGCCCACTGACTGAGAGAGAGAGAGAGATGGAACGCTTAGTACTGGCACACAAGCCCAAAGGGCAATATTAATCTCCCTTTTTTTTTCCAGGGAGAATTTCTGAAACCCAAAAAAAAAATAAAATAGGCTTTCTATGGCCCACTATTTGTGAGAGAGATGGGACGCTCAGGACTGGCACAGATGGCACGCTCAGGACTGGCACAGAAGCCCAGAGGCCAATATTAATCTCCCTTTTTTTCTGGGAGAATTTATAAAACCAAAAAAATATTTAAATAGGCTTTCTATGGCCCACTATTTGTGAGAGAGATGGCACGCTCAGGACTGGCACAGATGGCACGCTCACAACTGGCACACAAGCCCAGAGGCCAATATTAATCTCCCTTTTTTCAGGGAGAATTTCTAAAACCCAAAAAAAAAATAAAATAGGCTTTCTATGGCCCACTATTTGTGAGAGAGATGGGACGCTCAGGACTGGCACAGAAGCCCAGAGGCCAATATTAATCTCCCTTTTTTTCTGGGAGAATTTATAAAACCAAAAAAATATTTAAATAGGCTTTCTATGGCCCACTATTTGTGAGAGAGATGGCACGCTCAGGACTGGCACAGATGGCACGCTCACAACTGGCACACAAGCCCAGAGGCCAATATTAATCTCACTTTTTTCAGGGAAAATTGATAAAACAAAAAAAAAAATTAAATAGGCTTTCTATGGCCCACTATTTGTGAGAGAGATGGCACGCTCAGGGCTGGCTGGCACAGATGGCACGCTCAGGACTGGCACACAAGCCCAGAGGCCAATATTAATCTCCCTTTTTTTCTGGGAGAATTTATAAAACCAAAAAAATATTTAAATAGGCTTTCTATGGCCCACTATTTGTGAGAGAGATGGCACGCTCAGGACTGGCACAGATGGCACGCTCACAACTGGCACACAAGCCCAGAGGCCAATATTAATCTCCCTTTTTTCAGGGAAAATTGATAAAACAAAAAAAAAAATTAAATAGGCTTTCTATGGCCCACTATTTGTGAGAGAGATGGCACGCTCAGGGCTGGCTGGCACAGATGGCACGCTCAGGACTGGCACACAAGCCCAGAGGCCAATATTAATCTCCCTTTTTTTCTGGGAGAATTTATAAAACCAAAAAAATATTTAAATAGGCTTTCTATGGCCCACTATTTGTGAGAGAGATGGCACGCTCAGGACTGGCACAGATGGCACGCTCACAACTGGCACACAAGCCCAGAGGCCAATATTAATCTCCCTTTTTTCAGGGAAAATTTATAAAACAAAAAAAAAAATTAAATAGGCTTTCTATGGCCCACTATTTGTGAGAGAGATGGCACGCTCAGGGCTGGCACAGATGGCACGCTCAGGACTGGCACACAAGCCCAGAGGCCAATATTAATCTCCCTTTTTTTCAGGGAGAATTTATAAAACCAAAAAAAAAAATAAATAGGCTTTCTATGGCCCACTATTTGTGAGAGAGATGGCACACTCAGGACTGGCACACAAGCCCAAAGGCCAATATTAATCTCCCACTGTATTTTTATCAGGGAGAATTTATACACCCCACAAAAAAAAATACAGAAAAATGAAAAGGCTTTCTATGGCCCACTATGTGAGAGAGATGGCACACACAGGGATGGCACTCTAGCAGAAATGCCAAATTGCCAATCTTAATCTCCCACCAAAAAAAAAAAAAAAAAAAAAACAGGGAATGTCCTACAATTACTATCTCCCTGCCTGCAGTAATCTCAGCCAGGTATGGCAGGCAGCTACTATCTCCCTGCCTGCAGTAATCTCAGCCAGGTATGGCAGGCAGCAATAAGGAGTGGACTGATGCACAAATGAAATAAAAAGTGTGGACAAACAAAAAAGATAGCTGTGCAGAAAGGAAGGAACAAGAGGATTTGTGCTTTGAAAAAAGCAGTTGGTTTGCACAGCGGCGTACACACAGCAATGCAGCTATCAGGGAGCCTTCTAGGGCAGCCCAATGAGCTACAGCGCTGAGGGGAAAAAAAAAAAAAAAAAAACTTCCACTGTCCCTGCACACCGAGGGTGGTGTTGGACAGTGCAAATCGCTGCAGCACAAGCGGTTTTGTGGTTAATGGACCCTGCCTAACGCTATCCCTGCTTCTGACAAAGCGGCAGCAACCTCTCCCTAAGCTCAGATCAGCAGCAGTAAGATGGCGGTCGGCGGGAACGCCTCTTTATAGCCCCTGTGACGTCGCAGACAGCAAGCCAATCACTGCAATGCCCTTCTCTAAGATGGTGGGGACCAGGACCTATGTCATCACGCTGCCCACACTCTGCGTTTACCTTCATTGGCTGAGAAATGGCGCTTTTCGCGTCATTGAAACGCGACTTTGGCGCGAAAGTCGCGTACCGCATGGCCGACCCCGCACAGGGGTCGGATCGGGTTTCATGAAACCCCGACTTAGCCAAAAGTCGGCGACTTTTGAAAATGTTCGACCCGTTTCGCTCAACCCTACTCGAGTCAATAAGTTTTCCCAGTTTTTTGTGGCAAAATTAGGGGGGTCGGCTTATACTCAGGTCGGCTTATACTCGAGTATATACGGTAATTTCAATAATTTTTTGGGAGAAGTACTTCATTTTCTGGAACAATTTCAAGGGTGCCAACACTTTTAGCCATGACTGTATATACATTTGGGATTATCATATTTATACAGACCTACAGAGTAAAGTTAACTCTTTAATTGTGTAGAATGGAGAATAGCATAACACTTAAAACTTAACATGCCAAAATTGCTGTTATATTCCTCCCTAAAAAGAGTTAATAAAAGTTGTATGTACACCAAAATGATTTCACTGACAAAGTCCATTCCACCAAAAATATTAGCCTTCTTAAGAATGTTGCCAGAAGAATAAAAAAATTATGATTCCTGAAATGCAACAATAAAAAAAAATAAAAAAAAATGTTTTGTCATAAAAGCCAAAATTGGTCGTGAATCAAAGGAGTTAAAGGCGTTTTGCAAATTATGGTAAAAGCTGCACAGTGGCAGCTTTACGATTTAAACAAAGAAATAATACAGAATATACATATTCTGGTGATATATTTTGATGATACTTTATCACGGTCCTGTGCTGCCCACACGTTAAAGTCTTTCATTCATACATATGCTCAGTTTTGCCCACCAAAACCACATATACAAATTGTTGCTCAATGCAAGGGACATTTCCCTGTAATGTTGTTATTTATGGCTTTTCGTCTACCACATAGTTAAAATTCTAACCACATTTCATTTTCAGAAACCACAGAAACCTGTGCTTGTTAACGTAAGTATGACAAATATCCAATTGTAAATATAAATTGGTTCAGTTGGTGACTTTGGTTTATTACAAATCTACATTTAGGGATAGATTTTGCACTGCGAGTACCCTTTACTACTAAAACTATTTTTCCGCATGAGGGATTTTATACTGTAAATCTTAAAGGACCTTTCGCCAGTTTGAACATGTTAAACTGACCACATAATGGAATTGTGGCTGCGTAGCTGAGTAAAACTTGTCAACTTCTCATCTCTTTTGTGGAAATATTGGCTCGTAAAGTCTATATACTAATTCTCTTTATAACCAAGGGGGACAGAAGCAAAAGTTAGGAGTGTTTAATTCTTTGCATGATGCGTGATGTGTGATTAGTAACACTGATTACAAGCAAGGGAGGTGGGAAAAGCAGAACTGTGTGTCATTACAAACACTTCTGCATCTGCAGTGCTCATCCTACAGCTCAGCTCTACTTCCCACCCCCACATGGACAAATACTATGGGATGAGAGCTGAATATGCAGAGATATTTGTAATGATACACTGCTCAGCTTTATTCCCTTTCCCCAAAAATCAATCTAATACTCTTTAGCATCAATTTAAATCATATCTGAGTTTTTATTCCACATATTCTACATTTTTATATGCAGGTACAGAAATGAATGTACTTCTAAACCTTACTTTTCTCATGGTAGCTGCCTAATCCACTCAACTTCTACACAATCTAATATCTGGTGATAAATTAAAGTCACCATATCCACTAAGTGCAGTATCTCTTAATCTGAGATGCGCATAAAGTTCCAATCAGATATACGGCAGCAGAGAAACATTAGTGCTCAAAATGGCAAGGTTGACTTGGATGGAAAATCGTTCTACTTTCAGTGTGTTGTTTTGGGGTAGTTCCCATTTTCAAGCAGGATCTGTGATGAAATGAGTAAATCTTCTGGTCTTGAAGTCAATAAAGTATTCTGCTAATGGTAGGAAGAGCTTCTCATATAGAGAGTGCAGGTGTGGAATCCCACAAAGTGGCTATCTCCATGGGATACTGGATGTATAGAGTGTTCCATGCAAATACCGTGATTTATGCATAAACTGTATGTTGTAACATACTGTGAGACTTGCTGACAGGCAGCACTCAAAGGGTTAATCTACCCTCTCAGGGGCTTATTTAAAAAAAAAAATCAAAGGAGAGAGCAGTCAGTAGAGGAAGGCAGACTGCAAAAGAGGAGATGTTGTTCTCCCTCTTAACTGCTGGATCTAAAGGGGACCGTTGAAAAAGGTGTGGAGCTGGCAGTCTACAGATTAGAAGGCTTCCTATTGCACCTCTAGGAGGAAAAAACCTCAGAGGAGAAGCAAAACTCATCCCAAAGTAAGGATAATTGAATGAGGATTACCAGAAGGGAATGCCTGAGAACGAGTGAATTGAATTTGTAAGAAAAGTATCCCACAGTATCCTCTCTGGGATATTGAATTGATAAGAAAAGTATTGATAAGTATTGGAATTGATAGGACACGTATACTCTGTCTGTATGTATGGGTCAACCTTCCACTGTGAGTCTAAATTTGACCACCTACCATTTGTATATATTTACCCTGTTATCAGTAGTAAAAAGACCTGTTTTTTTTTTCAAATTAAAGTTGCTTCTTCATGATTGGGGATTAACTGAAGAAACAACCACAATGACAATCATACTCTACTTAAAGAGGCAGCACATCATCATTCTCCACATTATCCTCTTTGAGGTGCATGGATTTGGAATTCGTAATCAGCCCTGTGTTCAGAGGCTCATCTTCAGCTGTCAAATACACACCTGGTGTCCTGACAAACTTTCCCACTGTTCAGTTGTTTTAAATATTTTTGTTGTGGGACCTTGGGTGTGTAATTGGAGAGGGGGAAGAGGCTTGAACAATTCCTTTACTTCATGCTGCTTGATGAAAACAAAGAGAAATAGCTGCAGGCTTATGCTGTGGACTATCTTTAGTAGATGTGTTCTAGACTAAATTTTATGAACTCTTTGATTTTGTGTATGTTTCTCATGTAAAGCTTCATGTTATTGATAATGAAGGTTATAATTTCTGTATATTCCAATTAAAACAGTTCATTGTGCAACAATGTTTGAGTGCTGATGATTCTGCTGAAAGCTGAAATTCTTCAAAATTTATTACAACCAGAAGTCAGGATTGCCAGGATATAACTACTTTACCTTAACTTTTCATTTAATTTAAGTTTCAGACAGATGTAAAAAATGCTTTCAAACCCATAAGTGTTACTAGTTTATTTTTATCACTTATAAAAAAAAATGCTAAATGAATAAGCAAGGGAAATGTAAATAAAATCAATATTTGGAGTGGCCACTCATTGCCTTCAAAACAGTATCAATTCTTCTAGGTACACTTGCTCACAGTTTTTGGAGACATTCACTGCAGAGGTTGTTCCTTGTACAACTAACCACAGATCTTCAGTGGATGTGGACTTGCGTAAACCTTTCTGTTTCTTCATCTAATCCCAGACAGACTCGATGATGATGTTATGGTTTCCACAAAGTCCTTATCTCAACTTTTCCAGGACTCCTTGTTGTTCTTTGCACTGTAGATACAGGTGATTCTCATGAAAATAGAATATCATCAAAAAGTTAATTTATTTCAGTTCTTCAATATAAAAGTGAAACTCATTTTATATAGTCATTACAGAGTGATCTATTTCACGTGTTTATGTCTGTTAATTTTGAGGATTATGGCTTACAGCCAATGAAAACCCAAAAATAATTATCTCGGTAAACTAGAATAATTAACAAAAAACACCTGCAAAGGCTGCCTAATTGTTTAAAAGATCCTTGAGGCCGGTGTCACACTTAGCGTAGGGAAATACGGTCCGTTTTTTACAGGCGTAATACGCAGAAAAGTTCCTGAACAGTGATCCGTACGGCGAGATTTTCTCGCCGGCTTGCAAAATAGACATAGAATGGATCCATGGCCTCAAATATTTGTGAAAACATTTATACAGTCTATATACTCGTACAGAGCTAGGCTTTTGCTATCTCCTTATCAAACCTGACAGGATATGAGACATGGTTTACATACAGTAAACCATTTCATATCCCTTATTTTTTTTACATATTCCTCCCTACTAATGTAAAAAGTGTCTGTGTGCAAAATTTAGGTGCTCTAGGTGTTAAAATAAAGGGTTAAATCACGGAAAAAACTGGTGTGGGCTCCCGCGCAATTTTCTCTGCCAGAGTGGGAAAGCCAGTGACTGAGGGCAGATATTAATAGCCTAGAGAGGGACCATGGATATTGGCCCCCTCTGGCTAAAAAAATCTACCCCCAGCCACCCCAGAAAAGGCTCATCTGTAAGATGAGCCTATTCTGGCACTTAACCTCTCTCTTCCCACTCCCGAGTAGCAATGGATATGGGGTAATAAAGGGTTAATGTCACCTTGCTAATGTAAGGTGACATTAAGCCTGGTTAATAATGAGGTGTCAATAAGACACTTATCAATTATTAATCCAATAGTAATAAAAGGTTAAAAAAACACACACACTAGGAAAAGTATTTTAATGAAATAAACACATGGTGTTGTAATAGCTTTATTATACACTCAATCCAAATGATGACCCTTGTCTTCTGAAAAAGTTAAAATAAAAAAACAATATCCCATACCTGTCTGCTGTACAGTCATGTCCCACGATGTAAATCCATCTGAAGGGGTTAAATAATTTTACAACCAGGAACCTGCTAATGCAGCTGCCCCTGGCTGTAAAAACTGGGGAATGAATGGAATGCAGGGGAATGTAGCTACCTAGACTTGCGGTGCTGCACCCCCTGCTGGCATAACCTCATATGAACTGTAGCATGGGAAAATATTCTGAAAAATTCCCATGCTAGAGTTCATATGAGGTTATGCAAGCAGGCCATTCAAAAATGTGGGTGAGATTCAAAAGGAGTGGACTGCTGTTGGAGTCATTGCTTCAAGAGCGACCACACACAGACGTATCCAGGACATGGGCTACAAGTGTCGCATTCTTTGTGTCAAGCCACTCATGACCAATAGACAACGCCAGAAGCATCTTACCTGGGCCAAGGAGAAAAAGAACTGGACTGCTGCTCAGTGGCCCAAAGTGTTGATTTCAGATGAAAGCAATTCATTCATGGAGGAAGAGTGGATAGGCACACAATCCAAGCTGCTTAAGGTCTACTCTGAAGTTTCCACAATTAGTGATGGTTTGGGTAACTATGTCCTCTGCCAGCAAGCTTTTTGGAGAAGAAATTTCATTTTCCAGCAGGACTTGGCATCTGTCCACGCTGCCAAAAGTATCAATACCTACCTGGTTTAAAAACAACTATGCTTGATTGGCCTCCAAACTCACCTGACCTTAACCCCATAGAGAATCTCTGGGGTATTGTCAAGAGGAAGATGAGACACCAGACCCAACAATGCAGACTAGCTGAAGGCTGCTATTAAAGCAACCTGGGCTTCCATAACACCTCAGCAGTGCCACAGGCTGAACGCCTCCATGCCATGCCACATTGATGCAATAATTGATGCAAAAGGAGCCCTGACCAAGTATTGAGTGCATTTACTGAACATCCATTTCAGTAGGCCAACATTTCAGATTTTAAAATTAGTTTTCAAGCTGGTGTTATTTAGTATTCTAATTTACTGAGATAATGACTTTTGGGTTTTCATTTGCTGTAAGCCATAAGTATAAACATTAACAGAAATAAACACTTGAAATAGATCACTCTGTTTGTAATGACAATATATAATGAGTTTCACCTTTTTATTGAAGAACTGAAATAAATGAACTTTTTGATATTCTAATTTTGTGAGAATCAACTGTAGTTTTTAATTATATTGGCTGTATGTTTGGGGTTGTTGTCCTGCTGCAGAGTAAATTAGAAGCCAGTCACTCCTCCTTGATGGTATTACAAGATGGAGAAGTATCTGCCTATATTTCTCTACATTTAGGATATCATTCATCCTTATTAGTGATGGACGAGCACTAAAATGCTCGGGTGCTTGTTGCTCGGGTCAAGCAAATTGGAATACTCGGGTAGTCGACCCAAGCAACGAGCCCAATGTAAGTCTATGGGAGACCCAAGTATTTTTACCGTAATCCCCCTGGGGGTCCTTTTAAGGTCTAAAAACGTCTGAAAATGATGGAAACACTGCTCAAATGACATGGGAACTTCATGGGGATCGCCCCTGGAAGCATTTCTGACTCCAAGGTCACAGCTGTAAGCAATGTTGTCAGAGTTTCATGCCATTTTTACAGGTGCCATAAAAACATACAAAAACAAAACCAAAATGGATTTAATGTTAAGGTGCATCCTTTCCAGGGTAATGACTTGTATATAAGGCAAAATAACCCCAGACAAAAATGTTCCTCCACGACTTGGGCTATGTTCACACACAGCGTTTTTGATGCATTTTTCAACTTTAAAATTGCTTTCAAACAATACAAATGCATTCACTGGAATATGTAATTGTAACATTTAACAACCCTAGCTGGCCATGTGGTGTGTGACACATAAGGAGACACATCTTGCTTCATTTATGAAGGATGTACTCGTAAAGTCACAAAGCCTATTTTTAGAGGGGCATCAGGCAGAATTAAAGAAGTTGTCCACTACAATAAATGTTTTTTTTTTCATAAATCTTGCTATTATGTGCCACTGAAAACATCCACTGTGTTTATTTTAGCAATATTACCTTTTATCATGCTGTAGCAGCACATCTTCAGTGCTGGATCCAGCTCTCATGGGGTTAATTGACAACTTTCTCCTGAGTTATTGTGCTCTAATACTACAAGTTCCTTGATGCATTGCACTGGCCACTAAGCTTGAACCAACCACACCCACTCCAAAACACACCCAAACCCCTCCCTCCTCTCCCCCCTCTATCTTCAAAAAGATTTGTGATGTCATTTCTGTCCAATCTCCTCTTTTACATTTGTTCAACCCTCACTCCATTACACACAGATAGATAGATAAATAAACAATATAGATATGTATCTATATATCTATGTCTATTTACATAGATATGTCCATATCCATGTTTCTAAACCCCTTCACCCCTGGAGCTTTTTTTGTTTATCGCTCCCCTTCTTTCCAGAGCCATAATGTTTCCATCAATATGGCCATGTGAGGGCTTATCTTTTGCGGGACAAGTTCTACTTTTGAACAACATCATTGGTTTTACCATGTCGTGTAACAGAAAATGTGAAAAAAATTCAAAGTGCGATGAAATTGCAAAAAATGTACAAATCCCACACTTGTTTTTTGCTTGGCTTTTTTGCTAGGTTCACTAAATGCTAAGGCTGTGTGCACACGTTGCGGATTTGATTCCAGATCCGCAGGGTTTTTTGCTTGCATCAAATCCGCAGTGTAGTGCACAACCAATGTAAGTCTATGGGAGCCGCAGACTTGTTGTGCACATGCTGCGGAAAAAGCCGCACCGAAACGCAGCTTTTTTTTCCCGCAGCATGTCACTTCTTTTGTGCCGAACTGCAGCGTTTCTGCACCCTTAGACTTTCATTGAGTCGGGCACATCTGCAGCAAAACCGCAGATGTAAAAAAGATCTGCAGTTTTGCTGAGAATGTGGGTCCGAGAAACGCTGCAGTTCGGGAGGAGAGAAGTGTGTGGGCGGTGACTGTGTGCGTGTATGTGTGTGGGCGGGGTCTGCAGGCTGTTCGGATGTGTGCAGGACTGTTCGGGTGTGTGCTGGTGGGGTCTGCGGGCTGTTCGGATTTGTGCGGGTGTGTGCGGGACTGTTCGGATGTGTGCGGTGCTGTGCGGGAATGTTCGGGTGTGTGCGGGACTGTTCAGGTGTGTGCGGGGCAGTGCGGGTGTGTGCCTGGCTGTTCGGGTGTGTGCGGGACTGTTCGGATGTGTTCAGGTGTGTGTGCTGCTGTTCGGGTGTGTGCGGGACTGTTCGGGTGTGTGCGGGACTGTTCGGGTGTGTGCGGGGGGGTCTTTTGGGGTGTGTGCAGGCATCATCTGATGGGACTACAGGTACGCAGCATCCAATCTGCAGCTAATTCGGATGTAATCCGGATAGTGGACACGCACCCTACACTAGCCATACATCTATCAATAGATATATCTATCCAGATATATCTATAGATAGGTATATGAATAGATAGATGTATGCATCTATAGATCTATCTATATGTTGATCTGTCTATCCATTTCATCTATCATCTATCTGTCTATCTGTGTGTAATTGAGTGTGGGTTGGACAAATGTAAAAGAGGAGGTTGGACAATAATGACATCACAAATCTTTTTTTGTCCAATAATACATCTTTATTTAGCTTTCAAAAATGCATACAAAAAGGCACAAAATCTGCACAAAAGCCGCACCAAAATTTTTTTAAAAATGCATCAAGACTGACCAAAAAAACATAATTTTGGCTTTTGCAGACCCTAGCATGGCCAGCAGACCCACCGCACACACCCTCAGACCCCAGCACCGCCCGCACATCCCGGCGCCGGCATGCAGACCCCCGGCGCCTGCACATCCCGGCACCGGCACGCATACCCCCGGCGCCCGCACATCCCTGCCTAGTCCCACCCCCAGCACAGCCCTGCAGTCCCCAGCGCCGTTCAAAGCCCAGTCACTGTTGATGAGTGACCGCTGTCTGTGGAGGCTGAGTCACGCCTACTGCTTATGTGACGTCAATTTCCAGTGTCTGGAAATTCATTTGACGTCGGCGGAAATTAGCAGCGGCTGCAGCCTGGGGGTCACGTGACCCAGACTCATAGCGCCCCTCACAGGTGAAAACGGCAACAGAAGGTGTTTACACAATTCATCAGGGGCCTCGGGGGGATACATTGGGGGGTTAACTAAAAGTAGTGGACAACCCCTTTAATATTATTAAAGCGCCATTAAAAAACGGTGTGTCTGCTATGCTGTTATTGCCTATGCAGTGAGTGGCTGGCCTGCCAAGAATTACAACGCACCCCAATAACCCTTTCACGAGAGGTACAGGAGGAATTTCTGAAAAAATGTTGCTACCAAGTCATATGCACCCCAAAAAGCCTTTTGAACCCATGTACTGGATGGCCACAGGAAAACCCACTTCACATTATTCAGTTGTTCCTGCCATACTCTTTTCTTATGTATTAACTGCAAGGCCTGCCCAGCTACCCAGTCATATGCACCCCAATAAGCCTTTGAACTCAGGTTTTGGATGACCACAGGAAAACCCACTTCACATTATTCAGTTGGTCCTGCCATACAATTTTTTTTAAATTGTTAGATTTTCACGCTCTTGTATTGAAATGACCTGGCTATAGTCAGCAGTGTGACCAAGCAAATAAATGTAGAAAAAAGGGGGCTATGGATTGCTTTCTAATAAAAATTATCAGGTATAAGGTGCAAAAAAACCTGGACACAGATGCCTGCAGCTACGTATATACAAAATAGGCAGCAGCAGACAGTAATGAAGCTTTTTGAGGTATGCAGTGAGATCTATATACTCACTGTGGTGAAATGCTACCTGAGTGGGTTGGGGTACACTCGCTTGGTATGGGATTTAAACACTCAGGCACGATTTCTCCACATGAACAGTCTTATTCAGTTTATTAGACATCATAAACCATAACACAAACGGTTCATTATACACATCAAAGGAACACATTTAACATCGACAGTCTGTTCCAATGGCAGATCCGTGTCTGCCCGAAACCCCTTGTTACCTGGAGTTACCTTACAGGAGCTCCGGCTCCACACATTGACTCCTGCCAGTGCTGGTTCACAGGGGAATGCTGCCTCACTGGGATCACCGCCCTTGTGACCAGGGCACCTTGGATAGTCCAGACCCACAGTAGGAACTGTAGCTTCCCCAACACAGAAACCGTCTCAGGCTCTGTAGATGCAGCCTCTACATGCGCTTCCAGGAAGTCCAATCACAGGCACTTCCAACACACAGGCCATCAGTCCATGGACACACCAGGTGCTTGCAGGACTCCAGTCCATCCCAGGACAATCCAACACCCTGACCTTTCCAGAACTCACACTCTCACCAGGTGCTTGCAGGACTCCAGTCCATCCCAGGACAATCTAACACCCTGAGTATTTAGGTTCACAGTCTCTAAGGTGCTTCCAGGAAGACTCCACTCACAGGATCTTCTAACACCGACCACCAGGTCCACAGTCTCTCAGGTGCTTCCAGGAAGACTCCACTCACAGAAGCTTCCAACTCCGACCGTCCAGGACCTTGCACATGGACCAAACAGATCCATACACTCTGACCCATGTGACCAGACGTCAGTCACATTATATGGTTGTAACCACTCCCCTAGATGGGAGTGTGTATGGTTAGCCAGTCCCGCCCAGCTCACCAGCCAACCCTATAAGCCTGCCCTTATAAGTAAACACAACAAACTATTGTGGAACTATAAGTCCCAGCATAACAATATAATTTTGGGCTTACAGCACAGAGCACCTCTGCGACACATACCGGCCATTCGCAATCCTGCCGGACTTTGTCTCATCACCATAATTATGCCTTCAAGCGCATCCTGAAGCACACATACAGCGTGCCCTGGCTGTAACATGGGTTACCACACCACATACCCTCTCCGTCTATTCAAACTTACGGGGTTGAACACATGACATAAACCATGGGTCCCGACACTGGGTACCCATGACACCTTGCCCTGCAAGTCGAGAGGATCGTCTCAGTCGGTTTTGGGCATCATTCAGCATCACACCTTTGTTAGGCCTCCCCCGCCCCCAGAGGTCAGTACGTCAGCCCTGGGCTTCAGCCCCCGAGTCACTATCTGTCTTTGTCACCAGACCCTTTTTTAGTCAACCCACTTTCCAAGTGTACCCTTTCACATGATCTTTTTTTCCATGGCCGGATTTCCCGGTTGGTATGCTCATAAGTCCTACTTACAGTCGAGCCGACTGTCTGGTCCGAGTCTGACCCATCTTCAACGGTCACACCTTTGCTCACCTCTGCCAAGTCCCAGAGTTGGTCAGACCCACACTTCTGTCTGATCATACATTCTGGCATGGCTACCACCAGGGTCAGACTGGGGCACCGGGACCCCGGAGGATCCTCCGGTGGGCCCCGCCCCCAGCCCCTGCCTCCTTTATTTGTCCCTGCCCTGCATGCCAATAGTGTGCACCGAGCGGTGCACACTTTGTTCTATAGCCGGCACTGCTGCGCAGGCTGTATGGAACAAATGATGTGAAGTGCAGCCACGCGGCAGCTCCTTCACATCACCTGTTGCTGCCGACTTCTATTGATCTGGTAAGAGCCAGGCCCGTGCGCAGCGTGCCGAGTGCCGACCTCACTTCAGCTAGCACAGTCAGAGACACAGCTGACTGTGTGAGGCAGAGTCAGAGAGGAGAGACACATGCATGCAGCAGCTGACCCACCACAGTCACCTGTTTCTTGCACTGGGTGTCTGGCTCTTTATCATAAACTGTGGACAGAGGTAGTCTAAAGCTGAATGGCTGATATGCAGCCAATCAGCATTATTTTTTTTGTGTCCCCTCACAGCACACCTCAGGCAATGATCTGTGCTGTGATTGGTCGGCTGTCCTGCCCAAGCAGCACAGCAATATATAGACGGAGACTGGGGCTGAGGGACATTTATGATGACTGGCTGCAGACAGTAATGTGTATGTAACATAGATGATGCCTGCAGGCAGCCTGTAGCATAGTTCTCCAGCCACTGAGGTAGTTAGTGGAGCCCCCCCATGCAATCTAAAACGTGACACAAGGTGGGGGTCTACCATAGGAAATTTTTAATTTCCTGTGGTCCCCCTTCCCCACTGTCTCCTAATTTACTGTGGGTCTCGCCTCTCCCACCATTTCCCATCTGGGGAAGGGGGCCCTCAGCCTCAGGAAATTACGTGACACAGTGGAGGAGGGGTCCTCAGGTATTTGACCCCTTGACGACATTGGCCTTACATGTATGGCGCATGTTAAATGACACTGTCAATCTCTGACAGTTGCATTTAACATGAGGGCGCCGACAAGCGTGCGCATCATTCTTTTGCCCGTCGGCGCACCTGTTATGTCACCGATGGATTGCCATGACAGCAAGGGGTCAGCTGATGACCCCTGTGCCTGTCATTACGGAGCTCCTTTGAAACCCCACAGGAGACTGTGATTTCTGCAATATACAGTGATGCTTTGGCATCAGACTATCGCATCTTTAAGTCCCCAAAGGGCAATAACAATAACAGTGAAAATTTAAAAAAAATTTAAAAAAATACCTTAAAGTTCAAATCATCCCCCTTGTACCCCATTGAAAATAAAGAAGTTTAAAAATTTTAAAAATTCAGCTTTATCAAAATATAAAAACAATTAACCCGATCAGTAAAGACCATAAGGCTATGTTCGCACATTGCGTTTTAACTGCGCTTTGCAGCGTTTCTTTACACTACATATTGCTTTCAATAGGTGAAGAATACTACAAAAACGCTGAAAAACTGCTACAAGAAGTGACATGAGGCATTTTGCAAAACCTATGGTTTTGTGCAAAATAATGAGGACAAAAAAAATCAAGCTGTGCGCATAAGATTTCTGAAATCTCATAGACTTTGCTGCTACTGTAAAATGCAGCTGAAAATTTGCATTAAAAAACGAAGCAAAAACGCAACGTGTGAACGGAGCGTAATCAGAAAAAATTTCAAGAATGTGAAATTTCCTATTTTCTGGTTGCCACAATTCCACAAAAAAAGCTGTAATAAGCGATCAAAAAGTCACATCTATCCTAAATTGTACTAATAAAAACGTCATCTAGCCCTGCAAAAAATAAGCTATCACACAGCTCCATCGGCCGAAAAATAGAAACATTACTGGTCTCATAAAATGGTGACACAAAAACATTTTTTTCTCACATTTCTATTTCTTTTCACTATTAAAATAATAAAAAAAATGGATGCTTGGTTTTGCCGTCATCATACTGATGAGCAGAATGATATTGCAAGGTCATTTTAGCACAAAATGCGGCCGGAAAAACAATTAAAAACAAAAAGTCAGAATTTATCGTTTTTTTTTCACAATTTCACTGAACTTGGAATTTGTTATTCCTTTACAGGTACACTATGTGTAAAAATCAATGTTATCATTCAATAGTACAACTTGTCCTGCAAAAAACAAGCCCTCATATGTCTGTATTAGACCTGGGCAAAGTGAGGCCCATGGGACACATCCGGCCCTCTAAATCTTCCATCACACTAGCAGCATTTGGTCAGTATTTTACATCAGTATTTGTAAGCCAAAACCAGGAGTGGAACAATTAGAGGAAAGGTATAATAGAAACATATGCACCACTTCTGTATTTATCACCCACTCCTGGTTTTGGCTTACAAATACTGATGTAAAATACTGACCAAATACTGCTAGTGTGACGGTAGCCTAACTGTCTCAGTCCGGCCCACGTACCAAGACAGCCGTGGGGCTGGAAATCAGAGGTCCATGGGCAGCACAGTGCCCGCCCGTTCGCTGTCTCTCCATCCGTGGCTCTGCGCTGCGCTGCTGACTCCTCTGGTGGAGGAGGGGCCTCCAGCCAATTCCTCCAAAAATCAGTATGTGAAACAGCTGATGCAATGACGTCACTTCATCTCGTCAGCTGTGTACACTGAAGAGTCAGTGCACCGGAGACAGGGAGACAATTTTTTCTCTCATGTGTATGGACTATTTGGGTGGGCATGGGGAGTCTATGGGGGTGGGACATGGTGCTGCACACATGGGGTGACATGGTGCTGCACATGGGAGGATGACATGGTGCTGCACATGGTGCTGCATATGAGGGCGACATGTGGCACTTGGTGCTGCATATAGAGGCGACATGTGGCATTTGGTGCTGCATATAGAGGCGACATGCTGCACATGGGGAGGCTATGGGGGCAACATGCTGCACATGGGGAGGCTATGGGGACAGCAAGCTGCTCATGGGGAGGCTATGGGGGCAACATGCTGCACATGGGGAGGCTATGGGGGCAGCATGCTGCACATGGGGAGGCTATGGGGGCAGCATGCTGCACATGGGGAGGCTATGGGGGCAGCATGCTGCACATGGGTGTTGTGAATTCTGCTCTTGGGCTCCCTCCGGTGGTTATGAGTGGTAGTGCTGCGGTAGTTGGATCGCAGCATTTATCAGGTGTATCTATTTTTTGCAATTTGGGCTGGGCTATATAGCCTTGCTTGTTCCTTTAGTCAGTGCCAGTTGTCCATTGTTTTTGGAGGATTCACATCCCTTCTGGTCTCTCCTGTTCGCTGTGCTTTTCTTCAAAGATAAGTCCTGGCTTTGTTTTTGCTGTCCACCTGCTGTGGACCTTATAGTTCTATGCATTTTTCATGTTTTGTCTTGTCCAGCTATGTTGTGAAGCCTAGCTGTGTCTCTGGAGATGCAGATATACCCTCCATGTCTTTAGTCAGATGTGGTGTTTTGTATTTTCTGTGGTGGATATTTTCTAGTGTTTTATACTGACTGCATAGTACTCTGTTCTATCCTTTCATTTTAGCTAGTATGGCCTCCTATGCTAAATCCTGATTTCATGTCTGCGTATGTTATTTCCTCTCCTCTCACAGTCAATATTTGTGGGGGGCTGTCTATACTTTGGGGATTTTCTCTGAGGCAAGATAGGTTTCCTGTTTCTGTCTTTAGGGGTAGTTAATTCTTAGGCTGTGTCGAGGGGTCTAGGGAGCGTTAGGTACCCTCCACGGCTACTTCTAGTTGCGCTGCTAAGTTCAGGGTTTGCGGTCAGTACAGGTGCCACCTTCTCCAGAGTACGTCTCATGCTGCTCCAAGGCCACCAGACTATAACAGTACAACTGGCCAACAATGAGTTAATTGCATCTCAGAAGAAGGGAGGAAGGGTTTTGAGCCATTTTTTTTCCTTAGCCTGTTCCTCCCTCTTAATCTCTGGGTGGCTGCGGAACCTAGTAATAACATGAGTGTTCAGGAGTTAGTTTCTCGTGTGGATCAGCTTGCTGCTAGGGTACAGGGTATTTCAGATTATATTGTTCAGACTCCTGCCTTAGAACCTAGGATTCCCACTCCTGATTTATTCTTTGGTGACATATCCAAATTTTTGAGTTTCCAAAATAACTGGAAACTGTTTTTTGCATTGAGACCCCTGTCTTCTGGTGATCCCATTCAGCAGGTTAAAATCATCATATCCCTGCTGCGTGGTGACCCACAGGATTGGGCATTTTCCCTGGAAACTGGCAATCCTGCTTTGCTTAATGTTGATTCTTTCTTTCAAGCATTGGGGTTATTGTATGATGAGCCTAATTCTGTGGATCAAGCTGAGAAAATCTTGCTGGACCTGTGTCAAGGTCAAGAAGCGGCAGAATCGTATTGCCAGAAATTTAGAAAATGATCTGTACTGACTAAGTGGAATGAGGATGCCTTGGCGGCAATTTTCAGAAAGGGTCTTTCTGAATCCGTTAAAGATGTTATGGTGGGGTTCCCCACGCCTGCTGGTCTGAGTGATTATATGTCTCTGACCATTCAGATTGATCGGCGCTTGCACGAGCGCAGAGTTGTGCACACTATGGCGTTGTCCTCTGAGCGGAGCCCTGAGCCTATGCAGTGTGATAGGATTTTGTCTAAAGCTGAACGTCAAAGATTCAGGTGTCAGAATAGGTTGTGTTTTTACTGCGGCGATTCTGCTCATATTATTTCTGATTGCCCTAAGCGGACAAAGAGAATCGCTAGTTCTGTTACCATCAGTACTGTACAACCTAAATTTCTGTTATCTGTGACCTTGATCTGCTCATTATCATCATTTTCTGTCATGGCATTTGTGGATTCAGGCGCCGCTCTGAACTTAATGGACTTAGAATTTGCCAGACTTTGTGGTTTACCCTTGCAGCCTTTGCAGAACCCTATTCCTTTAAGGGGCATTGATGCTACACCATTGGCTAAAAATAAACCTCAGTTTTGGACACAGCTGACCATGCGCATGGCGCCAGCCCATCAGGAAGATTGTCGTTTTCTGGTGTTGCATAATTTGCATGATGATATTGTGCTGGGTTTTCCATGGTTACAGGTACATAATCCGGTGTTAGATTGGAGATCTATGTCTGTGACTAGTTGGGGTTGTCAGGGGGTTCATGGTCACGTTCCTTTATTGTCAATTTCCTCTTCCCCCTCTTCTGAAATTCCTGAGTTTTTGTCAGACTTCCAGGATGTATTCAATGAGCCCAAATCCAGTTCCCTTCCACCGCGTAGGGACTGTGATTGTGCTATTGACTTGATTCCAGGTTGTAAGTTCCCTAAGGGCCGACTTTTCAACCTGTCGGTGCCAGAACATGCCGCCATGCGGAGCTATATTAAGGAGTCTTTGGAGAAGGGGCATATTCGGCCATCTTCTTCACCATTGGGAGGAGGTTTTTTTTTGTTGCCAAGAAGGATGGCTCATTGAGACCCTGTATTGATTATTGCCTCTTGAATAAGATCACGGTCAAATTTCAATACCCTCTGCCTTTGCTTACTGATTTGTTTGCTAGGATTAAGGGGGCTAGCTGGTTTACTAAGATTGACCTTCGAGGGGCATATAATCTTATTCATATTAAGCAGGGTGACGAATGGAAAACTGCATTTAATACGCTCGAAGGCCATTTTGAATACCTTGTGATGCCATTCGGACTAATGCCCCATCTGTGTTCCAATCCTTCATGCATGATATCTTTCGGAGTTATCTTGATAAATTCATGGTTGTATATTTGGATGATATTTTGATTTTTTCCGATGATTGGGAGTCTCATGTGAAACAGGTCAGGATGGTATTTCAGATCCTCCGTAATAATGCTTTATTTGTGAAGGGGTCGAAGTGCCTCTTTGGAGTGCAGAAGGTTTCTTTTTTGGGCTTCATTTTTTCTCCCTCATCTGTAGAAATGGATCCGGTTAAGGTTCAGGCCATTCATGATTGGATTCAGCCCACATCTGTAAAGAGCCTTCAGAAATTGTTGGGCTTTGCTAATTTTTATCGTCGTTTCATTGACAACTTCTCCAGTGTGGTTAAACCTCTGACCGATTTGACGAAGAAAGGCGCTGATGTGACGAATTGGTCCTCTGCGGCTGTTTCTGCCTTTCAGGAGCTTAAACGCCGATTTACTTCTGCACCTGTGTTGTGTCAGCCGGATGTTTCTCTTCCATTTCAGATTGAGGTCGACGCGTCTGAGATTGGGGCAGGGGCTGTTTTGTCTCAGAGGAATTCTGATGGTTCCTTGATGAAACCGTGTGCCTTCTTTTCTTGGAAGTTTTCGCCTGCGGAACGCAATTATGATGTCGGCAATCGGGAGTTGTTGGCTATGAAGTGGGCATTTGAGGATTGGCGACATTGGTTGAGGGGGCCAAGCACCGTATTGTGGTCCTTACCGATCATAAGAATCTGATTTACCTCGAGTCTGCCAAACAGCTGAATGCTAGACAGGCTCGATGGTCCCTGTTTTTCTCCCGTTTTGATTTTGTGGTCTCGTACATTCCTGGTACTAAGAATGTTAAGGCGGATGCCCTCTCTAGGAGTTTTTTTCCTGATTCCCCTGGGGTTCTTGAGCCGGTCGGCATTCTGAAGGAAGGGGTGGTTCTTTCTGCCATCTCCCCTGATTTACGACGGGTTCTTCAGGAATTTCAGGCTGATAAACCTGACCGCTGTCCAGTGGGGAAACTGTTTGTTCCTGGTAGATGGACCAGTAAAGTGATTTCTGAGGTTCATTGTTCTGTGTTGGCTGGCCATCCTGGGATTTTTGGTACCAGAGGTTTGGTTGGTAGGTCCTTTTGGTGGCCTTCTTTGTCGCGGGATGTGCGTTCTTTTGTGCAGTCCTGTGGGATTTGTGCGCGGGCTAAGCCTTGCTGTTCCCGCGCTAGTGGGTTGCTTCTGCCTTTGCCGGTCCCTGAGATACCTTGGACGCATATTTCTATGGATTTTATCTCAGATCTTCCGGTTTCCCAGAGGATGTCGGTTATCTGGGTGGTTTGTGATCGGTTTTCTAAGATGGTTCATTTGGTACCTTTGCCTAAATTGCCTTCCTCTTCTGATTTGGTTCCGTTGTTTTTTCAGCATGTGGTTCGTTTGCATGGCATTCCGGAGAATATTGTGTCCGATAGAGGTTCCCAGTTTGTTTCTAGGTTTTGGCGGGCCTTTTGTGCTAGGCTGGGCATTGATTTGTCTTTTTCTTCCGCATTTCATCCACAGACAAATGGCCAGACCGAGCGAACTAATCAGACTTTGGAAACTTATTTGAGATGCTTTGTGTCTGCTGATCAGAATGATTGGGTGGCTTTCTTGCCATTGGCCGAGTTTGCCCTTAATAATCGGGCTAGTTCTGCTACCTTGGTTTCGCCTTTTTTTTGTAATTTTGGTTTTCATCCTCGTTTTTCTTCAGGGCAGGTTGAGCCTTCTGATTGTCCTGGTGTGGATTCTGTGGTTGACAGGCTGCAGCGGATTTGGGCTTATGTGGTGGACAATTTGGTGTTGTCTCAGGAGGAGGCTCAGCGTTTTGCTAACCGACGTCGGTGTGTTGGTTCCCGGCTTCGGGTTGGGGATTTGGTCTGGTTGTCTTCCCGTTATGTTCCTATGAAGGTTTCTTCCCCTAAGTTCAAGCCTCGGTTTATTGGTCCTTATAGGATTTCTAAGATTATCAATCCAGTGTCTTTTCGTTTGGCCCTTCCAGCCTCTTTTTCCATCCATAACGTGTTCAATAGATCTTTGTTGCGGAAGTATGTGGTGCCCGTTGTTCCCTCTGTTGATCCTCCGGCCCCGGTGTTGATTGATGGGGAGTTGGAGTATGTGGTTGAGAAGATTTTGGATTCCCGTTTTTCGAGGTGGAAGCTTCAGTATCTGGTCAAATGGAAGGGTTATGGCCAGGAGGATAATTCTTGGGTTGTTGCCTCCGATGTTCATGCTGACGATTTGGTTTGTGCCTTTCATTTGGCTCGTCCTGATCGGCCTAGGGGCTCTGGTGAGGGTTCGGTGACCCCTCCTCAAGGGGGGGAGGGGGTACTGTTGTGAATTCTGCTCTTGGGCTCCCTCCGGTGGTTATGAGTGGTAGTGCTGCGGTAGTTGAATCGCAGCATTTATCAGGTGTATCTATTTTTTGCAATTTGGGCTGGGCTATATAGCCTTGCTTGTTCCTTTAGTCAGTGCCAGTTGTCCATTGTTTTTGGAGGATTCACATCCCTTCTGGTCTCTCCTGTTCACTGTGCTTTTCTTCAAAGATAAGTCCTGGCTTTGTTTTTGCTGTCCACCTGCTGTGGACCTTATAGTTCTGTGCATTTTTCATGTTTTGTCTTGTCCAGCTTTGTTGTGAAGGATTTTTTGCAGCCTAGCTGTGTCTTTGGGGATGCAGATATACCCTCCATGTCTTTAGTCAGATGTGGTATTTTATATTTTCTGTGGTGGATATTTTCTAGTGTTTTATACTGACCACATAGTACTCTGTTCTATCCTTTCTTTTTAGCTAGTATGGCCTCCTATGCTAAATCCTGATTTCATGTCTGCGTATGTTATTTCCTCTCCTCTCACAGTCAATATTTGTGGGGGGCTGTCTACCCTTTGGGGATTTTCTCTGAGGCAAGATAGGTTTCCTGTTTCTGTCTTTAGGGGTAGTTAATTCTTAGGCTGTGTCGAGGGGTCTAGGGAGCGTTAGGCACCCCCCACGGCTACTTCTAGTTGCGCTGATAAGTTCAGGGTTTGCGGTCAGTACAGGTGCCACCTTCTCCAGAGTACGTCTCATGCTGCTCCAAGGCCACCAGACCATAACACATGGGGAGGCTATGGGGGCAACATGCAGCGTATATGGGGAGGCTGTGTGGGGCTCATACCCTATATGGGGAGGCTGTGTGGGGCTTATGTCACATATGGGGAGGCTGTGTGGGGCTCATGCCACATATAAGGGGCTGTTGGGGGGCTCATACAATATACAGAAGGGGCTGTGCTCGGGTTCAAACAATATATAGGGGGACGTCAGCATGCTTAATTCTGCTCATCATTAAGTGATACAATGAATATTAATATAATTATCAATAGTATAATAATTATAATATATTAAAATTGAGCAGAATTAATTTCGGCCTATTGGTTCGGTCCTCCACAACAGTCACAGTCTGTCATGTGGCCCTTTGGGAAAATTACCGTATATACTCGAATATAAGCCGACCCCCCTAATTTTGCCACAAAAAACTGAGAAAACGTAATGACTCGAGTATCAGCCTAAGGTGGGAAATGCAGCAGCTACTGGTAAATTTCAAAAATAAATATAGATACCAATAAAAGTAAAATTAATTGAGACATCAGTAGGTTAAAGGGACTCTGTCACCTGAATTTGGAGGGAACAATCTTGAGCCATAGGGGTGGGGTTTTCGGGTGTTTGATTCACCCTTTCCTTACCCGCTGGCTGCATGCTGGCTGCAATATTTGATTGAAGTTCATTCTCTGTCCTCCATAGTACACGCCTGCGCAAGGCAGGGCGGAGACCCGAGCTCCTGCTGACTAATCCCGGAAATACTCGGTGCTCACTGAGTGCACTGAGCATAGTGATACTCGTGCGAGTACCGAGTAGTGGCGAGCACGTTCGCTTATCACTAATCCTTTCCAAATTCCCAGCTCTATTAGCTGAAATGCAGCAGAAAAATACCCTCCTCCATGCTTCACTGTTACCTGCAAACACTCCTTATTGTGCAGCTCACTAGAATAAACTGCCATTTGTTCCAAGAAGTACTTCAGCTTTTGACTCATCAGTCCAAAGCACCTGCTGTCAATTTTCTGCTTGTCCTTGCTTCCATGTTGAAATATATGCTTATAAAAGGCAATTCTTCAGTGAAGACCATTTCTTTCCAGTCTTCTCCGAACAGTAGATAATATAGTTGAGTCCCTCTAACTGCTGAGTCCTCAGTTGATCTCACTGCAGGACATCTTCAAATTTCAAAGGGAAGTAAACATCAGCTGCAGTAAGTTTCTTTGACCAACCACTACATCTACAGTCATTAACATTGCACATTTTGGGGTATCCTTAGTGCTGAGAAACACGGGCAGATATTGATCCATCATGCAAAACCAACAGGGAGGCCTCTGATTGGCTCCAAATGTATTCTGCAACAGAATAATGACCCCAACCACAATGTCATTAAGAAATATCTTCAGCATAAAGAAAAATAAAATTAATAGTCCTGGATATTATGGCCCCCACAGAGCCCTGATCCAACATCATTGAGTATATGTGGGGTTACATGAGGAGACAGAAGAATTTGAACAAGTGACATCTACAGAAGATCTATCGTTAATTTTCAAGATGTTTGGAACAACCTCCCTGCCAAGTTATATTAAAAACTGTGTTAGGGCTGGCAGAACGCACCAAATAAATATAAAGATTGTAATAATGTGCATTCGCAGCCCAGGGTCCACCGTGCAGAGAAACTGCTGCTCGGTAATGCGATCACTTAATGGCGGTACAATACCGAACACACACAGGTTAATTGTCACCGGTGTGTACTGCAGCAAGCCCTGTTACTTCACAGGACCGCTAATTATATTTAGCACATGGAGTGCACGCGGCACCGCACTGGCGTTCGTCACTAACACACGCTAACTAGCAGATTTAGTGCACAAAGTGCCCGCGGCATCGCACAGGCAAACGTCAAACTGACGCTAACTACTGTGGAGTGCGGACTGAGTGCACAGTGGCGTACAAGCAATGCCACTAATAGGCGCTGTCTCAAACCACCCAATTCACATTCACAACCAGAGGGAAGGGGATCATCAGGAGCTTTCACCTGAGACATACACGCTCGCACACACCCCACGATTATAGGATATAGTAGTGCACAGCGTGAGATCCTTTCATAGCCGCAGCCTTCCAGGACCTTACTGATGGTCCAATCCGAGCTGCTTGAGGACCTGAGCATGTGACCTCCATCCACCAATGAGTGGTTGTCTCCCGAGAATGCTCAGATGAAGAAAAGCAGGACTTAGCCCCAGAAGCGTCTGCTCGCTGCTGTCTAATGCTGGTTGCTATAGCTGAACCTGGGATGGCAGCAGCAACCAAACGCACAGCATTAGCCTGAGCAAGATGCTGGGACGGATGTCTCTGCTGAGCAGGATCCTCTGTGGCTGAAGAAGAATGGGAAACCACAGAGGACATGGCTAGAGATTCCCCCCGTGCAATGGCAGGATCTTGATGCCTAAGAGTACCCCCCCACCTAGGGCCTCGCTAAGCTCAAATGCCGCAATGAGCTGTGGAGCCCGGATCTGCTCAATTATTTCCTAGGTCCTGTCCTCTGGCCCATGACTCTTCCAGTCCACCAGAAAGAACTTTTTGTCATGTACCACCTTGGACCTGACAATGGCATTCACCTGATAATTGTCCTCAGATGAGCCCGATGTCCCGGCAGATGACTCAGAAAACTGGGACATGTGAACAGGTTTTAGGAGGGACATATGAAAGGTGTTGGTGATGCCTAGGCGTGGAGGAAGGGCCAGATGGTAGACCACTGGGTTGACCTGTTCCAGGACCTTGAAGGGACCTATGTAGCAAGGAGCAAACTTAGTGGACTCAAATCGCAGTCTGGTGTTACAGGCAGAGAGCCACACTAAGTCACCAGGGGCAAAGGTTGGAGCAGGGCGCTGATGCGCATCAGCAGAGACCCTCATTCTCCCCTTGGAGGCCCTGATGGCATCCTGTGTGCAGTCCCAAATGTCACGTGCCTCCATCGCCCAGTCGACCACCCTAGAGTCAGTGGATGACACGGGTATGGGCACGGGGACACGCTAATGCTGCCAGAATTAAGGAGGAATGGGGTCTGCCCAGTGGAGTCGGCAATGGCGTTGTTCAGCGCAAATGCCACCCACGGTAGCAAGGATGCCCAGTCATCCCGCCTGGCGGAGACAAAATGTCGCAAATATGTGACCAGGGTCTGAATGGCCCTCTCAACCAACCCGTTCATCTCAGGCTGATAAGCCAAAGAGAGATTTAGCTCTATGCTAAGCAAAAGACAGAGCTCTCTCCAGAACCAAGACACGAACTGGGGACCCCAGTTATGACTATTTTGTCAGGCATGCCATGAAGGTAAAAAACGTGTTACATGAACAACGCCACCAAAGCCTGTGCTGAAGGTACCAGCAGAAGATGCACCAGATGTACCATTTTAGAGAAATGGTCGGTGACTACCCAGATAGCGGTGCAGCTATGGGACTTGGGTAAGCCCACCACAAAGTCCATCCCAAACATCTCCCAGGGCCTATCTGCCTCAGGCAGGGGGTACAATAAACCAGCAGGTTTCTGTCGAGCAGACCGATTCTTGGCACAAGGGACACACACCCGAATATAGTCTCCGACGTCATGGGCCATATGTGGTCACCAGTACGTCCTCGCCAGGAGCTCAGATGTCCTCTTGGTCCCAAAATGTCCACCCACCCTGAACGAATGAGCCCAAGAGAGAATCACTGGTCGCAAAATAGGAGGGACAAAAGTCTTGCTCGAAGGCACAGTCTCTAACGAAACCGGGGCCACAGTTCTCAGGCTCTCTGAAGGGACAATAAGCCGAGGCTCCTCTCTCCTCAGATGACACTAGCGAGCGGGAGAGAGCATCAGCACAAATGTTCTTCTCCCCATAAAGAAAATGGAGGGAGATGTGAAATTGGGAGAAGAACAGGGACCATCTGGCCTGGCGACAGTTCAGTTTGCAAATACACCAAATCCTGACTGCTGAGGACATCTGGAGGCAAAATGTCCTGACTGCTGGCAGACATGACAGACCATGAGTGAATGAGCGGTCAGGGACTTAGATCCCAATTGTGACACCCCATGGCCTCTTGGGACTCAGACGCCTGATGCGGGGATTCCAGAGGTCTGGCAAAATTAGGAGCCAGCCGAAACCTCTGCCGACACTGGGCTCACTCCAACCTTCGCTTGGAGAAACAAAGGTCTTTGCTAGTGGAGATGGATATTAGCTCCTCCAGTGTGGCCTGAATCTCCCTAGTGGCCAGAGCATCTTTCACATGGGCAGCCAGACCCCTCCAAAAGACAGGGATGAGGACTTTATCCAGCCAATCCAGCTCAGATGCTAAAGTCCGGAAGTGGATGGCAAAGTGACTGACCATGGATGAGCTCTGTGTCAATGCCATCAGTTGGAGCGCTGTATCATGGGTGACTCATGGTCCCAAGAAGACCTGCTTTAGAGTGCTCAGAAACTGCAGAGCACTCTGCACCACATGATCGTCGCGCTCCCACAGCAGCGCAGCCCACTCCAATGCCCTGTTCGACAGAAGGGAAATAATAAACCCCACTTTAGCCCGCTCGGAAGGGAAGTGTGCAGGCAGTAGCTGCTGGTGTATCGCACACTGGTTCACGAATCCTCTACACAATTTGCTATTACCTGAAAACCACTCAGGCAGTGGGAGGCGGGATAAGGTCGGAACAGGAGTGGCAGCGGACATATAGGCTGCAGCCTCACTAGCTGCCTGAAAAGCTACTGCGGTCACATCCACAGCTGAGGTTGCAGGCTCGACCTTCCCTCCAGCTGCTAAATGTACCATTGTAATCGCTGTTTGTCTGCCATTACTTGCCAGACCCTGGTGCTAGTACACACTGCGTGCAGAATTATTAGGCAAGTTGTATTCAGAGGATTATTTTTATTATTGATCAACAACTATGTTCTCAAGCAACCCAAAAGACTCAAATATCAATCAACGCTTAATATTTTTGGAAGTTGGAGTGGGTTTTTTGGGGGGCTATCTTAGGAGGATATCTCTTTGTGCAGTTAACTATTACTGTGCAGGATTATTAGGCAACTTAATAAAAACCAAATATATTACCATCTCACTTGCTTATTTTCACCAGGTAAACAAATATAACTGCACAAAATTTAGAAATAAACATTTCTGACATGCAAAAACAAAACCCAAAAAAATTAGTCACCGATATAGCCACCTTTCTTTATGATGACACTCAACAGCCTTCCATCCATAGATTCTGTCAGTTGCTTGATCTGTTTACGATCAACATTACGTGCAGCTTCCACCACAGCCTTCCAGACACTGTTCCGAGAGGTGTACTGTTTTCCCTCCCTGTAGATCTCACATTTTATGAAGGACCACAGGTTCTTTATGGGGTACAGAACAGGTGAACAAGGGGGCCCTGTCATTATTTTTTCTTCTTTGAGACCTTTACTGGCCAACCACGCTGTGGAGTAGTTGGAGGCTTGTGATGGAGCATTGTCCTGCATGAAAATCATGTTTTTCTTGAATGATACCGACTTCTTCCTGTACCACTGCTTGAAGAAGTTGTCTTCCAGAAACTGGCAGTAGGTCTGGGAGTTGAGCTTCACTCCATTCTCAACCCGAAAAGGTCCCACAAGTTCATCTTTGATGATACCAGCCCATACCAGTACCCCACCTCCACCTTGCTGGTGTCGGAGTCGGAGTGGAGCTCTCTGCTCTTTACTGATCCAGCCTCTGGCCCATCAAGAGCCACTCTCATTTCATCAGTCCATAAAACCTTTGAAAAGTCAGTCTTAAGATATTTCTTGGCCCAGTCTTGACGTTTTATCTTATGTTTCTTGTTCAAAGGTGGCCGTTTTTCAGCCTTTCTTACATTGGCCATGTCCCTGAGTATGGCACATCTTGTGCTTTTTGATACTCCAGTAACGTTGCATCTCTGAAATATGGCACAACTGGTGGCAAATGGCATCTTGGCAGCTTCACGCTTGATTTTCCTCAATTCATGGGCAGTTATTTTGCGCCTTTTTTTGCCCAACACGCTTCTTGTGACCCTGTTGGCTATTTGACATGAAACGCTTGATTGTTCGGTGATCACGCTTCAAAAGTTTGGCAATTACAACACTGTTACATCTCTCTGCAAGACATCTCACAATTTTGGACTTTTCAGAGCCCTTAAAATCTCTCTTCTGACCCATTTTGCCAAAGGAAAGAAAGTTGCCTAATAATTAAGCAGACCTTATATAGGGTGTTGATGTCATTAGACAACACTCCTCCTCATTACAGAGATGCACATCACCTGAT